>NC_056725.1:1933627636-1933985136 GCF_019279795.1 Protopterus annectens | reverse complement strand
TGGAATTGGACAGAGAGCTATTTGTTGCCTAAATGTCTCTGTAAACGTTTGTGCCAGCTATTTTTCCATGGTCCTGCTTAGAAAATAACTCTGCATTTAAGTGTAAAAGTTTGCTGTACTATGAAAATTCCTGCCTGAAAGGTTTATTTATGTATGCTGGACTACAGACTAACTTGTTTAATAAGAATTGCATTTCTTTTTTAACTTCCTTTATTTGTCAATAAATGTGATTTACTTTTAAGTCAATGAACTGAGTCCAGTGACTGCCTGGATTGTCACAATTCATCCTACACATTTCACTGGTGTTTTTAATGAGTAAAAACTATATTTGTTCTATACTATGTACTTTGCCAAAAGTTGCCTGCTTGTTTGAGTTATATTCTCTAACACAGCCAATTATCAGAGTATCAAATTACATAAGAGACCTGCGGTGGTGGTGCTGCGATAGTGTTGTCGCCTCACAGTTAGACGTTGCCTGTTCGATTCTCAGTTAAGAGCGTCTTCTGTGTGGCGACATGCGTGAATGGGCATTCCTTCGTTGAAGGTTGTGCGTTAGGCCCGGCAAGCCAGCACATAAAAATCTACTGCCAATCATTAGCGGACCGGAGTTCTGCCGTGGCGACCCCTAACCGGGAAAAGCTGAAAGACACAAACAAACAAAACCTGGGCTGTATTAAGGCACTTAATTATTCTGGGTATAGCTAGCTCTGTATGAGAGACAAGTTCTTGGGCATACTGACTGCGGATAATGACTACTGGTAGAAATAAATGGAGAAATGTGAGAGGCATTCATACTCTCTACTCTTGCCCTTCATGAGAGGTGTACAGCCTTCAAACAACAGTTGGCAGAGCTACAGGAAAGACTTGATCAATCTCTGGTTAGTCTCCAAGACAGAACAGATCAATACTTGCTATGCCCCCAGCAGTAGATTTCCTCCCTGAGTAACACGGAGTCTACTTCCTCAGGAGTCTTGAGTTCCACTACAACCCTGAAGATGACTGGATTTGAGGATGATGTGGGAGCTTACCTAGTTGCTTTTTTCTTTAACTTTATTAAACAGCATTCATACAAACATCCATACCGCATGCTTTGTGTGGAGTTTCTTCTCTTGGCTATCCCTTGATAACTGTATCTTTAAAAAAATATCATGTTATTTAATATACACAAAGGGAACAGCCCAATGAAAAAAGTTACGAAGATACACAAAAAAAGAAAGAGAAATGATAAACCTTTTATGCACATATCACTTAGAGTACATATTTGTTTCTTTTTTTTTATCCTTATTTCTATAAAAATTTCCTAGTGAGTTGTTCTCATTTCTTCCTTAAACCATTACCTTCCATTCCAATTCACCTCAAATGTTGCATATCCCAGTATAGAGATTGGGAAGATAATAAAAAGAGAAATTAAAAAACAATCAATCAATCAATAAATATATAAATAAAAAGCAAACTCAACTATATAAAACATATACAGCCCATCCCCTTCACAGCAACCTATTTATACTTTAATTCTACATATTTTTCCATTAATTTCCTATTTTACCATCCTAACAATATTTCTTTACATTTTCCCAAATTTTTTCAAACATTTCTTATGATCCAAATTCTCTTTCATCTTGTTTCTGTGTATGACTCATCATCTCTATTACCTCCTGTATGGATGGTGGTTTTTCACTTTTACACTTTCTGGTCATCAGTTTCTTATCTACACTCTTCAATAGCCCTACTAGTTCTTTGTACTGTGCTGGTTGGTATCTCTTGTTGAAACCCAAGTAAAAACAGTTTTGGCTATATCACCGACTCCTGTTCTAGAGCTTATCTAAACAAGCCTATCTTGGTTTGTGATTTACTGTGGAGCTGACTGGTAAGAGAAGTTTTATTTAAATTTATATTTTATTTTTATCATGGTTTTTTACTGTCTGTAGGAAGGAAGACATAGCTTGTAGGCAGGAAGATTCTCTGATTTATATGTTGTTTTACTTTCAATTTTCACTGTTGGTTGTTAGAAAGGGACAGGTTTTAGAAAGGCAAGCTCTAGCCATCCCAAGAGACCCATAATTCTCAAGCTCTTAGGGCAAGAAATCTGGACAAAGCCATAAATAAAAGGAGGACAAAGGCCCAAAAATATGAACAATTTTTAAATATTGCTTTTGCAAACTAAAGTTGATAGAATAACAGGTTTTACATTAGCATGACTTTTCTGAAGGGCACCAAGTCTGAAACTGAAAAGTCTGTCATTATTTTCAAATTTCCTCTAATCTAATCAGAAAACCACACTTTTATCAAAAATGGAACAAAAATATAAGGCAAGAATCTGGACATTCTATGAAAATCAGTACAGTTGAAATGTATGAAGGGTCCTAGTCAGCTATACATCACACTGACTGCAGAAAGGACAATTCAGAGCTTATCTAAACAATCCTGTGTTGGTTTGTGATTAATTGACCTTTATTGTTAAAAAGAAGTGTGACTGCAAGCAATACTGATGTAAGAGAATTACAGCTTTTGTCAGGCTTTCAGAACTTGTCAGGTCAGAACAACTTTACTGTACCTACTTTAGTATTTAGTTGTATATCTCTTGTGTGATTTTTGTCACAGAAGTTGATTTAAGTTCTCTTTGAATTCTGTGGTCATTGACTTCTATTATTCTTTTCTTTTAAAATATTTTATTAATTTGAAGCTGAATATGGACTCCTTAAATGAGTATGAGTATAACTTTCTTTGGTGGCGTAAGCTATGGAACCTTGCTGGCTAGGCTTACGTAGGCCCTTGGGCTGATAGCCTAGTACCTACGTATGAACCTATGCAATTAATCAATGATTTGCTAAAGCACAAATACCTTGTATGTTATAATAAATGCTATGCATATTTAAAGATAACAATGGTGATCTGTGTTCCTCATGTCAAACGTTGGGACGATTTGCTTACCATTATTAGAAGTAAATCTAGACTTAGTGATGATGATGACTCCACTTGTTCCCAAAAGACTGATGTTGTTATTGCTTATGAAACATGGTTAAAAAACAATGACTGGAAATCAGTTCTGTCAGAGTATGCATGCTTTTACTGTAACAGACATTCTAAAAAAAAAAAATCACGTGGAGGTATTACGATTGGGATTAGAAATAGTTATGAGACCTGTGATTATTACATGTTCAGTGATAACACCAATACTATAGACTGTGCAACTGTGACATAAAGACAACCCTGGAACATGTAACAATTGTTGGAGTGTAAAGACCACCAAAGTCAAGTGCTGATGACCTAGAGGAATTCACACATTTCTTGCATAGAACAAAGGAGGGAAGAATAGTGTCTGGGGACTTAAATTTACCAGAAATAGAGTAGAATTATACTGACTCAACAAAATTAGTAAGGAAATTATTCACAACATATATTCAGGAGCAACAGTTGCTTCAGGTTGTTAAAAAAACTACCAGGGAACGGAACAAACTGGACATTGTTTGTTGTCCTACATAAATTACTGTTACTTCAGATCAAGTTTTACCTCCGTTGATATGCAGTGATTGTGGGGTTATAAAGGTTAATTCGTTGCTCGATAATTCTGCCAAACTCAAATCTAAACCAATGCACAGAAAATTACAGATTATATGGTAGCAAAACAGTCACTATGTAAAACTAACTTAAGTGATGTGTTCAGTGGAAAAACTGCAAACGGAATGTGGAAAAGTTGAAAGAGAAACAGAGTGCAAAAAATAAAAAAAAAAGTTCACCACCAGGATCTAGGGATATAATGTCAGGGGGAGACCATTTCCATAAGAACAAAGATACCTAATTAGGTGAGAGACAAAAAAATATAAGAAATGGAAGACAGGTTGCACTACAACTGTGAAAACAAATTAAACAGTGTGAGATAAGATCAAGAAAAATGTGAAGAAAATTTATAGATACACAAGATGTGGAAGGAGTAAAGATGCAAACTGATAAACTGTGTGCAGATTCTAAAATTTACTCTCAGACACAACAGATTACAGATATACTTACAAAATCTTATGCAAAACAGTTTGGCTCCACAAAGGTGGTGATAAGTTGTCCTAGTGGCATCCAGGTAACCTCAGATACTGGAATCAAATTAGATTATACTGAAAAAGAACTGCACAAACTGGATCCAAATAAAGCACATGGAGGATACAGGTTAGTATTAATGATCTGGAAACACTTCAGCAAGAGCTTACAGTACCGTTATATATATTGTTCACTAGGTCCTATAAATATGGGGAAATTCCTCAAGATCGGAGACATGAGCTTATTAAACCCATCTTTAAGGGAAAGGGGAGTAGGGCAAACCCAGAGTCATATAGACCCTTAAGTCTACTTTCATACTGTGGAAAAATAATGGAGAAGGTAATATTGGATACGTTATTTTCAGAACTGGATATGTTGGGACTTGAAACCATATGTCAGCATGCATATGTTGAAAACAGATCTATTACCACCTGTAACATTATGTTCTATAACAATAAAATAACAGCGATGAATGAAAAATTGTGCTTATATAGATTTAACTTCAGCATTTGGCAGGATCATAGACAAAACACTGATCAATAAATTAGAACTAAGTACTTATGCACTCTTTATAAGACAGATAGTTGCATGGCTTACAAATAGGACAAGGGAAGTATCGTACAACATCTGGACAGTGAAATTCTTGGTTACAGTCAGGGTGTTCCACAGGGCTCTGTCTTAGGCCCTTACTTGTTTAGATTGCATTTTTCAGACCTCATTTTTTTCATCTGAGGTGTTCTACAGTCTATATGCAGATGACCTGAAATTGGTTAAACTGATTACATGTGTTACAGATAAGGCATGTCTCCAAAAGAACTTGACTAAATTGAGCAGCTGGGCACAGGGGAATAATAGGCTGATAAATGCATCAAAAATTAAGCATACGAGATTTGAGAGACATAAACTAAAAGGTGAATATTTAATACAGCACACAGTGATTGAAACTGTAGACTCATTTAAGGATCTGGGTATAGGGGTAGATCCAGCTAGGAGGTTTTCTAATCATATCAACCAATTGGTTAATGATAATTATAGAACTATAGGTTGTATAAAAGATTTATAAAGTCTAGGAAATCAGAAATGATGAAGTTACTGTTAGTTACATTAGACCCAAATATGAGTATGGAATAACAATATGGAAACCTTATAAGAAAACAAGCATTTGAACTGGAAAAAGTACAGCGGAAATATACCAAGAGCATCCAGTGATGTGAAAATTGAAGTTATTCTGAAAGACTAAAATATCTTAACTTGTACAGTCTCTCTTAACAATATCTATGAGGAGATCTTGTTCAGGTATACATGGCATTTAGAGACAGACAACTACCTCTGGGAATGCTTGGGGCTATCAAAATGTAGTAGAGAATCATCAGACAACCTATGCAGAAGAGTCTATAGAAATGAGAAGTGTACTAATTGGTTCTCTGAGAGAACAGCTGATACATGGAACAGACTACCAAATTACATTAAAGCAAGTGCTGCTTTAGATATTTTTAAGAACAGCCTGGACACTTACTATGGTAACAAATGTTTTGGTATACTGGCAAGCTACAAGGGTATTAATGAGTGTGCCTGAAATATAAATATATGTATGTAATAACTTACTGGCTAATTGGTCTAACTCCTTGATAGTCCACCGCATTTAAAAAAAAAAAGCGTTTCCTTACTTCCTTCTGGCTTTTACAACGCCAAGTCTCTTCTATGTTTGGAAATATTTTAGCTTACATATGTATGGCATAAAAACACTTTTGTAAGTATTTCCACTCAAAAATTCTACATTTCCAAGCTTTAGTGCAATATCTTGGGAGACTGAGAATTTCTTTCCATTCCACTTTGGCAATCTCTTGGTCTAACCCCTTTTGCCAGTTATTATTATGTTTATAATTCATCTAGCCCCTCTCCACAATATCTTACATTACCTTAACGGCCCCATTACAGAGTCTGGTCAAGAGACTCCTGTTAAAGTACTGAAGGAAACCACTATAGTTTCTGATACAGTGTGGGTTTTACCGAAAAACTCCAGCAGATACAGTGGGGTAAGAGAAGTCAGCATACAGACTGACAGAAAGAGGACTCTAGTTAAGACTACATCCAGAGAAATATGAAGAGACACCGATTAAGGGACAGATGAGTCTCATACTGCAAAAAACAAAAAGGAATCGGAAAAATGTAGGCTTTTCTCTGCAATACCAGAGGAAAGAGCCAGTCAAAAAGCAAGATTTTAAAAGAACAGGCAGGTAAAACAACTCCAAGGAAGAGAAACGTACAGTTGTATACACTTACCATAAATGTAGATGTTCGAGTGTATTCACTGTTGCAGTCATCGCATTTGGGTTATCTGCCTGCGAGTAGCCCTCAGTCGGCCCCAATACCAGAGTCTTGGGATTTCTGCGTCAGATGCTGTCACCTCTTCCATGACGTCAGGTCATTAGGGGTATAAAACATGCAGCCAATGCCATTACATCAGTTTTTCTTGCCCCAGGTGTCAGGACCCCCCAAAATAGGAAGCAATTACATGGTGTAGAACACCTCCAGTAAAAAGTAAATACCAATGCCATAAGATATGGCCAAAAAAGAGGATAGGTAGAAAGTATAGAAAAGTCAGGGGGCTGGAGGGGGAGTAAGCAGGACTGCAACAGTGAATACACTCAAACGTCTACTTTTATGGTAAGTGTACACAACTATACTATGTTCTTCGTGTTTCACTGTTGCAGTCATCACATTTGAGTTGATTCCCAAAGCTGAGGAAGGGTGGAGGCAGTCAAGAAGTATTAGGGCTGGCTAGCAGGCTTTGTAAGACTGCTGTAGCAAATCCAGCTCTCTGTTTAGAAAAGATAGGTAAGTGGTAATGCTTGGTGAAGGTGTGTACTGAACTCCAGGCTGCAGCTTCCAGGATGTCCCTGGTAGGGACTCCCCTGAGAAATGCTGCAGAGGTTGAGGTAGCCCTAGTGGAATGGGTTCTGTTCCCCTGTGGGGTAGGTTTTTCATGCTGTTTGTAGCAAAAATGGATGCAGTGTGCTATCCATTTGAAGATGGCTTGCTTTGAAATGGCCTTGCCCTCTACCCCTGTAGCAAAGCTGACTAGCAGCTGGTCAGATTTTCTGAAAGGTTTAGTCCTGTCAAGGTAGAACCTAAGCTGTCTGTGCACGTCCAAGGAGTGCAGGATCCTTTCCCCTTTATTTTGAGGATTAGGAAAAAAGGTTGGTAAATGGATGGATTGGATAATGAAGAGTTCCACAGCCATAAGGGCTTGTAACTCAGACACTTTACTTGCTGAAGTGATGGCAAGAAGTAAGGCTGTTTTCCAAAAGAGGAATTTTAACTCTGCTGTAACAGCAGGCTCAAAAGGGGGAAGCGTGAGCTTCTCTAGTACCAAGTTAAGGTCCTAGGCAGGAGTGGGAGCTCTCCTCGGGGGTCTTAAATTGTTAACTCCTCTCAGGAACTGTTTGACCAGAGGGTGAGAGAAGAAGGGTGGCTCAGTATTGTAATGAGCTGAGATGGCAGAGGTATGAATTTTAATTGATGAGAAGGATAGGCCTTTGTGGAGCAGTTCTGTTAGATAATCTACGATTTGAGGTAAGGTGGGCACGGCTGTGTCCTTTCCCTGAGACTGGCTCCAAGAGCAGTATCTTTTCCACTTTTCTGAATAGGATTTCCTAGTACTAGGCCTCCTGGCCTCAAGGATGACATCCAGCACCTGTTTGCTGAGGGTTGCTGGTGATGTATTCAGGGAATAAGCCAGGCTGCTAGGTTCAGCGTTTGCAGCTGAGGATGCAAAATCTGGCCCTCCTGCTGGGACAGCAGAGAAGGGGTCTGATGCAGGTGCCAGGGTGGCACTGTTGTTAGACTGCGTAAAAGTGGATACCAGTGCTGGCGTGGCCAGTCTGGTACAATAAAGATTGTCCTTGGCCTGTCCTGTTTGATCTTGAGTAGTACTTTCAAGAGGAGGGGGCAGAGGGGGAAAGGCATAGATTGAGAGGTTTTCTCATGTAAAGGATAGGGCATCCACTTTCCATGCTTGGCTGTGAAGAGTTCTGGTGCAGAATTTGCTCAATTGATGGTTTTGGGGAAAGCAAAGAGGTCCACCTCTGGTGTCTCCCACCTGTGGATTAGAAGCTTGAATGAGTTGAGTTCCAGTTTCCACTCATGTGGGTCCATTAGATTTCTGCTTAAGTCATCTGCCAGTGAATTTTGCTTGCCTGGCAGGAATTAAGCTTGCAGGTGCACTTGGTTGCTCAAGGCTGTGTTCTACAGAGCCATGGCTAACCTACAGAGTGGGTAGGAATGAGTTCCCCCCTGCTTGTTTATGTACCACATAACTGTGGTGTTGTCTGTCTTTATCAAGAGTTGTCCTAGAAGGATAAGGTATTTGAAAGCAGTCAGTGCATTCTGTACAGCTAACATTTCTTTTTGACTGATATGCAGGCACATTTGTCCTGAGCTCCATTTGCCTTGAATGCATTTGCCTGCCATGTGAGCCTCCCATGCATACTGTGATGCGTCTGTTGTCAGGGTTTGGGTAGTGGGGGGTTGAGTGAAAGGGAGTCCCTTGTTGTGGTTGCAGGCTTCTGCCCACCAAAGGAACTCTGTCCTTAGGTAAGGAATGATAGGAATCACTGTTTCCAGGTCCTGAGAATGTTGACACCAGAGACTTTTTAAGTACCATTAAAGTTTCCTCATATGCAGTCTTGCATATGGAAGTAGGAGAATGCATGAGGCCATGAACCCTAGGGCTTGCAGTATTTTTCTTGCAGATAGCTGGGTTTGGATGGCCAGTAGTTTGAAATAATTTGTCAAATAAACCTGCTTTTCCGGAGTGAGGAATGCCATCTAGGAAGTTGTGTTCAAGCTTCCTCCCAGGAATACAATTCTTTAGGCAGGGCACCAGATGCGATTTATTTTCGTTGATGGTATACCCCAGAGAAGTTAGGAGTCTCTTTACAAATGTCAGGTGCTGAAGTAGCAATTCCTGACTGTCCACCTGAATCAGGCAATCATCCAAGTATGGGTAAATTTGAATGTTTCTCTGCCTGCAGTATACAATGGCTGGAGCCAGGCACCTTGTGAATACCCTGGGCGCAGTAGATAAGCCAAAGGGGAGTGCAGAGAACTGATAGTGCATAGAGCCTGCCCTGAAACATAGATATTTCCTGCAAGATTCCCTTATGGGGATGTGCAGTCTGCAGATAAGCTTCTTTTAAGTCTAGGGTGGACCAGTCAGGAGTCCCTGGCTAGCATAGGAAGCAGCTGCTGGAGTGTAAGCATTTTGAACTTTGGTACCACCAAGAAGGTGTTGAGAATTGACAGACCCAGTAGAGGGTGCCAAGAATTCTCTTTTCTGGGCACCAGAAATAGTCTGGAGTAGAAACCCTGTCCCCTTTTCTCTGATGGAACAGGTTGAACAGCCCTAATACTGGGAAGAGAAAGTACTTGCTTTTGGGCTTCTGCCCACTGGTTTAGAAGAAGGTCTGGCAATCCGCTTGGGGTTGGCAGTTAGTGGAAGCAGAATCTGTATCCCTGGGATACAATGTTTAAGACCCATCGGTCATCGATAATGTATTCCCAGTTTTTTGCATGCAGGGCGAGTTTTCCTCCTAGGGTGCAAGTACTTGGGCATGGCTGGGTAGGATGATAGACAAGTCATTGTGAACTTTTTCCATAAGAGGGTGGCTTACCACTCCCTGTTTTTGAGGTGGGAGCACTCCATTGTTTAGATCTTTGCATACCCTGAGACTGTAGTCTTTGTGGTCTGTTGCCCCTGGGTTTGGACTGAGAAGGCCTGGGAGGGACTGGAAAGGACCAGTTTTTTGAAGGCCAATGCCTACTGAATCTAGGTGGCTGTACCTGTAAGAAATCTTTAACAGTTTGCATAGATTTAGCTTTTTCCTCCATCTTTTTAAGAACTTCTTCTGCTTTTGTGCCAAACAAACGTGGTTTAATGGAGCATCTAGTAATTTTGCTTTGACATGGTCTGGCAAGATTTGTTCCTTCAGCCACGCATGCCTTCTCAAAACAGACCCAGTGACAGCAGCCCTGCAAGATGCTTCTAAGGTATCAAAACCACACTGCAAAGTATGTTTACCAACTTGGTTTGCAGAATGTATTAACTCTTGTAAATCTTTATTTTCTGCACAATCAGGAATCAACAACATTTTTTGTTTAATTTGTTCCATAATATGCTGCTAGTACTTCAACATGTGAAACTGGCAATTTAAAGCCCTGATGGCAAGAGTTGCAGAGGTATATACCCTATTACCCCATCTGTCTAAAGTCCTAGAATCCCTGTTTGAAGGGGTAGGGTTTTTGGCTGTAGTAGCATTAATACCTTTAGGTCCCTGGGAAATGGTCTCTGGATCCGCAGTAGGATTTTCAAAGAGAAATTTGTGAGAGTCAGGTACTCTGTAGTACCTGTCAGGTTTTCTAGGAGCTGGAGGTAAAGTATCAGGGGTAAGACTAGATTCCATGAAGACATCATATACAATATCCAGGACAAGGGGTACAGCTAGAGGCCTGTGCTGAGGCAAGTCTAAAAATTCCCCGAGTCTCTTTTTGGACTGGTCCTGGCATTCCCAGCGGAAATGCTGTCTTACGGTATGCAAGGTTTCACCGAAAGAAAAGTCCTCTGGAGGGGAGGCAGAAGGAATGGAATCCTCTGCATCTGAATCCCATAGGTGGATAAGGGTATGTCCTGGTAATCAGAGGGGTCAGAGTCATCGGACTCATGGTCTGTAGAATCAGAAGGAAAATCAATTATTTCTCTTTTAGAGGGGAAGGCTGGCTTCCCCTAATTATAGTAATAAGGTCTTCAGCCATTCTAAGCATTTGTTTCTGAGGCATGGGAGCTTGAGAATGCGCTTTGGTTGTCGGTTTCCTAGGTGTAGTGCGAACTCTGGGCCTGAGAAATTCGGTAATTTTAGTCAAAAATGAAGTAGTTAGTTTAATATGACCATCAGAAGGTCTGAATACACCCTCAGAAGCCAGTGCCTGCACAGCGGCTCTGGACCCACCCAAGGTAAAGACATCTGCAGGTTCCATAGTCGAAGAAGCATCTCATAGCATTCCGGGCTTCGAATGGGTGCCAGTAGAGGCCTGCGAATCTGTAGAAGTGGGTATCAGGGGCTGCGAAAGTGCCTCACTGAGTACCGGCGGACTGGCAACTAGCGTATCGGAAGCGTCAGCAGTTTTGGACCTATGCGGTCTGTCTCTGTCTTTATCCTTATGTTTTTTAGGAAGATCAGTAGTCGGATGGCATAACAAAGCCATTTCAGAATATAGGGAACGAGAGTGAAAGGATTTAGCGACAAAGATAGCCCAACGACGAATAGTTTGGGCATTGAGCAAGGCACACAACCGACAGCGAGGAACGTCGTAGTCTGGGCCTAAACAGGTGTTGCAGTAAGAATGAAAATCTCTGTGAGGTATTTGCTTTCCACAGGCAAGACAATTGTTAACTTTTTCCGATATTAGTTAGAGTTAGAAAAAAGATCCCAAACAGGGTACTTATCTTTAGAAGACTTCAGGTTTGGAACTCGAAAAACGAAAATTTCAGGTAGCGGCCGACTGGCACTTGCAAACTGCTTTGGGCTCCCGCGTGGCAAGAAAAGCTGATGTAATGGTATCAGCTGCATGTTTTATACCCCTGACGACCTGACATCATGTAAGAGGTGACAGCATCCAATGCAGAAATCCCAAGATTGTGGTATTCGGGCAGACTGAGGGCTACCTGCAGGCAGATAACCCAAATTTGATGACTGCAACAGTGAAACACGAACATCTGAAATGGCCAGTACATCTGGAAGAAGAAAATTATTTTCAGGAGTTGTCCTTTATAGAGTATAAAGTAGATGAAGGTAAACCAAAACACTGAGGAAATGCTGATATGGCTGGCCTCCTTATAAGCCATGTCAAATTCAAAAAAGCTAACTACAAAGAAGATACTCCACACAGAGACCGAGGAAAAAGAGATTTAAAATAGGCAGGAAACCTGAAGAAAAGAGAACAGGCTCACTCCATATCTGACCTTAAGGTAAGAAATGAACTGCTATACAAAGTTACCAAAGAGAAGGAGCACCCACACTGAGATACCACCCTCAACCACATGGGCTAGTTGAACATTTTAACAAATGTTTACACCACATGTATGAAAAGGCTATATAGACAGATGAGAAAAACTAGGATCAATTGCTGCCATATTCTCCTTTTTGCTGTAAAAGAAATACCCCAAGCCACAAATGGGTTTGCACAATTTAAATAGATGCATAGCAGACCTCCAGGTGGTTTGCTAGATATAGCAAAAGAAACACTGGAGTGAAAAATACCCCCTTTAAAAGTGAAATAGTCATGTTTTGGACTTGCAGGACAAATTATTACTGTGATTCCAGTAGGAAGAATACATATGGGGAGGGCATAATGCTCATCTAAGAGGCTTCACTGCATAGAATAAGGTACATGTACAAGCACCCACTGCTGAAAACAAGTTCTTTGTAAAGTAGCAATTCTCTTATAAAGTAATAGAGCAATATGAAGTAAAGTTTATTATTCATAGGTTCATAGGTTCATAGGTTGGTAGTAGGCTATCAGCCCTAGGGCCTATACAAGCCTAGCCATAACAATTCCCTGGCTATTTCTTCCCACATTATTTACTTTCCTGGACCCCTGTCTAGCAGGGCGACTGACGTGATCCCTGGGGTGAATTTCCTTTCTCCAACCCAATCGTCAAGGTTCCTCTTGAAGAGGTCCAAAGAGGCACTCTGCTTGACATGTATGGGCAATCTATTCCAGAGTCTGGGGAGTCTCTGGGTCAGGAACCTATCCCTCCAGCATGTTTTGTTTATTGTGATAACAAGGTTTAGATCCCTGGAGCGTGTAGCTCTGAGGGATTGGGATTTCTTTAAGTGTAGCATGTCCAACAGCTCTGGGTTTGACATGGCCTTGTATGTTAAGCAGAGATCTCCTGAGTAGACGATATGCGACAGAGTATAGCTGGAGTTTTTTAAGGCGGTCAGCGTAGGGCATCTGCTTTAGGCCTGTGATTCTTTTAGTGAGGTATTTCTGAGGCCTTTCCAGTTGTTGCAGATGTCTTGAGAGGTACATACCAAATGGGGCGTTGTATTCTATAATGGGTCTAATGAGGGATGAGTACAGTGGGACAATGACCTCCTTTTTTCTGGATGAAAAGCCCTTCGTGATGAGGTGTGCCACATAGAAGGATTTCCTGACTGTTGTGGCAATGTGGTTATCGAAGGTGAGACCACTGTCCACCTGTGTCCCTAAGTCTCTTATCACACTTTCTGTGTTTTGTGTACTGCCACCTATATGGTAATTCATGGATACATGTTTTTTCCCAAAGGGGATAACAATAAAGTGAAATGGCTGGGGAAAAGGAAACCAGAGAAGTTATACTACATAAATATTCTGAAACCAAGGAGATAAACTTCTACTAAAGTCTCCGTAGTAAGTATGTGTGCAGTGAACACTAACATTTCTTCCAACTGCCCTAAAGTCAAAATATGGGAAACACTTGTTAGTGTTTCAGCAAAGGAAAGTAAAAAATGTATATTCAGAAATAAGGACACATTCTCAAAGTTGCTTGTAAATTCAGCACAACACACAAACTTTATCTGGAGAGAGAACAGACTTAAAACAATACTGAATACCACAGGTCAATACCAAGCAATTAGGTAAGAAGAATGAAAGATGCTTAAATGGATGGCTATAGAATAATCTCAGAGTGAGTGGAATAGTCCTATTGTACTAGTAACCAAGCCTGGTGAGAATATAAAGCATTGCAATGACTACAAGAAAATCAATAGCACATCTAAATTTGATTTAAATCCTGCACCCCAAATGGATGTGCCAATTGAGAAATTCAGCAAGACTAGGTTTCTAAGCTCCCAGCAAACCCCACTGATCCCATATACTACAGAAAAAAAAGAGGCATTTTCCACACCTGATGTGCTCTTCCATAAAGTGTTGCCTTTTGATCTTCACAGAGCTCCTGCAACACTACAGAGGCTGATGGACAAATCTCTTAGACCCACATATGAAGCAGTCTACCTGGATGACATGGAATGGTTTCATAAAACAGCCATAGGGAATTGAGAGAGTTTATTGGCTGCTATCTCCAGCCAAGAACATCTGTTGAGTTTGTAACATGGTATGAAAAAGAAAACGTTTTATGTGATTTTTTTTCTTTATCAATTTCCCTCTTCTGCCATGCTGACAATCCAGCCTCCCCCAAGTGAACTTGATATACCAACAGAGGCGAGTAAAACCTCCAACATAGGGGCTCCACCAGATCTGCTAGGTTAAGCCACTTGGAGGGGTCTTTATCTTGACAGACATCTGGGACATATGTGTCCTTGCCTCTCTCCAGCTTACTAGCAACTGAGGGCATTCTGTACTAAGGCCCTCATCCTTTCATTTGAAGTGAGCACCTGTGTTAATCAAAGGACCATCTATATCGTGCTATCTGCACAGAAAAGGGCTATCATCGCTGACTTGGTTGCAATCCAGTGGTGGTTTTATCTCTATCTTTACTTTTTCCATTGATGTAAGCATCCCATCACCATGGGGTGTCTAACACCATTCCTCTGACATGCATGCACCTACATACATGCCCCCTTGAGAGCAACTTTCACTAGCTTAGGATTACAATCCTTTATCTTCCCAGTCAATGGCCTTTAGTCAAGTTATTTCTTGCAACAGGAACATGGACAATAAGCGACCACTAAACCTTTGCTCCCAGAATGGGTGAGCTGAAAGATTTCAATCCTTTTCATCTCCTGCTTGGTTCTTTCAGTTCCTAAGATACTAAATGAACTTAGGTCATCTGGGTCACATTCAGGGCTTTATCACTCTGTGCCACAGAATCAGGTCCTGGAAGTCAGACTTTAATTGTGATTGTGAAATAGAACAGACAGTTTTGTGTATTAAAGCAATTTCAGGAATACTATGGGTAAAAATAAACTTAGGCAATGTAACAGTCTTTGCCTGCATAGGCATTCAAGTAGTGTATGGTTGTAAATACATTCCAGTATACATTTCAATTTGTGCAATAACTACGTATGGTTGTTATCAGAAGATCATGGGTATAAAAGCTGTAAAATTAAAGTTAAAAGATTATCAGACCAAAATATAAATTTGTGAAATTATACAATTTGGAAAAGAAAAAAGGAGAGAAAGGAATATAATGAATGAATACCAAGAATTTAATAAGCAAAATAAAACTGCTGACAGGAAAAAACACATGGGCATTACTTACTCATTCTGGTTGCCATTTCCATTTTAAGAGAAGTGTGAAAACTGTGTTAAATGAACAAATTAAAAAAGAAGTGGACAAATTATATTGCTTAGGCAATAACATTGGGTGCCTATTACAATATTTAAATAGTGAAAACTAATGGTAAGTGGAAGTTAAGAAAATAATACAAAGGTAAATTACCTAAGAAATATAATAAGAAACACATTTACTTGCAAAAATGTGGGTGGACTAGGACTGCAGGATAAAAAATAATATGTACCACAGAATTTAGAATCAACAGAATGGAATTTAATTATGGTTAATATGGGGGGGGGGGCAGCTTTATACAGATGAGAAGAAAATAGAAACGCATTTCACCGCACATAGGACTGGCTACTATAAAGAGGACGTACAGAGAAGGTACATATCCAGGTCCTATCCTTTT
The DNA here is from genome assembly GCF_019279795.1 of Protopterus annectens. NCBI lineage: Eukaryota > Metazoa > Chordata > Ceratodontiformes > Protopteridae > Protopterus > Protopterus annectens. The sequence goes on along the minus strand of NC_056725.1, from coordinate 1,933,969,420 downwards.
TACTAGACCTGTACAGAAGATGAAGAGGAAGCAAAAGGACTATTGCAAAATTGGGTGAAAGACAAATTAGCTGGAAATGAAAGGCTTGAATATGAAACTTAAGTAGCCACAAATGAGAAAAGGATCACATAGATTATATTCAGCATCAGTGTCTTATCTAGTGAATCTTGTATAAAAGATCTTGTATTACATAACCAAACCGTTACTACTGGGAAAACCATACCTTTGACTACACAGATATTTGTTGACAGTGTGATGTCTTTACTCTGTAAAATCTTATCAGGATTTCCCACAGCTTTCTCCTTCAAAAAAGCAAGCGTTTTTTTTTAATTTCATGGCTGCAATTACCACCTGCAGAGATCATTGTGCACAGGAAAACAAAATCTGTTATTGCTTCCACTTGTTATTTGCAAAGACTGATAGGGCTAGGTGGCATAACTTTAGATTTTTTAAGATAGTGAACAACAAGCAAATTTTTGTGCTTTCTACTTTCATTTTAATCAACAGGGGCTTCAATTCTCTTCCACACTTTTAGCTATCAGAGTGGTATCATCTGCATAGCTGAGTTTGTTAATATTTCTCCTAAAAAAATAATTCCAGCATCACATTCATCTAGCACAGCATTTTGTATGATATACTCAGCAAAAGTAAACTATCTCCATTTCCAGCAGATGATGGCAATTAGATCTCTAGTACCTATGCTACTTCTAAAACTAGTTTGCACATCTGTCAATTCTCAGTCCACATACTGTTGCAGTTTAGCTTGCAAGATCTTCAGCATCACCTTGCTTGCATGTAAAACAAGTGCAACTGTTTGACAATTTGAACACTCATTAGCATGGTTCGCTTTTGTGATTGCAATATTAATTGACATTTTCCAGTCTATTTTTTCCCCAAAATTTCCAGTCAAATTCTAAGCAGCTGTTATTAACAAGCCATTATAAGGACCATTTAGCTTCACTCTCATATCATAATGATCACAGAAAATACCACTGTATGTTTCCATGTTATTAGGATCCTTATTATATAGTTCACGTCTATTCATGATGCATACTCATGTCTTTTGTTCTTAATGTCTCCTGCTAGGTCATTACCAACTTTGTATTTTATCATGCCCATTTTTGGCTAGAAGTTTCCCTTAATATTACCACCAATCTTCTTGAGCAGATTTTCCAGTCTACTCTCTATTTCCAATTCTTTGCAACATTTATTTAAATATACCTTCATATCTTCCCTTGCTATTCTCTGAAACAGTCTGATACATGTTTTTTCCTATCACCATTGCTTTTTGATCACTTTCTTACCCTTGGCTACTTATCAAGCTTCCAATGACAGCCATAATGCTTAATCTTATTTCTATCTGGAATACTCTGGCGCCACCTCCAAAACAATATCACAAACATTTGTCCTTAAGTTTTAATGTATTGTATCCACTAGGCTAATGTCTTAAATCTATACTTCTTGAGCTTGTATCTCACTTGACCTAGATGTTTTTCATTTCTTTAATTTATTATTTCTATACTTCCCAATAAGCTGATAGTCTCAGCCACGGTCATCTCCAGGTCATGCTTTTGCTGATGGCCCAGAACTTTTCAATCTCTGAATGCAAAGTATATAATCAATCTAATTTAGGTACTGACCATTTGCTGATAGTCAAATTCAAAACTTTTCCTTTGGTTGTTGAAAGAGACAGTGTTTTAATTTACATCTCTTCTAGTCTGCCCTGCTTCAATTCATATTCCAAAGCCAAACTTGCCCTTTATTCCAACTGTACTTTTGACTACCAAGTTTAGTATTCCAATCACCTATTATGAATGCACTATCTTTATTGGTGTTATTTCCAAACATTGCATCAAATCCTCCATAATCTGGTCAATGTCCTCCTCTTCAGCATCTGTAGCTGAAGCATAAACGTGCATCAAAGTACTGCTTAATGGCTTTCCTTATAATCTAATTGAGATAATTGTATTGTTTTTAGGATTGTAACCAAGCACTGAGCACTAATTTCAACACTCTTTTATTAAACAAGTGAGCTACTCAACTTCTTCTTCTTCTGCAAGATTCTTGACCACAGTAGAAGATCTGATGAATATACGATGTAAAATGACCCACTCTAGTCCATTTTAGGTTACTAATTCCCAGGTTGTCACTATTATTCTCGTTACCTCATCCTTAACCACTTCACTTTACCTTGACTCAGAGTTCTTACATTCTGAGCTCCAGTGCTGGAAAGTCTTTGCAGCATCATTACTTCCTTCACCTCTTAACAGATGAATATCCTTCTAGTTTTAACTCATCACTATCATAAACTCTTAACACTGCTTGCACTTCTTTCAACTCTTTCCAAGTAGTATGGTAGACAGTTGCATACCGGAGGTTCTTATCTTCCAGTGTCATTTTGATATGTCTCTGGTTGCTTTTGCCCACAGAATTTTCTTTCCAACAATTAATGTCTTGTCATTATACTATCCAGTGGTCCATCTTAAATAAGATATATATGCCATGACGTATAAGTCTCTCTCTTTTTCTATATATAATATGGATACGACACAGATCGTCACAGAACACTTTTGTCTCTGACATAGTAAGCATTATACAGAAGTTAGTGTGTGTATGAAATTAGACGAAATGTGCTGTACAGTATGAACAGTAGTTTCTGAAGACCAGTTCTGAATTTCAGTGTTCCGTAATTAGAAGTTATGTACCTACCATAACGTTCCATGTTAGTTGTCTTCTCTCGCCTTCTTTCTTGCTGGATGGGTTCGGAGCCGATCCTCGGCTCCGACTCGGCACTTGCTTTAGCTTAGGAACTCCTTTTACCAGCTCGAGGCAACCCTATATCCCATGATGCAAGGCGGAACTACCTCAGATCTCGTTTGGTAGCTAACCTACCCTGCTAAAGACTATCCTAACATAATTAGGAACACAAGATCCTAATAGAAGTCCTCATATGAAGGCTCAGGAGGAAACAACCTAATAGGAACTCTTCAAGATCTGTCCAGGCCAGGGGGAAGGAGGGAGGGACGCAAGAAAGAAGGCAAGAGAAGACAACTAACATGGAACGTTATGGTAGGTACATAACTTCTAAATGTTAAGTTGTCAATCTCGCCTTCATTCTTGCTGGATGGGACCGCCCCTAGCACCTGTATCCCGGGTGGCTCAATGGAATAGACTCTTGAGAACTGTGGAACCAAAACTGGCCCTATCTCTGGAGGCCAAGTCCAATTTGTAATGAGAGACAAAGGTAGGAGGCGTAGCCCAAGTAGCTGCTGCACAAATGGTATCAATGGGTAGTCTATCCTGAAAAGCTGCAGAAGTGGATAGACTCCTGGTTGAGTGTGCTTTTGGCTTAGAAGATAGCTGCTTGCCTCTGAGAGAGTATACATAGGAAATAGTGGAAGTCAACCATCTGGATAAGGTCACTTTAGAGACTGGAAGACCTATCCTGTTTTCTGCATAGGAGACAAATAATTGGTCCGATTTTCTGAATTGTTTAGTTCTATGCAAATAGTACCTGAGCTGACGATGGACATCCAAAAATGCAGTTTCTGTTCAGCTCTGTCGGAATAGTTTGGGAAAAAGACTGGTAGGTCTATAGATTGGTTAATGTTGGTTTGAGATACGACTTTGGGGAGAAAGGAAGGGTTAGTTCTTAATGATACCCTGTCCTTATGAAAAACCAAATAAGGGGAACGAATGCAGAGAGCTTGAATCTCGGAAACTCTTCTTGCAGAAGTGACAGCCAGTAAAAATATAGTTTTCCAGGTCAATAATTTCAAAGAACATGAAGCAGACGGTTCGAAGGGAGGTAGTATCAAGGATGCCAACATTAAGTTTAGATCCCATTGTGGAGGAGGATGCTTTATAGGTGGTTTTAGGAGAAAAACTCCTCTCAGAAAGGCCTTGCATAATCTATGAGACATAATGTTATTGTCATGCAAGCCAACATGATACTTGGAAATAGCAGCCAGTTGTACTTTGACTGTAGATGACGAGGATCCTGAATGAAAACCTCCGCCAGGAAATCTAAAACCGAATGTACAGGAGCAGTAAAGGGATCAATATTTCTGGAATTTGCCCAAATAGAAAAACGTCGCCACTTGCTAGCATAAACAGTCCTAGTGGACGACTTCAAAGAAGACACTAAAATGTCTCTGACGGAGTCCGAAATCATCGGTAGCCTGGCTAGGGTAGGAAGTGGAGCAACCAAGCAGTGAGGTTGAGAGAATGAATGGCTCGGTGCTGCTGACCCGACTGGTGGATCAAGAGATCCGGAACTGGGTCCAGATGCCAGGGCTGAACCAGAAGGTGACGATGCAGAGACGGAAACCAAATTTGTCGAGGCCAATATGGGGCAATGAGGATCAACTTGGCTCTCAAAATGGTGGCTTTCTGAATGACTTGTGGAATCAAGGGAAAGGGAGGAAAAGCGTACAGAAGTCCCCGGGGCCAATCCTGGGTTAGAGAGTCTCTCAGGGGTTGGCCTGGAAGGGGAAAGAGAGTGAAAAATCGGGCACTTGTTGTTTTGCGGAGTAGCAAAAAGATCGCAACAAGGAGTGCCCCACTTCAGAAAAATCTGATCCACTACAGATTGATTGAGAGACCACTCGTGAGGCATCAGAATGGATCTGCTCAGCCTGTCCGCTAAAAGGTTGGACCTGCCGGGGATGTGCGTTGCTATCAGAAACCGCTGAGAAGAGATCGCCCATTGCCAAAGTCTGAGAGCTTCTCGACATAACGGATAGGACCTGGTCCCGCCCTGTTTGTTGATGTACCAGACCACGGACATGTTTTCCGTTTGTACTGCAATAGTCCCCGTGGGAAGAAAGTCGTTGAGGGCTTGCAACGTTAAAAGCACTGCTCTCATCTCCAGGACATTTATGTGCAGATGGTATTCTATGGGTTGCCACATCCCGTGGACCATCCTGCCCTGATAATGCCCCCCCCCACCCGATCAGAGAGGCATCCGTAGTGACTGTGGCAACTGGAGGAGGGGAATAAAGGGTCGGCCCTGATGAAGAAGAGGGGAAGATATCCACCAGTTCAGATGAGCTCTGCACGACTGTGTGACCAAGATTTCGTGCCTCATCGGGAGACTGTGGTACGACCACTACGTGAATAGCATCCACTGCAGAAGACGCATGTGGAAGCGAGCCAGTGGTAGAAGAACAATGGCCGCAGCCATAAGACCTAGAACCTTCAGTATAAATCTGGCTTTGATCTTGTTGCTTTGCAATAGAAGCCGAGCAATTTTTGGATGTTCAGAATTCTTTGATCTGTTAGTCTGGCTAACATCTTGACGGTGTTTAATTCTGCGCCTATAAAGGTGATAGATTGGCAAGGCAGCAGAGAAGATTTTTCGAAATTTACTGAAATTCTCAAACTCCTGCAAAGCTGTAGAGTGTAGTCTCTGGACTGAAGAAGCTGACACTTGGTGGTGGCGGAGAGGAGCCAGTCGTCCAAGTAGGGAAACACCTGGAATCCTTGACGTCTCAGATGAGCTGTGACCACTGCCATGCATTTGGTAAACACTCTGGGGGCTGAAGTGAGGCCAAAGGGCAGTGCTCTGAATTGGTAATGACTGGTCCCTAGCCGAAAGCGGAGAAACCTTCTGGAGCGCCTGTGAATCTTTATGTGATAGTACGCATCCTGAAGGTCTATAGAGCACATCCAGTTGTCCTTGCCCAGAAAGGGCAGAATGGACTGAAGCGTGACCATCTGGAATCTTGCCTTCTTGACAAATCTGTTTAGATTGCTCAGGTCTAATACTGGTCTCCAATCTCCCGTCCTTTTGGGGACCAAAAAGAATTTCAAGTAGACGCCGGATCCTACCTGGTCTGCTGGCACAGTCTGGACGGCTCTTTTTTCTAGGAGCTTTGAAACCTCCTGTTCTGCCAAATCCCTTTGACCGGGTGAGATGTCTGGAAGGGATTGTAGAGGTACGGAAACCTTCAAGGGGATTTTGTAACCCTCGGATATGATCGACTGTACCCAACTCTCTTGAGATATGGATTGCCAGGCTACTGGGTACAGCGAAATCCTTCCCCCGACTGCCTCCAAGGGTGGACAGTCGGGCAACACCTCAGGGATGCTGAAAGGGCTTCTCAGGAAGAGACTCCCTGTTGCCCTGGTTCTGAGGACCCCCTGCCTCTAGGGCGGCTATTATTGTTACCCCTCTGCCTCTGGGGGTAAACTGACCACGCGTCCGGTGTAGCTCCTTGGGCTTTTCGAACCACATCTTCCCCTTCTGACCCTTGGGATATGGTCTAGAAGGAGTGGAAAACTGGACTCCAACGGCAGAAAGAGTTTTACCGTCCTGCTCACACCTGGTCAAGGTATCCTTCATCTGAGGTCCGAACAAAGCCGAACCATCAAAGGGGGTATTAGTGAAGGACGCCTTAAAGGGGTCCACAAAATTACAAAGCTGCATCCAGGCTTGGCGTCTAAGAGCAACTCCTGTGCCTGCGGCCCTGCTCGCTCCATCGGCCGCATAGGATATGAGCCGCATGGAGGAGTTAGATATGGAATTCAGGATTGCAAGCTGCAAGGCAATCTTTTCCTGAGCCCCAGCAGCAGAAGGATCCTGGACTACTTCACCCAGTTCTTTGAGAATATCTCGTTGAAGCCTGGTGAAGTGACAAAGATAATTCAGCGAACGCATAGCAAAAGTCGCTGAAGAAAACATCTGCTTTCCATACCTGTCCATGGTCCTAGAGTCCTTGTTAGGAGGATGGACAGGTACTGAAGGGTCCGCCAGTTCCTTCTTAGTGGCCACCACCACCATAGCATCCACAGAGACACCCTTGGAAAGGAACTGTTTGTCCGTAGGGGCCGTGATGAATTTGGATGGTCTCCTGGGGACAGGTTCCACAGAATCTGGAGCCGCCACGCCTTCCGAGCCACTACCTGCATCAGTGGGTCGAAAGGCGGAGACACCCAGGAGGTGGAGGATCGCGATCCAGAAGCCTCCAGGTATACCGACTCATCCTCGGAGGGGTCAATGGAGGGCCAATTCCCCCTCTGTTTGAGGAGCTCAAGGATGTCTGAAAAGGAGACATCCTCAGAGGGGGACCGTGGGGAACCCTCCGACTCATCTAAGTCGGTATCAGATGTAGTAGACTCAGGGGAGTCCGTGTGTTTCCTCTTACACGTCCTCTTCCGAGGGGGTTCCCCTGCAGGATCAGGAGAAACCTCGGAAGAGGAGGAAATTCCCAATGGGGAAACCTGGGGCGATGGATCCCTGGGCCTGAGAGCAAGAGGCTGGCAAGAGGCATCTGCAGGCACTGATGAGGGAGGAGCTAGAGGGATGGACCGTTGACCAGGCTCAGAGGCCAGGACACTCCTCATCACCTCAAAGGCACCCCTCCCCGGGAGGCCGGAATATCCCCGCTCCGAGGAAACAGGAATGCCCGGCTCCACTGAGAGGAAGGCTCCGAGGTCGATGTCGGCGCCGAGCTTACAAAGCGAAGCCCGAGAGGGAGAGCGGGTCGGACAAGGGTCCGATGCCACTAGCCCCTCGGAGCCGACAAGGGAAACCCGACGACCGGATCCCTCCAAGGAAGGTCTCAAGGAGGAGATTGGAGCCAAGGATGACGGAGCCGAAGGATATATCGGCTCCGGCACCGAAACAGTCACTGTCCCGAAGCTCCGCCCGAACTCTGAAGTGGAGTCGGAGGAGGAAGTTCAGGGGGTGAGGCTATAGCCGAAGTCTGTTGAGACGGGCTATGGAGCATTTGAGCCAGTGCCTGAGACTTCAACAGCCTGCTTACCACCCTCTCCAAGTCGTGGTCAGACAGCCTGGAAGATCTCGAAGATCGGCTCCGATGGCTCCGCTCCGACAAAAGAGGAGACCCCGGAGCCGAGTGGATACTCAGTAATGAAGGGGACCGAGATCTCTTTCGGGATGGAGCCATCGGAGCCGAAGTCCCCTGAACTCCAGATGGAGCCGAAGGTTTCTCGGCTCCGATGCTGGATAAAGTGTCGGCTCCAGCCGGAGCTGACAAGGCTACAGTAGATAAGGTATCGGAGCCAGCCGGCACCGAACCCACTACTTTCGATGCTGGTAAAGGAGACCTCTTTCGCTAAGCGGCAAACGAGATCTGAGGTAGTTCCGCCTTGCATCATGGGATATAGGGTTGCCTCGAGCTGGTAAAAGGAGTTCCTAAGCTAAAGCAAGTGCCGAGTCGGAGCCGAGGATCGGCTCCGAACCCATCCAGCAAGAATGAAGGCGAGATTGACAACTTAACATCGCAAGTTATTAATTTTTTTTAATCAGGTTAAAACCTGCTACGATGTTCTGCCTGAGAAACACATGTAGTAAGGCTGCTGATGCAGTGTCTGCAGACTAAGAAGTTTAAACACCTAGAGTCTGTCTGTGGGCTGATAAGAGTTGGGTTAGGACTGGAGTGTGAAATTGTATTTGTGAGACATTAACCATGTTTATTTTGCACACTGGCAACTTGTATAAAGTTAGTATTGTGTACTGCTATGTACTATGTTAACAGCTGCATTTATGGTGTGTAGTGAGTTCATGATGCCAGATAATATGGATGATGAGCTAGCAAGAATATTGACTGAATTTGTTGCACTGGACAAGGTTGGTGTAACTTATGGCTATGTAAAATCCCAACAAGGTTTATAATTGTTGAATAATAATGATCATTTTCATAGTTGTTAACAGAAAGTACAGGGTAAATGTTATTGGGCATGTATTAAAAAGATGATTGCAAGTGCCATGGCAGAGCTCTAACTTTTCTATGAAGTAAGAGTGAGGAATTCTTGCACAGCCATCCCCAAGGGCATTTGCCAGAACCAGCATTAGTGCAGAAGTATGACATTCTGCATAGCGTGTGTGCTAAATTAATGGAATCTTTTGACTATTCTTCCAAAGTAGTTACAAAGGTTTTGGCAGGTATGAGTAGTGAGACTACTTTGTAATTACCTAGTTGGAGGTCAATGTATCAAACACTGAATAGACTGGAACATACTGGTATTTGGAAGGGTAAGAACTTGTCTAGCTTGTTAAATGATTATAGATGTGGAGGGTTACCCTCTCCAGGCACTTATTTACATCATACAATGTCTGATGAGAAAGCTGGCATGCACATGCTGATCCTGATAACTGTAGGCAATGCACATGACCCGTCTATATATGCTATGTGGCAATCTGATGGCACATTCTTACAGAAGGGTAACACTTTGAGAACTATATTCTGTTCATGAGTGTGACAGTTGACAGCATATGGGAAGCTGTGAGATCTACTATGTGTTTAATCCCATGCAGGAGTGATTTTCTGCCTTACACCCACTGTTTGCTGAGACGTGTTTCTTCTCCCCAATGACTTTAGAACAGGTTTCAGAAAATGAATTTGAAAATGAAAGCAATATGAAACAGAAAGCCAAAAGTGCTATACAGAGAGAATAAGTTAATTTTCCCCATCCCCAGAAATAACCAGTCAGTGAATTACAAAGTCTCTTATGTATTATACATGTTCAAAAAAAAATCTCACATCAGGAGGAAATCAGGAGGAGAATGACGTGGTGGTCTTCTCAAGGGTTATGTAGAATTCTAAAGTGTCACATCAAGTACAACGCTAACAAAAAGTCCTAAATTACATGTGACCCCTCCAAACATACAGAGCCAGGAAAAGTAAATGCATGTTGACAGATAAGGGGGAAAAAGAAGATCTAATACAGTTTTAAATTGAACACATTCACAAGACCAATAAAATGATTAGTTTAGGTTCCACAGGAAAACTGTAACCTACACCATGTTGCAACCACGAATTTAAATGTGCTCACTAAAGATTAGGAATATGCTGGCCTACATTTGTCACCCCCCCCCCCCAAAAAAAAAAATGAGAAATGGTTTTGACACAGGTTCTCTTTTTTCCTTATCTTTACAATCAATGAAAAACTGGAATATTTGTTCTGTCAGAATAATAGTCTGTTGACATCCAAGGTATGGAGTATCTTTTCTTCCTAATTTCAATTTCTGGAAAGAAGACAGTGAGATAGATAGCTTGGCTCAAAGTAAACTCAGATAACACTTTAGGCATTAATGAAAGATTGGGCCTTAAGGAAACCCTATCTTTGTGAAAAAAGAGATAATGTTGACAAACCATAAAAGGCTGCAACTCAGCTTCTCTTCTTGCAGAGGTCAGTGCAATTAGTAAGAATGTTTTCTATGTAAAAAAAAACTCAAGTTAGCCTAATGAGCTGGTTTGAATGAAGCATGTTTTTTAACATAAAATTACGATCCCATGGAGTAGCCACCTTCTTTGTATGAGTGGTATGCAGCATTCCTTTTAAAAATGCTTCCACAAGAGACTGCATTGAAAGAGGGGCATCCGTGGGCAGACATACTATAACAGCTGACGAACCTTAATGGAGAAGTAAGTCAGGAGAGAGGATAGTAACTCACACAAGTAATGTACAATAAGAGAAACACTAGTTCTGAATGGGTGCTGGTTCCTTTCTTGGCACTAACTAGAAAACCTTTTTCCATTTACTAATATATATGACTTTCTAGTAGCAGGTTTTCTTGCCACCTTTAATATCTGCTGCAAGTCCTCAGAAAAAAAGGTGCCTAAAAATATTAAGATGCTATCATTTAGGTTATCAGTTGCAGTCTTTTGGAGTCAGAATGCAGCAAATATCCTTTGCCTTGTGCGAGTAGGTCCAGTCTGTGAAGAAGTTTGTGGTAATTGCCCCTGGACATTTCCAAAAAAAGGAGGCACCACTGGTGTCTAGGCCAGAATGGAGTCATCACAATAATCTTTGGAGAGTCCCTCTGAATCTTCAGAATGGCACTGGATATTAATGGAAAGGGTGGAAAAACCATACAGGAACATTCCTGTCCAAGGAAACAAAAAGGTAACTGTCTTCCAGTCCTTCTTGCATGGATCTTGGAATATAATTTTGTCAACTGATTGTTGTGAATACAGGAAAAAAAGATTTTGTTGAAGTTTCCCATTGCTGGACTGGGTCATGGATGCCTTCCTAATTCAACTTCCATTCATGAGGGTCTGTCTTGGTTTTGCGCAGCTTGTATGCCACATAATTTTACTTTGACAGTATGCAAGATCAGTGTATAGTGAGATTGTAATATCCCAGGCTACCACGGCTATTCAGTGTAGAGGGTAAGATCTGGATCCTCCTCTGCTTATGTACCATGTCACTGTGGTGTTGTCAGTAGACACTTGCGGAAGTCCCAGTGACCATGGAAGATTGACAGAGTTGACAGCATTTAAGTGCCAAATTCTCTTTTATGTTTATGTGTTTTGGCCTGTTTTTTTATGTTCCAAAGACCATGCACTTTTATCTCAATACGCACTACTCCCCAAGAAAAGCCTGAATTGTCTTTAGTGACACACTCTGCTGGAGCTGGAAAGGTGAACAAGAGACCTGGATTCTGATAAATTTGGTATCTCCACCCACAAAAAATACCCCTTTTCATAAATCACAAGACTGGAATTTAGAATGTCAGTGATGGTGATGTTGAATTTTTCTCGTGTGGAGTATTGCAAGAAGGATCATATAGATATAGATCTACATTTTCTGTGGAAAAAAGCTCTTTGAACTGCGATATAAGGAATGATCCCAGGAAAACTGTGAAAATGAGTTAACGATGTATGTTCTCCTGGTACCTTAGTATGTGTAGGAGATCCCTTACCCAGATGAAAGATTCTTGGCAGTTTGAAAAAGACAACGAAAAGATAAGCAATTCATCTAAATAAGTAATGATGTGAATACCTTGTAGTATGCAGTACGCTGTTACAGGAATGAGACAATTTATGAATATCCTCGAAACAGTGGATAAACCATAATGCAGAGAACTGATAATATGATCCAGACACAGAAAACTTTAAGACATCTCTGAAATATGGACCTATAGGAGTGTGATGATATGCATCTTTTTAAGCCAAGATAACTAGAAAACACAAATGGGGAATAAGTGGCAACAAGTTGTGAAGAGGTAATAGTTTGAGCTTAGTATTATCACAAACAGGTTCAGAATGGAAAAATTCAGAGTTTGTCTCCAAGAATATTCTTTCTTTGGCACCAGAAACATTGTTGAATAAAACCCTTTTCCTAACTGAAGAGGGACTGCTTTCTAGCTGCAAAAGCAGATGCTGAATGACAGAATGGAAAAGAGGAGACTGTTTTTGTAAATGAGTGTAGTCCCTTAAAAAGTAGGGAGAGACCTCCACTGTCATCTGTAAACCTGATGGATTACTTTCAGAACCCAGCTGTCTGAAAATTAAAGTTATGTGTTTACATTAACTATAGATCTCTTATCCATTTTCTTTCATCCTCAACTAATGAGTCTCATATCTGACCTCGGATCTGGCTCAGACACTTCTACTAGACTCTCGGATCCAACTCTCAAGCTCCTCCTTTTACCCATAATGCCCCATCAACCCTGAAATGCATCAGATCAAGTTTGTTGCTCAATAACTAATAGAAATAACTAACCTCATGGTAAGATAGAAGGAAGGATAGTAGAAAGGACTGGGACTCAAATCTGAAACAGAGGTTCCACAACAATCATAAGGTCGCTCCAAAAATAAAAGGTAAGGGAGAAGGAGGGTGGGAAGTTGAGGAAGAATAAAAATGGACAACACAGATGCATAGTTATGGTGAGTACAAAACTTTAATATCTGATGTTGTCATTTTAATTTGTTCCTCAGCTGATGGGACAGATTCCTCAGCTACATGAACCTTGGTTGGCCCTCAAGGAAGGATATTCCAGACTACGGAAGAACCAAAGGCAGCTCTGGCTAAGATAACTTTAGAAATTGATTTATCCAATTTGTTGGGGGATAATGAGACAAACAACTGATCTTTCTTTCTGAAACCTTTTGTTCTATGGAAATAAAAGTTGGCTTTGTACATCCAAGAGATGAAACATGTATTCACCTTTATTAGCGAAGTGGGGGGGGGGGGTCAGGCAAATTAATGGCTTGGTTAATAGTCACCTCTGAGGTTACTTTAGGCAAGAATTATGGATTGGTCTGCAAGGTAACTCAATCACTGTGGATAATCAAATATGGGGATTTGGAAGAGACAGCCTGGAGCTCAGATATTTATCTTGCAGATGTAATAGCAATGAGAAAAACAGCTTTCCAAGATAAACATTTTTAAGTCAGATTTAGGACTCAATCAAACCTCGCATCACAACTGTTAAATCTAAGGTGGTGTAGGGCCTTCACTGGGGGGCCTAAGCAAAAAGGTAGCTTTAAGAAAAGCCTTGCACAATTTTGATGAAGCTAAAGTGGAAGCATTTTCACCTGAAGCGAAATTAGACATTGTTGTCAATGCATAGATTTATAGGTTAGTACTAGGCTATCGGCTCTAGGGCCTATACAAGCCTAGCCATAACAATTCCCTGGCTATTTCTTCCCACAATATTTACTTCCCTGGTCCCCTGTCTAGCAGGGCAACTCACGTGATCCCTGGGGTGAATTTCCAATCTCCCATCCAATCGTCAAGGTTCCTTTTGAAGAGGGCCAAAGAGGTGCTCTGATTCACATGTATGGGCAGTCTACTCCACAATCTGGGGAGACTTTGGGTCAAGAACCTATCCCCTCCAACATGTTTTGTTCATTGTGATGACAAGGTTTAGATCCCTGGAGCATGTGGCTCTGAGGGATTGGGATTTCATTAAGTGTAGCATGTCCAACAGCTCTGGGTTTGACATGGCCTTGTATGTTATGCAGAGATCACCTCTGAGTAGACGATATGCGACACAGTATAGCTGGATGATTTTTAGACAGTCAGCATAGGACATCTGCTTTAGGCCTGTGATTCTTTTAGTGAGGTATTTCTGCAGCCTTTCTAATTGTTGCAGATGTCTTGAGAGGTACAAACCAAACGGGGCATTAAGATTGATGGAGCACATCCAATTGTCCTTTCACAGAAATGGCAGAATGGACTGAAGCGTGATCATTCGGAACTTTGAGGTTTTTTACAAACTGATTCAGTTTGCTGAGGTCCGGAATTGGTCTCAGATCCCCCGTTTTCTATGGCACTAAAAAGAATCTTTAGTAGGTTCCGAATCCTTTCTGGTCTGATGGGACCTCCTGGATGACTTTTGTCTTGCAGTTTTTGAATTTCTAGAGCTGCTGTCTTCCTCTGACTAGGTGGAACATCGAGGAGTCTTTTCCTTTTGTTTGTCAGAATATGTGAATATGGAATGACGTAACCACTGGATATGATTCTCTGTACCCAAGTACCTTTTGTGATTGATACCCAGGCATCTAGGTGTAGAGACGAGTGCTTAACTGCCTCCAAAGATGAGCAGTCGGGCAACTTTTCAGAAGCACTTAAAGGGTTTATCTAAGAAGGAGTCTCAGAAACCCTGATTCGGCAGCCTCCTCTGCTGCAAGGATGGTGTCTTTCATTAGAACTCCCCCCCAATGCCTCGGGGGAGATATCCCTTGTGAGCCCTGGAAAACACCCTGAGGCTTACAGAACCACATTTTCCTTCTGCCTTACTGATTTCTAGAAAAGGATCTCTGAGGGGTAGAAAATGGATGCCCATGACAGACAAGGTCTTTCTGTACTGCTCACCTTGAGAAAGCATTTTCTTAATAGTGGAGCCAAACAAGTATGATCCATCAAAAGTAGCACTGATGAACGAAAACTTGAATGGATCTGCAACATCGGAAAAGCACATCCAGGTATGTCCCTTTATGGCTATGCCTGAAACTGCTGGCCCTTAGGTATCCTCACAGTAGCATGGGAAATTAACCTCATGGAAGCATTAGAGATGGATAGAAGGGTGGCCAGCTGTGAAGAAGTTTCTTGTGTCTTCCAAGACAGGGACTCAGAAAAGGATTTGGAAAGCTTTTCGGTCAAATCCCTTTACAGCCAAGTGAAATGTACCAAACAGTTCAGTGACTGTACAGCAAAGGTCACTGAGGCATAAATGTGATTCCCAAATCTGTCCAATGCCCTAGACTCTCTGCTAAGGAATGTACAGAGGAGCTCTGCTCTGTCAGCTCTTTCTCAGTGGCTGCTGACATAACCATGGCATCAATGGTGACCTCCTTGCTCCAGTGAGGGTGAGGAACTTATCAGGACAGGGAGAGTTGGGTTCTACTGTATCCAGCTCCTTCTATGTCCAGCAAGAGACTACATCTGTAAGCTCATCAGCCATGGCAGTCACCCAAGACATATATGGGCCAAAATACAAAAGCTGCCAGGAACACCAACTCCTCCTGGGAAGGGGAATTGGAGGACCAACCACCATTCTGCCTGAGGATTTCTAAGACATTTCCAAAGGAGACATCATCTGGTGGAGACCTTGGAGACCCCTCCCCTTCATCGAGGTCAGTGTCATCAGTGAGCAACTCCTGAGGAGAGTCTATGTGCCTCCTTTTGCGTGTTCTCTTGAGAGGAACCTCCTCAGTGGGATGCTCTGAAGAGGGATCTGAAGGAGGGGGAAAGTCCTTGAGGAGGACTGTCTGGATGTCTGATAGGGCTGGCTGTCCCTGTGTGATAGATCTACGAGGATCAGAGTTTGGTCCTGATGGTGGCTGGGCTGTAGGATCCAAAGAATAAAGAGTAGTCATCTCTCTTGGATGACAGAAGACCTTTCCACCACCTCAAAAGCAGAAGAACTGAGAGAAGCTGTAGCTGGCTGCACTGGTGTCGAAGCGCCAGATGCCACCATGTCCCGATCCGTCCTGGATCCCTGCCTCGAAAGGGGAGTCAGACCTGAGCTGTCCCAACACCAAAGCTCCAAGGGGCAGGGATGACTCCAACAACCTCAGAGTCGAACCAAGCCCCTTGGACTTGGTGCCAACGTTTCAGCTCCAAGATTTGTTCTGTTCTAGATGGATGCACACAGAGTCAAAGACTTAGCTGTCTTCAAATTCGAAGCAGACACTCTCAGGGTTCTCAGATCCAATGGTTCCAAAATCACCAGTCTGATTGGAGAAGGAGAAATTACAGTGTGGAATACAGAAGAGATGCTCACGGATCCGATGGTATACGGAGACTTGATTACCACTATCTGAATCTGAGCTCTGAGGAATTTCATCATCCTATCCACTTCAGCTTCAAAAAGGCTCCTGGAGGACTGGATGGAGGAAGTAGTAGACTAGGATTGGGACTCTCTCCTTAGGATCTCTTGTAGGAAGGGAGAATGGAGTCTAGGAGAGAGAGGCTCTGGAGAGAACCCGGGGGAACCATGTCCTCAGAGACTTATACTTGGTAAGTGTTGGAACTGACTGTTTAAGTTTCAGATCTAAGGATGTTGGATCTGACTTTTTCTGTACTTTGGAGAGCAGGTGGAAGACTGCTTCCTGGATTCTTTTGCCTCCGAAGAGGCCTTAAGTGTTTTTTTCAGGGGTTTGAGCCCCTGAAAGAGAAGATTAAAAAGGTTACAAGCCCTTTAAGACCAACTCATTATGCTAGTTGCTAAGGGCCCTAAAGTTAAAGCCAGCAGAAATCGTTCATTCAGTGTTTAAATGGGCTGCGCTCACACAGTGAACACACACCCTGTAGGGATCAGAATTAGGGATCTGGTGCCCACAGGAAGTGAATTTCTTACACCCTGTGGGTTTGTCAACCATAGTAGCATGGGCTGATAGAGTTAGAAAAAAAATTAAGATGGTAGTTTTCTAACAATGGTAGAAAAAAAAAGGATTACCCTCTGAAGGGTAGGAAGAAACTGAGATTAAGAAAGAAAGTACCAACGATGGTATGGAGAACTACCAAAGGTAGAAACAGCAGAGACAAAAAAAGTAATCCTAACATGAGAAAAACTGAAAAACCTTTGGTAAGGGAGGAAGAGGAGATTAGGAAAGGTGAAACTGTAAGAAAAATTACAAAAGAAGTTACACTCACTGCAAAAAATTACATCCCAAAGCTCTACCAGAAGGATCTGTGTCTGTAGTGATAAGGCAGCAAACAAGATCTGAGGTAATGCAGGGTGACTGAAGCATTGTGGGTAAAGAGAGGTGCTCGAGAATTAAATCCGAGAGTCTAGTAAATGTGACCGATCTGAGGTCAGATCTCTGACCCCAGACCCATAAGTTGAGGAACTAATGAACAAGACAACATCAGATTTATCTGTTGCCAAAGAGAGAAATGGAAGTTCAAACTTTTTACTAGGATTAAAGGTTTCCAGGGTGAGGAGGAGGAGGAGGAGTGGAGTCTTACAGATAGACATTCAGACCAATTAGACTGCCTTTGTTTTGGGAGTTTCATTCTCCCAATCTCCCATTATTCTCCCTCCAGACCTCTTTGAAGTTTAACCAAGACCTACTACAAATCTACAAACCCAAGTCTAAAGTTGGACGCAACATGTACAGCTATCTCCCCACTATTGCTTAGAATAGGGTCCCACTAGAAATCAGGACCCTTACACATCCTAAACAATTTAAGACAGCCACCAAAGAGCACTTTAAAAGTCACTGGTTTTGCCACTGCACTCTCCCTCCTTAAACATCCCCTACTTCTAGTACCTTAATCTACTTTATGCCCTTAACTCACTCTTCTCACTAACTCTCTCTAATCTTTCTTCACTACTCTTTCTATTGTCTTCTAAAATCTATTTAGCAAATCACCTCAGAGAAACATTCTACTGTAATTGTCTTGCCTTCATGCAGCTACATTATGATAAAACTGGGTTTTTGTAACCACTTACCCCAAAAACTATATTCATCTTAATGACATATTTATTTTTATACATCTTGAAATAGTTTTGCTTTACTCCTTGATTATCAACACTGTATAACATTGTACTGCTACTTAATGCCTTGTAATAATCCTGCAACATTGCTGTTTAATGTTAATTTATAATGAAAATTGTTTAATATGCTGGAGCTTTTCTCCACGGGCCTCTGCTGAAAAAGGGCTCTTTAGTTCAGTCGGACAATCCCGGTCAACAAATGTAAAATAAAATAAATAAATAGTACTTTTTCTTTTCTTTCTTTTTGGAACTTTATTATTTGTTGCTTTTTTAATGTTTGCTTACTAGCAGCTTGCTCCATTTGTTTATTTTGCTTTTTAAAGACAGATGTAGGGGAGATTCCTCCTTGAATCAGCTTACCTCTCTTATCACACTTTTTAAGGACTTCTGTATTACATGGTCCAAAAACAATCTATGGAAGATTTCAAAATTCAGCTTTGTCATCTCCTGAAATGTTTATTATAACACAAGCAAGCAAACCTCCTCATAACAGTTTAAATGGCAGCAGCCCTGATAGTGACATGAACAGCATCATAAGCACATTTCAAACAACAAGAAGTCAGAGACACAGAAGAAATCAAGACACACTTTTTTTTTCTTGGAAGAGGAAACAGAGGCTATAGTACTCCTCACATTATCAAAAAAGGCAAGCACAGTGTTGCAGAATATGCTCTTTTTTCCTCAAATCTATTAAAAGCTTTTCTGTCCTTGTCAGAAGGAGAGGGATTGGTACTAACCAGATATTTGGCAACTTGATTCACTAAAGCAATAGCTATATGATCTGATCCAGGATGACTTATAAAAATATAAGCCTGAGGAACTTTATATGCTCTAGCTGCTTTCTTGGGGGCAGTAGGCAGTGCCAAAAACATCCTCCAGTGCTGAAAGTACAGGAGGAATGGGAGAAGGTTCTGGAAAACTCAGAGACAGTGGAATATCATTATGTTCCCAATGAAACAACTGATTCATTCTGGAAATAGTTTCAGCGACAGAGAATAATTTAAAGGAACTGGCAAAAGACATATTGTCCTCAGAATCTGTATCAAAAACCCAAGGAGACAGCACAGAATCTATCCATTCACAATCATTATGTGATTCAAAAACTTGAACCTCTTCAGAAAGCTATGAATCTCATTTTCTTTTAGCAGAAACAGCTAAACTGGAAGGGTCAAGAGCTTGAACTAAACACTGACCTAAGTCCAATAAATCTAGCTTGAACTAAACAGTGACCCAAGTACAATAAATCTCTCCTGGGTGACACAAAAACTTTTCAGTAATTTGCTGTGGACTGTATTGCCAGTGAAAGTTATGACTATCTACAACACATGACAACATTTGGTAAGATTGAGATGGTTTAAAAGGCTTACAGCAGCCATTAGACTTCTGAAGAACAAACTCACATTTTTGGAAGAACTAGTTTCTTCATGGATGAGTACGACTGTGAACAATGGCCCTCACATCTAGACAAAGAAGCCAAGAAAATGGTGGGAGAAAGATAATAACATTTCTTGAGCTGAACAAAAAGTTTTTTGAATTGTAAAAGACCCCCCAGAGTCTTTCTTTTAAGACACTTCATTCCATTCCTATAACAGACATAGATCAAAAACCAGGATGTACTGCTCTGGTGTCCTAAACATTAAATGCACTTTCCATGTTTGTCACAACTTAGAATTTTTTTTTTATTTTTAATTTTTTTTTTAAAACAATAAATAAACACATCAATTATAAAACAAACAACTATTTACATAGGTCCACAGCTGATCAATACATCAAAGTTATACATATCAACATTTAGTATATTTTAAGCAAGTCTTTACATTTAAGCCAAGATTTATATAAATGTGTAATATTAGAAGTGCTATCTTTACAGTATGCAATTCACTCCTGCAAACAATTTTTGCCATACTAATAAATTCAACACTAGACAGGGTAACTTTACTTTTCCAATTTTTAGTAATTACTTTTCTGACTATAACAAGAATAGACCAAAGAAGAGGCACTTGGGTTTTTGGAATTATCTCAGGAATCTAGTATTGAATAAAACTAAAGATTTAGAAATATAACATCTATTTGATCACAGAGCCTAAATAAAGTTATTCATTTCTTTCCATAAAGGGGAGATGACTTCACAATCATATACCATATGCGTCAAATCAGCTATTATTTCAGAATCACATCTCCAGCACCTAATTCTATTTGATTTATACATAATTATAATTTTGTTAGGAGTGACAAAAGCTCTGTGTAAGAATTTCCAAGTGAAAATTTTCCACTTTAATGAAGATAAAGTTGTATCTGTATATTTTAATATTATTTCCTTGCATTCTTCAGAGACATCTTCATTATTAATTGTTGAGGAGTACTTTCAATAGGAATTGTCTACATATGTTAAAGAATTTTATAAATTTGTGACAAATATAATTTATTTTTCATTGCATTATTACTGATATCTATTAAGAATTCCAATAATTTGGGGAACAAATTCTTATCTAGTCTGTAAATAATTGTAAAATTAACTAATTCTCAGACTTTTGATTGCATCTGGACCTTAACTTTTCAACAGTATATAGGTTCATAGGTTCATACTAGGCTATCTGCCCTAGGACATTTATAAGCCTAGCCAGAGTGTGTTTGGCTTTCGCCACCTATTTTAAATAGCGTTGCCACCCCTCCGTTTTTTTTCCGGAGTGCCCGGAAATCAGTAGGGCACGTTCTTGTAATCGGAGTCCGGAAATAGCATCAGGCTCGTCAGCGCGTATTAAAAAAAAAAAAAAAAAACATTCCCGTGACCCGTCTTGGACTCTCGTTGATTGGCTGCTTGCTGCAGACGAGGCTCGTGCAGCAAGCAGCCAATCAACACGTAGAGTTAGTAGTAAAAGCCCTGCAAAGCCCGCGAAAATTTAAGAATATAAAGCGGTGCTTCAGTCAGCATAAGTTTTTACCTTTTACTTTTGTAGTACAAAGGGTGCTGCTTAAGATCTGAAATTCTTGCTTGGAGCCTTGGACATCGTCTTCAGTGGATTGCCTGCTGCCTGGAAGCCCTGCCTGCCTGGAAGCCCTGCCTGGAAGCCCTGCCTGCCTGGAAGCCCTGCCTGGAAGCCCTGCCTGCTTGGAAGCCCTGCCTGGAAGCCCTGCCTGCTTGGAAGCCCTGCCTGGAAGCCCTGCCTGCTTGGAAGCCCTGCCTGCTTGGAAGCCCTGCCTGGAAGCCCTGCCTGCTTGGAAGCCCTGCCTGGAAGCCCTGCATGCTTGGAAGCCCTGCCTGGAAGCCCTGCCTGGAAGCCCTGCTGCCTGGAAGGATTGCCTTAGCCCTGCTGCTTGCCTTGCTTGCTGGAGGAGAAGTGCTGTGGACTGGGTGGTGGTGTGTTCCCCTGCTTGCTGGCCCTTTAGCTGCCTGTTCTGTTCTGCTGCTGAGAGCTTGTTTTAGTAGCCCTGCTGCTGATTTTTCTGGAGGTAAGTGGATTTTTTTTTAATGGATTCTTTGGAATTAAGGTAGATTTTCAAAGATTAGTGTGACAAGGAATGAAATATTGCCAGCACAGCTACTAGTGAATTTTTAAATATTAAATTTATATTAATTCACTAGCTGTGCTGGCACTATCTCATTCATTGATGGTGACAAGATGTGTGTAACTATCTAGATGTTCAACATGTGGTGATTAACTAGAACAGTTTCTAATCTGGTTTTGGACTTGGTTGCAGTGAATGTATAATGACTTCATGATTTGTATAAGATGCTTGGACTGTAGATCTGTCTTTCTAGTCTGTCATCACCGTGATGTTTACCTTGACCTGTGCTTCTTCCTAGGGTGTCTTTCTAGGGTGTACAGTCTTCGTAGTATAGTGAGGCTTAAATGTAGCTTTTTTGTCTAGTTTGTCATCACAACTGTTTACCTTTTATCTGTGTTTTCTAGGGTATACCGTCTATACCAAAGCTTAGCTCATTTGATGTTACAGTGAATATATGATTGCATGATTTGTATAAGATGCTTGGACTGTAGATCTGTCTTTCTAGTCTGTCATCACCGTGATGTTTACCTTGACCTGTGTTTCTTCCTAGGGTGTCTTTCTAGGGTGTACAGTCTTCGTAGTATAGTGAGGCTTAAATGTAGCTTTTTGTCTAGTTTGTCATCACAACTGTTTACCTTTTATCTGTGTTTTCTAGGGTATACCGTCTATACCAAAGCTTAGCTCATTTGATGTTACAGTGAATATATGATTACATGATTTGTATAAGATGCTTGGACTGTAGATCTGTCTTTCTAGTCTGTCATCACCGTGATTATGCTGAAGGGTGGAGTAAAGGGGTGTGGCTATTAAAATGAATGGGTGTGGCTTGATTGTGCATGGGGCGGGGCTTGTTTGTCAGGAAATGGCACAGTAGAAAGGTGGCAACCCTAATTTTAAATTAATTTTGCTATGCCCTTTTTCGAGGTTAGTATACTGTGCCTCTGTCTAACAGTGGCACGGAAGTGATACCCGGGGTAAACCTACGATCTCCCATCCACTCATCAAGATTCCTCTTGAAGAGAGTCAATGAGGGACTCTGCCTAACCTGGACTGGGATTTTATTCCAGAGTGAAGGGAGCCTCTGGGTTATGAATCTGTCCCTCCAGCATGTCCTATTTATTTCAGTGCTGAGGTTCAAGTCTCTGGAGCGCGTAGCTCGATGGGATTTGGAATTTCTGAGGTGCAGCATGTCCATTAATTGGTTGGACATGGCTTTATACGTCAGGCACAGATCGCCTCTGAG
Source organism: Protopterus annectens (assembly GCF_019279795.1). Classification (NCBI taxonomy): domain Eukaryota; kingdom Metazoa; phylum Chordata; order Ceratodontiformes; family Protopteridae; genus Protopterus; species Protopterus annectens. Next base: position 1,933,946,966 of record NC_056725.1, on the reverse strand, counting down.
CAGGCGGTATGCCACTGAGTAGAGCTGGAGTTTCTTTAACCGGGCAGCATATGGTATCTGTTTGAGCCCTTTGATCCTCTTGGTGAGGTACTTTTGGGGTCTTTCCAGTTGCTGCAGGTGTCTGGTAAGGTACATCCCAAAAGGGGCATTGTACTCAATTATGGGCCTGATGAGGGATGAGTAAAGAGGCACGATGACCTCCCCTGATCTAGATGTGAATCCCTTCATGATTAGGTGGGCTATATAAAATGTTTTTCTAACCACTTTGGCCATGTGCTTGTCAAATGAGAGATTGCTATCAACTTGGGTCCCCAGGTCCCTAATTACTTCTTCTGTACTTAATGGATTACCACCTATGTGGTAATTTGTGGGCACTTTGTTTTTGCTGAAGGGGATGACTATACACTTTTTGGCGTTTAGGTTGAGGCCATGGCTCTGGCACCAGTTGTCTGTTTCTATGAGGCCCTTTTGGAGGATGCTTGTGTCGGCTGGAGAGTCGATTATGGCGCCCAGTTTGCAGTCATCTGCGAACTTGATCAGCCACAGTCTTTCCGTGTTGGCCTGTACCTCCGAGAAATATATACCGAACAAGAGAGGTCCCAGGACTGAGCCTTGTGGGACGCCACTTGTAACTGGTTTGGAGTCTGACATGGCTCCAGCAATTCTAACCATGTGGGTTCTGTCCTTGAGCCGGTTTGCAACCCATCTAGTGACTTGGGGGTTTATATTTAAGCTGGTGAGCTTATCTATAATGCCCGAGTGAGGTATTGTATCGAAAGCTTTTGCGAGGTCCAGGTAGGCTGTGTGGACCACCTTCCCCTCGTCAATGGCCTTGGTGACTGTTTCAAAGAAATTGACCAGGTTTAAGAGGCAGGATCTGCCCTTAACAAAGCCGAACTGGGTAGGATCCAGTGTCTGTAGGTCCCCAGTATCTTTATGAGGTCCATGATGATCCTTTCCATAGCTTTGCAGACCAAGCTAGTCAGGCTTATGGGGCGATAGTTTCCAGGATCCGTTGAGGCACCACCTTTGTGGAGAGGGACCACTGTTGCTGTACGCCACTCTTTGGGTACATATCCTGTAGTAAGGCTGAGATTGAACAGTAGTTTTATGTTTGGGTTTAGCTCTTCTTGGAGTTCATGTAGGACGAAGCCCAGGACACCATCTGGTCCCATTGATGCTGTGTTTTTTGCTTTGAAGACGGCGGCTCTTACCTGAGCATCTGAGATGTCAGGGGGGCAGCATTCTGCTGGGATAGATATTTTCCCTTTTGGTGAGGAGGGGGGAGAGAAGTTTGCGCTGAACCTGTCAGCTAGGATGTTGGCAATGTCTGTGGGTTCGGAGTATTTTTTGTCATTTTGGACTATTTCTGAGCATATCTGGGAATTCCCACCCAGGTTCCTAACATAACTAAAGAAAGCTTTGTGATTATCCTTAGTGTCCTGTGCAATTTTTCTCTCGAAGCTGGCCTTAGATGATTTTATGAGTGCCCGTAGTTTTTTGCTAATACTGATCAGAGATGCCTTCCCTTTTTGGGATTTTGCTCTATCATGTAGTAGCTTCCTCCTTCTGTTGTATAGTTTGTTTATGGCTGGGGTCCACCAGACAAGACGTCTGCCTTTGGAGGATTGGGTCTTGGTTTTATTTGGGATTGCATGAATCATGCATTCCTGAAGGTGTTCATAGAATGCGTTTATAATGGATTCTGCAGTCTGGGCCGTATTTTCCACAGGCCCAGGGGCTTTGAAGGATTCCACCTTGGTTTTGAGGAGTGTGAAATTTGCTTTAGAGAAGTTTTTCACTGTGGTTTTCTGGGCAGGGTGTGGGGTCGGGATGTGAATATCCAGTGAGATTAGTTTATGGTCTGATCTTAACAGTGAGGGATACACTTCTGGTCTGGAGCATAGAGTCCCCATGTTGGTGATGATCCGGTCCAGTATGTTTTCCCCTCTTGTGGGAGTGGTAACAAGTTGTTCCATAGCATTTGAGTTTATAAATTCTAGGAACCTTTGGGCTAGGGTGTTGGAGCTAGAGTAATGCTCCCAGTCTATGTTTGGGTAGTTGAAGTCGCCCAATATAATGGTGTTTGGAGAGACCTTCATATTTTCCAGTGTTCTCAGGAAGGCCGAGTGGGGTTCCTGGGTTTTGGAGGGTGGTCTGTAGCAGGCTATAAACTGGAAGGCAGTTTTACCCACTGTTAGTTGCACATGGATAGTCTCTGATGCTTCGTGCTGTGCCAACAACCTGGAGGTGTGGGTATCTTCGACGAATACTGATACTCCCCCTCCTTTTGTGGTTCGGTCCAAGTTTTGGGGCCGAAAAGCATGGTATGAGGTATACCTGGTAGTGCTGGGGTGCTCTCGGGAGTCTTGAACCAGGTTTCTGTTTCTATAGATATATCAATTTAAGAATTGATGCCAATAAATTAAGTTACTTTGTTGTTTCACCACCAGCATTTTGTTGAAGTTATGAGTTTCTAAGCAGTCATTTGTATGTGCATTTGGAAAAAGAAAATATAAAGTCTAATACAATGGTTAGAATATTTGAACTTTTGGAGAAAGGAAATTATGTTATTTAAATAGGGAATTTGAGAAGAGGGTACAATTGCTTTTATGCAGAAATCTTTAATAACCAGATAAAACTATTAGGGACTATTTATTTATGACTGGTTGTGAATTAATCTACTGATACCTATAAAACTTAAACTTCAGGCATATTCCAGCATACCATAATAATAATGCATGCTGGCTAATATGCATGATCTACTAATAATATTTGATGTATTTGTTTCCATTTTGAATCAAAAGATGAATTTATCCACAATGATATAACGTTTACAATTGCTGAAGTAGCATACAACTGAATATCAGGGAATCCTATTCCGCCATTATCCCAACTTTTTCTGTCAAAGGAAACTCTTGATTTATTAGGATGCCAAGAAAAATTTAAGTAGAATATTATTTATCTTCATCATTTTTTTGTGGAGATAATACTAAATATTGCAATATAAGCAATATTTAGAGAGAATTACCATCTTAATAAGCATTAATCGTTCTTCCATGGTAAAGGAGAATTTGTTCTAGTTTGTGACTAAACTTAAAATTTTATCAACAAACTGTTAAAAGTTTGTATGTATTGTTTCTTTACTATTAGACATAATGGTTATACCAAAGCTTTTCATTTGATTGCTACTTCAGCTGGAGTATTTTTTGTACATTTTTAATGTTTTATTAATTAATAATCTACTTGCTTTATTATGATAAAATCTTAAGTTCAAGATTTCTTCAAACTGACCCATAGAACAAATTATATGTTCTAATGAATTCTCTATATATCCTATTGTTAGTATAATATCACCAGCAAAGAGTTGAATCTTTAGTTCAAAATCTTAATTTATTTTGATACCATCATTCATAGTTTCATACGTGTGTACTAGGCTAATGGCCCTGGAGCCTTTACAAGCCTAGTCCATAGAAGTACCCTGGCATTTTGCCGCCCGACATTAATTCCCAGTGCATCTATCAAGTAGAGGCACTGAAGTGATCCCCGGGGTGAACCCATTCACTCATCAAGACTTCTCTTAAAGAGGGACAGTGAGGTGCTCTGCTTGACATGTATGGGAAGTCTATTCCAGAGCATGGGCAGTCTCTGGATGAGGAACCTGTCCCTCCAGCATGTTCTGTTGATTGTGGCAATGAGGTTGAGGTCTCTGGAGTGTGTGGTATGGAGGGATTGGGATTTCTTTAGATGTAGCATTTCTAACAGAGCTGGGTCAGACATGGCTTTGTAAGTCAAGCAGAGATTGCCTCTAAGTAGGCGATATGAGACCGGAAATAGCTGGAGTCTTTTGAGTCTGTCCATGTAGGACATGTATTTAACACCTAGGATCCTCTTCATGAGGTGCATCTGTGGCCTCTCCAGCTGTTGCAGGTGTCTAGGCATTATACTCGATGACTGGTATAATAGGGAAGAGTAGAGAGAGAGAAACGATGACCACTTTCTTCCTGGATGCAAAACCCTTAGTAATGAGATGTGCCACACAGAAAGACTTTTTGATTACAGTGGCAATGTGGTGATCGAAGGAGAGGTTGCTGTCAATCTGAGTCCCCAGATCTCTTACAACACCTTCAGTGTTCAGTGGGCTCCCATCGATGTGGTAATTAGTGGGAACTGAGTTTTTACCAAAGGGGATGATGACACATTTTTTGGCATTAAGCTTAAGGATGTGGTTTCAACACCAGTCATTGGTCTCAGTGAGGCCTTTCTGTAAGATGTCTGCTTCACTTGAGGAGTTAATAATAGCTCCCAGTTTGCAGTCGTCTGTGAACTTGGTCAGCCAGAGTCCCTTTGTGTTGGCCTGGACTTCTGAGAAGTAGATGCCGAACAGGAGAGGACCCAGGACCGATTCCTGTGGGACTCCACTCATGACTGGTCAGCAGTCTGACTTGGAATCCGCTACTTTCACACTGTGTGTTCTATCTGCGAGCCAGTTTGCAAACCACCTAGTGATATAGGGGTTGATGCCTAGTTTGGTGAGTTTATCAATAATTCCCGAGTGAGGAATGGTATCAAAGGCCTTGGCCAGATCGAGGTAGGCTGTATGCACTGCCTTACCTTCATCCACAGCCCTGGTGACTGACTCAAAGACGTCAACCAGGCTGAGCAGGCATGATCTCCATTTCACAAAGCCAAACTGCGTGGAGTCTAGAGTCTGGAGATTTCTTATATCGTTGTTGATCAGGTTCATGATGATATGTTCCATAGCTTTACATATCAGACTCATCAGGCTAATGGGGCAATAATTCCCAGGGTCTGTAGCCGCTCCCCCTTTATAGAGAGGGATGACTGTAGCAGTGTGCCATTCAATAGGGACAAAGCCTGAGGTGAGGCTGTGACTGAACAGGGCACACAGATGTGGTGCCAGTTCACTTTGTAGTTCATGTAGAACACAGCCAGGGATATTATCGGGTCTAATAGAAGCTGTATTCTTGGCCTTGGACAATGCAGCTTTAACCTGCACTGCAGTACTGGTGGGTGCCTGGCATTCTTCCGGTATTGTGATTGGTCCTTTAGGGGGAGACAGGGGTAACGTTGGCAGTGAATCTGTCGGCCAGTACGTGGCAATATCAATTGGCTCAGTATAGGAACTACCATTGTGCAGTAACTCACAGCAAATCTGAGTATCGCCGTGGAGGTTCTTGATACAGCTATAGAAGATTATGTGATTGTTTTTAGTGTCTGTCGCAATTCTGCCTTCATAGCTGGCTTTACAGGATTTGATGAGGGATCTCAACTTTTTGATGAGGCTAATAAGAGAGTTTTTCCACTCTTGGTACTTCACCTTTTCCTGCAACAGTTTCTTCCTTCTGTTGTAGAGTTTATTAATGGCAGGGGACCACCAGATTGGCTTCCTTTTTTTTTGGAGGAGAGCGTCTTGGTTCTGTTGGGTATGGCTAGTTCCATGCATTTATGTACATGTTCATACAGTGCATTGATGTATGACTCAGCAGTCATACAGCTATTTTCCATTGACATGGGTGATGTGAACTTAGCCACCTCTGTTTTTAGGAGTCCAAAGTCAGCTTTGGAGAAGTTTTTCAAGGTGGTTACCTTTGCGGGGGGTGTGGGTGAGATGTGGATTTCCATGGTTATTACTTTATGGTTGGATCTGACCAGAGAGGGATTGACTACTGGTGTAGAGGAACGGTCACCCATGTTAGTAATAACCAGATCAAGAATGTTACTTCCTCTAGTGGGGGTCAGAATGAGCTGGTCCAAAGCATTGGAATTGATGAATTCCAGGAAGCGCTGGGTCAGTATATTGGTGCTTGAGTAGTTTTCCCAGTTGATGGAGGGGTAGTTGAAGTCCCCTAGTAAGAGAGTGTTGGGTTGGACTTGGACCTTGATAGATTCCAGGGTGCTTAGGAACGTGGAGTGAGAGTCTAGGGACATGGTTGGGAAGCTACAGCAGGCTATGACCTGGATCGCCATCTTACCCAATGTTAGTTGTACCTGAAGTATCTCAGATGCCTTATGCTGGGCTACAAGTCTGGAGGTGTGCATATCCTTTATGGATATGGAGACACCATCGCCTTTGGAGCTTCGGTGAATATTTCGGGGCAGAAAGGTGTGGAATGAGTTACAGCCTGGTAGCTCGGGGTGCTTTCTGCCGCTTTAAACCAGGTATCCATTACAGCACAAATGTCAATGTTCCCCATTTTGAGGAGTTCTTCGAAGTGCCTCTTGAGATTTAGACTTCTAGCATTGAGCAACATGACCCTCAGATTGAATTTATTTATAGTTGTTGTAGTGGTAATTTGGTCTTTGGAGCACCACCTAAAAAAGACACTATAGGGGTGACAAAAGCCTTAGCCAGTACCTGGAAACCCAGTGGTGACAGATGCAGGCCATCTCTGGCAAAGCATTGAGGTCTGTCAATCATGTCATCCCAAGCAGACAGATAACGGATCCCCTTAGAATGACACCAGAAACTTAGCCAACTGTTGAAGTCAATCATTTTTTTGTTTGTACTGCGGTATCATTCTGGGTGATGGTAGGATACTGCTCAGGGCTTGTGTCATACCTGCCTGGGCCACATAATCCGAGAGCTCCACCATGTCTCTTTTCATGTAGTCCAGGGAGGTGCATCTCAGGTTATTCACACCCACATGGACAATGACAGAGTCATACTTGTACTTGTTGTGGAGTGACCTGATAGCTTGTGTTATGTGTCAGCTTCTGGCACCTGATAGACAGCTGACTGTTATCTTCTCCTTATTCAACCTAGTGAGTGGGACATCTGTGTGCCTCACTAGTAAGTCACCTATGATTAGTATATTGGACAAGGTGTTTAGCCTTAGGGGCTTAGGGTGAGGGGCAGGCACACTGTGGAGGTGAGCTATGTGTCCTTTGGTTTGTGCTGTGTTGTGATGGTAGAGTGCGTTTCTGTCTTGGAGGTCTCTGCTGTTTGGGTAAATTTCTATTGAGACCCTCCGCGAAGGTGGGCGTGTGGTTTGTGTTTTTATGTGAGAGCTGTGATAGTGGGTGTTCTTACTGGATCTAATACTATTAGCACAGGTTTCTATAGCTAATTTTCTAAAAAGTAAAGATGATAAAGGACAGCCTTGCTTTGTGCTTTTTTTGTAATTTAAAGGAATTACAAAGAAAAACACCTATTTTAACATAAGCACAAGAGGTATTGTATAACTTAGAAATAAATGCAATTAGCTCAGGCGAGAAATGTTTTAAACAGGTATGACCAATTATCTTAGTCAAAAGCAGTATCTAAATCAAGACTAATGAAATAAAGTTCTTTTTTTATTTGCATAGTCTATTAATGTACATATTCTAACTATATTATCATGTACTTGTCTATTTAAAATCAACCCAGTCTGATCCCTGTTAATTATTTAAGTTATAAGCATATTAATTTGGTTAGCTAAAATGGACATGAACATCTTATAGTCCATATTCAAAAGTGAAATGGGTCTATATGATAAGTACTTTGTAGGATCCTTTTCTTGTTTTAAAATAGGTGATATAAGGCAATATTTCCATGATGGGGGACTTTCAGCAGCTGCTTTTATTTCTCTATAGAACTTATCTGATATTTTAACTGCATCATTCGGTAGTATTTTATATAGTTCTGGTATAAGACCATCTAAGCCTATTGCCTTATTATTTTTTTAACTTTTTGTTTGATCTTGTATTTAGTCTATCATTTTTTATTCATTCACTTGTTATTTTATTATTTATATTTTCTCTTAGAAAACTTTCAGCTATGTCATAATTATCTAGGTTATTTGTAGTATTATTTATATTTTCATAAAACATTTTAAAGCCCTCAAGAATATCTTTAATATCGGTTCTTCTTTCTATTATTTATATGTGTTAGAATTTCTTTGATATGATTTAGTTTATTAATTTTCTTTGATCTAAGAGCAAGTTTATGCTAGCTTAAAGGGTTTACTGAATATGCCTGAAGTTTAAGTTTTTCCAGATTTACTGAAACTTTATTATTTAGAATTTCAAAATGTTTTTGTAGTTAAGTTTTTAAGTTCAGACTGACCAATCATGTCATTTGGTTTTAGAATTTACTTTAATGTGTCTATTTTGGCCTGCAGTATATTCAGTTTTTGACCCATTCTCTTCTTTTACTAATATGCCAGTTTGCAACACTTCCACTTAAGTAAGCCTTTAGTGAATCCCACAGGACAATGTCGGATACTTCACCATTCATGCTTATTTCTAGAAAACTTTGATTTCTTTAACATACCAATTCTTGAATCCTTTTATTTTAATAATGTATGCTGGTAATCTCCTGTGATGTATTAAACTGTCAGTTTTTAAAATAATATTAAGGATTATACAATGTAGTCAGACAATGGACATGAAACTATTGAAACTTCTCTGATATGTGATAAAAAGAAGTTATGCACTTACCATAACGCTCCATCTGAGTTGTTGCTTTTCACTTGTCTTCAACTTGAGGGATCCGGATTCAGCACGGATCCAACTCAGCCGCATATTTCAGCTCCAGACCCAAGCTCCTTCCCTACCCATAATGTCCCATGTCTCCCTCCTCTCCTCGATCGACTCTGCTGCATAACAGCAGCATCCCAGTCTACAACAATATGCACAAAAAAACTGGTATAACCCACAAAGAGGATGGCAAGGGGAAAAACAAACTAAGATAGAGGGGCTAAGACTTTTCCATCCAGTCCACTATGCAGCCTACACAAGGCAGGGGGAAGAAGGGAGGGATGGTTCAAGACATATAAACAAGTCAGCAACTCAGATGGAATGTTATGCTAAGTACATAACTTCTTTATCTGAAACTGTTTTCATTTGATCTTCAACTTGAGGGACACAGTCCCCAGCTACCAATAAACCCTGGGAGGTCCGCATGGAAGGATGTTCCTCAGCACGGCTGAACCAAAGGATGCCCTGCCCCTGGAAAGGAGATCCAATTTATAATGGGAGATAAATGTGTGCAAAGATACCCAGGTAGCTGCAGAGCAGATATTATCTAAAGAGGCCCTGGACCTAAAATTGGCAGAAGTAGCAACAGACCTGGTGGAATGTACCCGGACATGCCCTGGAGGAGATAACCCTTTGGCTCGATAGGCCAAGGAGATGCATTCAGAAATCCATCAAGCAATTGTAACTTTAGAAACTGGCTTACCACAGAAAAGTTTAGTAAATGAAACAAAAAGTTGCTCAGACTTATGAAAGGATTTTGTTCTACGCAAATAGAAGCACAGTGGCCTGGGAATCTCCCTTATTCTGGAAATTTGGAAAGAAAACTGGCAAATTCAGGACCTGGTTAATGTTAAACTCTGATGCCAACTTTGGTAGAAAAGATGGATTATTCCACAGCAACACCCTATCTTTAAGGAATACCATATAAAGGGGCTCGATAGATAAAGTTTGGATCTCAGAAACCCTCTTGGCTGAGGTAATCGCAACCAAAAAGGCCATCTTCCATGACAGAAACTGCAACTCAACCATGCCCGCTGGTACGAAAGGAGGAGAAACCAGGGCCTGCAATACAAAGGTGAGATCCCAAGGGGGCATTGGATCCTTAACTGGGGACCTAAGAAGGAAGGTACCTTTCAAAAAGGCCGGACAAAGTTTGAACAAGCCAACTAAACAGAACTTTCACCTATGTGAAAGTTAGAAATTGCTGCCAAATGTACCTTAACTGTAGAGAAGCTAGTGCCATGATAATTTTTCATCAGGGGACCACTTTCTAGGCCTGTCCCACTGCTTAGGATGGTGCTTTTCCCTGGCCTTCTTGGTGGGAAGTTGAGTCCCAGAGGCCGGGGCTGTGGAAGATAAAGTAGAGGCCTCCGAAGAAGGAGGCCTTTCAGAATTAGCTTATTCCTCCTGTCAATCGATGGGTGGGGGTTGAAGCCCATGCAGATCAAACAGGAGGTATCTAGGTGGGGCACACCCAAGCATACCACGCACAAAGTGTGGCCATCTGAAGAGAGATGTTTATGGCCACACTCTGGCTTTGGAGTCTTCACCATGGCTAACAGGAAACAGATACACACACACTCATTTAACTAGAAGAGAAGAGAGAGAGGAAAGAAGCAAGTTTTTTTTTTTTAAAGTACAGAACCAATGCCCGAGTGCAAAGAAAGTATAGTGAGAAAAAACGGTTAGAATAAGAGTAGAAAGGAGATGAAAGAACCAAAAAAATTATCGCTTACCCACTGAAGTAACTCGGAGCTATAGAATCACTCTGCTGTTTGAACGTGCGACAAATGAGATCTGAGGGGAGGAGGGAGACAGGGGCATTATTGGTAGGGGAGGAGCTTGGATCAAAAGCTGAAGTATGCGACTGAGTCGGAACTGTACCGGATCCGGGTACCTCAGGGTGAAGATCAAATGAAAACAACTTCAGATCAAATTGTTTGAGACAAAAATTTTATCAATATTTGTTTGTGTTCCATATCTGTGCAAACAATGGGTAAACTGAAATGAGTCTGTTTTCCATAGCTCATATATAGCCTTTAAATTCATTAGATTTTCAGAGTTTGTTAAAACATTTGACTGAAGATGCAATTCTCATCTTTCTATCTGCAGTGAAATCTTTGTCTGATAAAATACAATTAAAATCACCAGCCATTATGACTTCACCTTTCATGTAACATGCTACAGTATATAAGTAATTTTTTGCATCTTTAGCAGAACCCCTGGAATCCAATAAGAGGTCACTAATGTATATAGTTTTCTGTTCCACTAAATTGCAACAATGCTTAAAGTACAGTTTTGTACCTACCATAAATGTAGATGTCCGACAGGCATGCATCTGCAGTCACCACAAATTTGTTGTCCTGTCACAGGCAGCCCTCGTCGGGCCGGATTCCAAAAAGTGGGTCTGGCCTCGCTGCACTTCACCCGGCGTCATAGCTGCAGTTCTTGTATATAAAGCGGCATCAGCGCCCATTTTTTCTCAGTTTTTTTGCCCCAGATGCCAGGTGCCTCTAGGGGAATGCTAATTTGGAAAATGCAAATATACAAACAAATACACCATAATACTTGGCAAATGTATCACGGAGCTCCAAGTAGCAGCCTCTAAAAATCTCTTGGTAGCCACCCTTGTAGAAGAATAGGATGAGGAAGAGCTCTGCCAAGTATTCAGATGTGTGGGCATGTTGCCAGCGGACATTTTTCTCCCTTTGCAGTACTCTAAATGTGATATCTTTTTCCATTTTGCTGAATAATTTTTTCTTGTTGAGGGTCTGCGAGCCCAAAGATAATGTCTTCTAACCCTAGAGATAATCTCTTGTTATTTATTATGCCATGTTTCCAGGCAGACAGCTGCAGTGTTTCAAGTTTGATGCAGGGTGTTGTAGTTGTTCTGTAGCATGTGCCCCAGTCTGAAGGCGAGGCGTGGCCTGGTTGAGGTTGAGGTTGGTGTTGGCCTGTTTGTGTACAAGGTTTGCAGCCACCATTGGAATTTTTTTTTGGAGCCCACCATTGACATTTTTTGGGTGGAATTTAGGTGAATTTGTTTGGTGCTTGTCTTTTGTGCTAAATTCTCACTCGTAACTTTCTCTACTGGCATGCCAGTCATGCATGGAACTATATGGAACTAATATTATGCAGGATGCCATGCTAAGGCTTGTTTGGCTTCTATTTTCTGCTGGTTCCATGGTTCTGCTGCCAAGAAGTAGAGGAGTTGTTCCTATTTTGTTTTCTACTGTTAGGAATGCCATTTTGTTTGATGTGTCCAGTCTCTCCGCCCAAAAAGATATGGGATGGGATGGTATTTGCCTTGACTTTTTATATTGACTGTGTATCCCAGGGCTAGAAATGATGAAAAATGACCCTTTCTTGGCTTGCTTTTTTTTTGTTTTTTTGTCCTCAGGTGCAGGCAGTCGTGGGGGCAGATTTAGATTCCCGAAGCCTGCTGCAATGAGCAATTACTGATGCCAGGCATTTCGTGAACACAGATAAGCCAAAGGCAATGCTGAGAATTGATAATGCTCTGATCCAAACCTGTAACCTTGGTCTCTTGCAAAAAAAATCCACTTGTCTCTGTGATGAAAATCAGTTTTCTGAAAAATAAGGCTAGCTTCCTAGTTGTTCCTGGTAGGCGGTGCCAGAGCCAAGTCACTATGATTGTCCACCCCTCTACTGACTTCTGCTCTGGAACGCCATTTCGCCTCTCTGAGCTCTGGAGGAGTCTGAAAGGATCTTCTTCAAAACTTGCAGTGCAGGAGAGCCAAACAAATTGATTGTCCATGGGCATCTAGTAGCTTTGATTGATTTTGATTTGAGCTGGCTGGCCTGCTCTTTTCTTATTATGCCTGCTCCTGATAGTGCCACCTATGGGCTTGATAAAAAGAAGCCTCCAGTGCATCATAGCCAGCATTTTTAAGAAATGGTTACTGACTTGCTGAATGTTATACCCCATCTCCCTCTAAGGATTCCCCTTGGAGGAGGAGGGGAGAGGTTTTGGACAGAGGTAGCTGCTAAGCAGTCCCTGGGATATAGTCTCTCGATCTGCAAGGAGCCTTATAATGATAAAGCGTGTCCGCGACCCTGTAGAACCTATCGGGCTACGAGGGGCGGAGGGTAAGTGAATCAGGAGGGCAGTACAAGCATCATTAAACATCATCTACAACAGAGAGAACTGGAGGTATGGCTAAAGGTCTATGTTGTGAGTCTTCATAAGGGGAGAAAGGCCCTCTGGAGGTTTGTACAGGCCTAGCAGCTCCACGCAGGAGTTGAAATATCCAAGGATAGTGTCAGATACGATCGATTGAAGCCATCCCACCACAGGAGAAGAGGCTCTCGGTTGAGTTCTTTGAAGCTTGGGCGAACCCGCTTGCTTGGTTTTCCGTGAGTGACGACACTGTCATTTAACTGGGCGTTCGCCGAAACGAAACCCCGCCGCGTGTGTCCTTTTTTCCGGCGCTTTTTAGATATTTTTTGGCAGAGGATCCGACTCCATATATATAAAGTAAAATCGAAAAAAAAACTCCTCAGCAATTCACGACGCCTGCCGCCCCGCCGGTTAAAAAAAGCACAGGCTAGACAAGCTGCTACGCCGTGGTCTGGGCCTAAAACAAGGTAAGCAGTAAGAGGAAATCTTTATGAGGGTATTGTTCTCACAAGTTAAACAGTTATGAAAACCCAACGGGTACTTAGCTTTTTAGAGTCTCTCTGCAGTAGTAGAAGTATTCGTAGTAGTAATAACAGCTTGCTTCGGGCGCCCACGCGGCAAGAACATACCACTTTTATCAACATAGGTATCTATTACTTTTGGCATTACTGGTGAGTTCTTCCATACAGTGAGGGTCCCTTCTTTTAGCTTGAATGTCAGAACCTGCCAGAACCTGCTAAAACCAAATAATTCTTTAGTGAAATTTTATTTACATCTTTATTAAGTAAACATGTTTACTGTAGAAATACTATTTCGGCTTTATGTATTTGCAAGTATTTGAAAAGACTCCACCTCTTTACTGGATTATTCAATCCATATATATTACGAGATATGCATTTAAACTCAGACATTTATATAAGACAGAAAAAAACAGGTATAATGAAATCACATTTATGCACAGAACTTACTATGTACCTTATACATAACAATATGAAATCTTCAGCTATGGACAAAACTTTTGAAACAAACAAATTACTTAATGATATAACTCTAACACATTCTACCATAGAATAACATATTCCTAGTTTGCTGAAAAAGACGAACAAACTACTTCTGAAACTCTCCATCAGACTAACAAAGCTTACTCATGCTTCTGATTCATATTAATGTGTCTCATATTTTTAGTACGCATCATCTTAAAAAAATCTTTCCCTTTACCTCATATTAACTCCCTGGTCTACTACAGGAAGGAAGTCCATTCTTATTTTCATATTTATTAATTTATGGATCAGATGATTTATATTTTTCTGTTTTATTTACTATGTGTAAAGTTGTTCATAGGATCATAAGTTTATAAATCAGTACCAGGCTAACTGCCCTTGTGGGCCATTCCAAGCTCAGTCAATCACCCCATATGAAAAATCAAACCCTGCACCTTGTGCCTATAAGATGAACACCTTAACCACTATGACAACCTCCCATCCTTGTAGACATATTTATATTGTTTAACTATATACAGTATATATTTACTTATTCTGATCTCTTTCAATTCCTGTTTGTATACTATGTCTTGTACATTTACTATATTCCTAGGATTTATATTTTATTTATAATCCTAGTGTAGATTATCATATGAGAACATTTATATTTACCCTTACATATTTGATACTCTTTAGTCTAGAACTACTGTTAGAATAAATCCTATTTTTTTAAATGTTATGTTTAAATGTATCTGAACCAACATCTGAAAAAGCTTCCCTTTTAAAATTCAAACTTTTCATAATAAATGGTTCTGAGCTATTAACTTTTGTTATCACTGAAAAGAGTAAATAAAGAAACAGAATCCTATTTTTTTTTAGTATCAGAAGTGTCTTTCTATAGGCTAGTATTTAAATTATCCTTCTGGTAAACTGCAAACGTTCAGAACTATTTAATAATGGACAGTGGTTTAGAATGCAATTCATTGTCTTTTGCTTACTATCTAACTTGTACTCACTGACATCTAAGCACATGATTCAAAATATTATGATTCTTTACTTTTAGACAGGAAGAAGTAAACTTCACAGGTCTCAGAATTTTCAGAACTCCCGCAGCATCACAAAGTGCTCATGACACTAAATTGTTTCAAGCTGGTTTTCATGATAAGGACTTGAAAACGAACAGTCCATCAGTTACAATTCAGATAAAAACGCTCACAAGTGAATCCAAGCCACCTCTACATTAGACATGAATTCCTCAAACCTCCAAACCACTAAAAAAACAAAAAAAAATTCAAAGTATTTAAAATACTAAAACTATTGTACTTAAAGAAATAACACTTAATGATGCTTTAAGCACTATTTGTATGAGACGTTTAATATAAACAGACTGTCATTTTTAAAGGAGACATAACATATAAATATTAAAAAATGACAGTTATGTGTGGCCCAGGTTTAACTTGTAAAACAGTGTGAATGTTACTCTAATTATTTGATATAATTCTAATAATAACTTTTATACATGTAAAAAGCTATAATTTGTATTACTTTTTATAACATAGCATGTCTTTCCTGGGTGCTACTGCATGTCAAGTATACTATCAGTAGCACACAAATGGATCATTGTAAGAACCCGGAATGTAACTTAACATGCTGCTTGTTAGTACAATTCCTCAAGAGTAACAAAATGACAGGCTTCAACCTAGTAATGAAAAAGGTAAAACATATCATTACAACATAAGGAAAGAAACAGAAAAAGACCAAAAAAAATGTTTATGACATCAAATTTACTCCAAAAACACAAAAAAAATCTAGGGGGTCAATTCTTTGAGAATGAATACTTTTCCTGGTGGTAGAGAAATGGAGAGAGGTGCACTGTGGAAAAGGGGAGGTAGTGTTAGCAGCCTGAGAAAATGTTATTTGCCAAGTTGTCCTAAGTCCTTCTATGCAAGTCCGACATGTTTCCAAAGATAGGCCTCTTCTTAGCACATCAACTATTAAAGTGTATTCATAACTCTTGAACCATATAGTAAGCAACAGCAATCATGCCAATCCCAACTCTCCAAATTTACAAGCCTTGGGATGTTTTAACATCTAATTTGTTTTTATTGATTTGTTTTCGGTGAGACTGCAACTCTGCAAACAGTTTCTTCAGCCTTTTACGTTTTTTTTTTCATTGTTGTGTGGCTGTGGATTTAGTGTGATTGACTATGTGTGAGTGTGTGTGTGTGTGTGTGTGTGTGTGTGTGTGTGTGTGTATATATATACATATGGGTCTACTTCACGACTGAAAACTCATTTGACTGAGACCACAATACCCAATTTTCAAAATACTGAAAACTCATTTGACTGAAACTCATTACACTGAATTTTAAGCCATAGACATGATGTGGGTTTCCCTTCAATAGTGACTTGATTGTGATAAAAAGAAATACTGTAACTTAAAGTGCTGACTGTCAGAATACCAACAGCCATGTAGAAAGCCGTGCTGTATTGTTTCTAAATGTGGGTATGTCTCTCTACATTTTCATGGGAAATATCTATAGTAATACGGTGGATGTTTTGTGCAGTCCAAGCAGTAGTGGCAACGTGTAGAGTACAGTAAGGTAAGTAAAAGGTATATGCCCTTTTACCCATTGTAGTGCGATCCTCGAGTTAGTATATATAGTTGGGGGGGCAAAGCCCCCCCCCCCCCACTGGGGGGGTGAGGGGGGGAAGCCCCCACCTAGTTTGGTTTTATATCATCCAGTTTCTGTTAAGAGGTAAGTTTTTAAGTTCTGTAAAGAGTTAGTCACTGGTGTTTTAAGTGTGCATGTCTATGGTTTAAAAATTAGCATTTTGAGCATTGTAAGCTTTCAGTATAATGATATTCAGTCAAATGAGTTTTCAGTACTTTGAAAATTTGGTATTGTGGTCTCAGTGAAATGAAATTCAATCAAATGAGTTTTCAGTCATGTGAAGTAGACCCTTTATATATATATATCTATATATATATATATATATATATATATATATATATATATATATATATATATACACACACACACACACACACACACACACACACACACACACACACACACACACACACACACACACACATTATATCATTATATATACATGCATACACACACACACACACACACACACACACACATATATATATATATACACACACATACATACATCTATCTATGTGGGTTTACTTCTCATCACCGAATTAACACATCACCGAATCTCAGAAACCCGATTCGCATTACCAAAAGTGCAGTTCAATGAAAATGCACTTCTCCGAAAATAACAACCACTCAAACTCATCACAGCAAACCAATAAAAACCATGTAAAACACATTTTTACAAGGGGGCATGCCCCCTGCATCACCCTCACCCCCTGCTACTTATATATTTCAACTATGAGATTGCACTACAGAGGGGAAAAGGGTACATTTCAATATCCACACTTTACTGCGATTCATATCAGCATACTCCAACTGCTGCATACGTTCCACTACAAATAATACAAAAAGCAAAGCAGAATCCAAGCCAAAAGTAACTAATAAACACCACACTACAAATAATGCAAACAACACACCGTACCTTTTCTTCTAAATAATGCCAGAAATGCCAATCGATCTTCAGTAAAGAGTGCTTTGAAGAAGTCCATTTTCGTTGAACTGCACTTTCAGTAATGCAGAGTCGGGCTTCTGAGATTCGGTGATGAGAAGTAGACCCAAACATATATATATATGTGTGTTTGTGTGTGTGTGTGTGTGTGTGTGTGTGTGTGTGTGTGTGTGTGTGTGTGTGTAAAGCAAGAGTCATGGGGGGGTTCCCCCTTTAGCAGAAAGTAATATTTAAACATTTCCACATATCTCACCTATGGTTTTGAAGCACAGAAGCATATTCGATGAAGCTGACACATCCAGAATGCTGTCATAAAGTTACATGCCAGTTATGAGCAGTGGATCCCAGTTCATCACATTATATGTTTTATACATGTATTTGCACATTGTTTGCAAGGTGATTACAATGTCTCAGTCACCCTATATGTCAGACGCCTACTGTCCCTGTTTTCGACATGCAGTCCGGTAATGTTCTGGTCTTGATAATGGTAAAAGTTCTCCCATAAAATCTGATGTTTATTCCACAGAAGGCATCTTTTGCTAGTACATTACAGAACCACTTTGGATAAAGAAAATCATAAGTTGCTTTGTTCACTAACATTCGAACATGTTTTGCAGCACAGCACACACACACACACACACACACACACACACACACACATATATATATATATATCTATGTGTGTGTGTGTGTGTACGTATATATATCTATATACATATATATACATATATATATATATATATATATATATATATATATTAAATGTATGTATGTATATATATGAATCTACTTTAAAACATCACAATCCATATCATCGAATGTCAGTTTGTCGAAAGGAAAATCGCAAAAACTTAAAAACCCGAATGGTGAACTTTTCTTATGGTAAGTAAACACTTGCCTTAACTTACACAAAACATGAATCGAAGTAAATAAAACCTAGCTAGGTGGGGGGATTCACCCCGCCCCCGACTGTATATACCAACTCCAGGATCACACTACAGTGGAGGAAAAATGCATGCTGAGCAAGTGTTTACTTACACTAGGAAACTTCGCCATTCAGGTTTTGTAATTTTCATCTTGAGTAAATGACGTTCAATGATATGGGCTGCGATGTTTGAAAGCAGACCCATATATATATATATATATATATATATATATATATATATATATATATATATATATATATATATAATAGATGATATTATATGAACACACACACACACACACACACACACACACACACACACACACACACACACACACATACACACACATATATTTATACACACACACACACACACACACACACACACACACACACACACACACACACACACACACACACACACACATGCTTGTATGTATGTGTGTGTATGTGTCTGTCCAAACAATCAGACTTGTACAGATCTTTTGCAAACTGCACTGGAAGTTCCACGGTTGGCATGCAGAGTTAATGGTGAAAACTAAACAAGTGAAGAAGGAAAACGTACATACAGATGTCTTTACATGCATATATATAACAAAACTGCATTTAGTTTACTCTGTTTTTCCTACAAGAGAGATTCCAACGATATACCTACTTGCACTGGCAGTACACTAACATCATCTGGGGATTCAATAACTGCATCCAGTTTGCAGTAGTCCACAAACTTGGTCAGCCACAACCCCTCAGCTTTGACCTGAACTTCTAAGGAGTATATACCAAACAGTAAGGAGCCCAGCACTGACCCCAGTGGCACCCCATTGCTGACAGGTCTGCTGGTTGATGTGGAATCACCCACTTTGATAGTGTGTGCCCAGTTTGTGAGCCAGTTGGCAACCCATCTTACAACAGAGGGGTTTACATTCAGTTTGCAAAGTTTATCCGTAATGCCCGAGTGTAGGATTGTGCTGAAAGTCTTTGCCAGGTCGAGGTATGCTGTGTACATAGATCTGTCCTTGAAAATGGCTCTGGTCACATTTTTGAAGAAATCCACCAGATTTAACAGACAGGATCTGCCCTTGACAAAGCTGAATTGGGTTGGACCAGGGTTTGGAGGGGAAAGGGAGTGAAATGTTCACCAAACCTATCCATTATCATGTTTACTGTGTCTGTGGGGTCAATGGTGTGATACTGTTAGTCACTAGTTTTGCACATCCTTGGGTCCTACCTTTTAGGCTACGTATACAGCTGTAAAAGGCCTTATGGTTATCCTTGGCTGCATTTGCTATTTTCTCAAAAGAGCCTTTAGAGGATTTGACAAGTTGTCTTATTTGCCAGTTGAGGAGAGTGTTTTTCCATTGTTGGGGCCTCACCTTTGTTTTCTTGGACAACAACCTTTTGCATTAATTGTAAAGTTTGTTGAAGCTAGGTGTCCTCCATGGCAACTTGTTTTTACTCGAGGCTATGGCTCTGATTCTTTCTGGTACAGCCAAGTATATACACTTATGCAAGTGATTGTACAAGGGTTTAGTGTACATTTCTGTGTAGTTACCACTTCCAGCTGGGGCTGGGGCTTGGAATGCATTTATACCTTCACCTAGGAGGGTATAGTTTGCCTTGGTGAAGTGTTTTATTCTGATTTCACCCTTTGTGAATTCTGTTAGTCACAAAAACAAGTCTGTACTGCAATAAATGGAGTGAAAAAACAGTAGTAGGACTCAGACTAAAGAATCCAATGTCAAAAGACAAAAAACAATGATTATTGCCAAGCTTTGGGGTCACAAACACCCTTCCTCAGTGCTACTATCATGGAAGTAAAAAATACATTTAAATAGGAGTTCTTAAAAAAACACAGGATTACAGCCAGCCTATCACAGAATAATAATGATACCCCCATATTACAATATGCACTATAACAATGCATATGTAAAAAAGTTATATAAAATCATTTAAAAATGCATATATAACTATATATGCACATACCATACACATATATATAAACATATACATAAAACTATACATTTTCTGCCTGTTTTTTTCTTTACTAAAATGGGCTTCAAGCTGACAGCATTATTTAAACCAGGTAAAGAATCTGCCTGTAACCTAACTATCCATTCATACTTTTTAAAGTTCAACAATATTGTTAATGTTACTACCCCTATTACTAACATACACTACATCAATAACTCTGAATTTAAATTGATGTTCTTGACCTTTTTCAGAAATGGTGTTTACTTAATGCATTAGTTTTGATGTTTCTCTAATATCAGACTTATGTTCAACAATACGTTCTCTTAATCTCCTTATAGTTTTTCCGACATAGAATGATGAACATAAAGTGCAAGTAGCTAAGTAAACAACATTAGTAGCATTATAGGTTCA
The DNA here is from genome assembly GCF_019279795.1 of Protopterus annectens. Taxonomy (NCBI): domain Eukaryota; kingdom Metazoa; phylum Chordata; order Ceratodontiformes; family Protopteridae; genus Protopterus; species Protopterus annectens. The sequence continues at coordinate 1,933,926,439 of NC_056725.1, read as the reverse complement.
TAGGTTCATAGTTTAATACTAAGCTAACTGCCCTTGCGAGCCATTTTAAGCCTAGCCACAGTTTGCTGAACAATCAAACATATATTCTTTATTAGTTGTGGGGTGTTTAAAAATGTTATACTCTATATAAATATCCATACAACTGCAGTTTAGAGATTTTGTAGTACCTGGTTTACTAAAAATATTTTTTATGCTGCCAGTTTGTTTGAAGCCCTTATAGCACAACCTTCTCTTTAAATTATTTTGATTTCTGTAAGCACAAAATGGTCTAGCACCACAAATTTGTTGTAACTCAGGCATTGCCATCAAAATTGTCCAATTTCTTTCTATGATTTTCTTTACTTCAGCAGTTTTTATATTAGTTAAATACCTTATTTTATCATTTTTGTTCTTCTGTGTTAATAGTACATTAACAGTACTATCCATAATAATATTGTCTTTGATCACAGACTTCCTCGTAAACCTCTTTCACCTTTCCCAAATCATATCCACTTTCAATAAATTCTTGCATCATATCTCCTGCCTGTTGTCTAAAAATCTCATCTTCTGTATCAGGTCTACTTAATCTAGTCAACTGTGCTCTTAGTACCACTGTGAATACATGTGGTGCATGCATACTATGCCTATTTACATAGCGGTTTAGTTGAACATCTTTCTAATGTATCCTAGTTTTTCCTACAAGTGAGATTCCAAAGATATACCTACTTGCACTGGCAGTACACTAACATCATCTGGGGATTCAATAACTGCATCCAGTTTGCAGTAGTCCACAAACTTGGTCAGCCACAACCCCTCAGCTTTGACCTGAACTTCTAAGGAGTATATACCAAACAGTAAGGAGCCCAGCACTGACCCCAGTGGCACCCCATTGCTGACAGGTCTGCTGGTTGATGTGGAATCTCCCACTTTGACAGTGTGTGCCCAGTTTGTGAGCCAGTTGGCAACCCATCTTACAACAGAGGGGTTTACATTCAGTTTGCAAAGTTTATCCGTAATGCCCAAGTGTGGGATTGTCTTGAAAGCCTTTGCCAGGTCGAGGTATGCCGTGTACATAGATCTGTCCTTGAAAATGGCTCTGGTCACATTTTTGAAGAAATCCACCAGATTTAACAGACAGGATCTGCCCTTGACAAAGCTGAATTGGGTTGGACCAGGGTTTGAAGGTTGCCTATGTCTTTATTTATGAGGTCCATAATGATACGTTCCATGGCGTTACAGATGAGGCTGGTCAATCTTGTAGGTCTGTAATTTCCCTGGGTCTGTTGCTCGGTTACCTTTGTGGAGGGAAATAAATGTTGCTGTTCTCCATTCTGCAGGCACAAAGCCTGTGGCTAGGCTACGATTGAAAAGGGTACATAGTGGTGATGCTAGTTTATGTTTAGCCTGTTTAGAAGGCAGCCTGGGATGCCGTCTGGTCCAACAGAGGCTGCGTTTTATTGCCTTGGCCAAGGCTTTGATGACCTGCTCTTCACATATGTAGGGTGGGTGGAAGTTGGGGAAGGTTCGTGATAAGTTTGGAGGGGAAGGAGTGAAATGTTCACCAAACCTATCCATTATCATGTTTACTGTGTCTGTGGGGTCAGTGGTGTGATACTGTTAGTCACTAGTTTTGCACGACCTTGGGTCCTACCTTTTAGGCTACGTATACAGCTGCAAAAGGCCTTATGGTTATCCTTGGCTGCATTTGCTATTTTCTCAAAGGAGCCTTTAGAGGATTTGACAAGCTGTCTTATTTGCCGGTTGAGGAGGGTGTTTTTCCATTGTTGGGGCCTCACCTTTGTTTTCTTGGAGAACAACCTTTTGCATTAATTGTAAAGTTTGTTGAAGCTAGGTGTCCTCCATGGCAACTTGTTTTTACTCGAGGCTATGGCTCTGATTCTTTCTGGTACAGCCAAGTATATACACTTATGCAAGTGATTGTACAAGGGTTTAGTGTACATTTCTGTGTAGTTACCACTTCCAGCTGGGGCTTGGGCTTGGAATGCATTTATACCTTCACCTAGGAGGGTATAGTTTGCCTTGGTGAAGTGTTTTATTCTGATTTCACCCTTTGTGAATTCTGTTAGTCACAAAAACAAGTCTGTACTGCAATAAATGGAGTGAAAAAACAGTAGTAGGACTCAGACTAAAGAATCCAATGTCAAAAGACAAAAAACAATGATTATTGCCAAGCTTTTGGGTCACAGACACCCTTCCTCAGTGCTACTATCATGGAAGTAAAAAATACAACATTTAAATAGGAGTTCTTAAAAAAACACAGGATTACAGCCAGCCTATCACAGAATAATAATGATACCCCCATATTACAATATACACTATAACAATGCATATGTAAAAAAGTTATATCAAATCATTTAAAAATGCATATATAAATATATATGCACATACCATACACATATATATAAACATATACATAAAACTATACATTTTCTGCCCGTGTTTTTCTTTACTAAAATAGGCTTCAAGCCGACAGCATTATTTAAACCAGGTAAAGAATCTGCCTGTAACCTAACTATCCATTCATACTCTTTAAAGTTCAACAATATTGTTAATGTTACCACCCCTATTACTAACATATACTACATCAATAACTCTGAATTTAAATTGATGTTCTTGACCTTTTTCAGAAATGTGTTTACTTAATGCATTAGTTTTGATGTTTCTTCTAATATCTGACTTATGTTCAACAATACGTGTAAAAACAGCTGAAAATATATTGAGAGAAATGTCCTAGCATTTTCAAAGATACAACAGATTTTTTGTGTAAGTTGAAAAAGTAGTATGTCAAACATCGAGAAATAGATTATGTTTTTGTTACACTGAACATTATGTCCCTCTTTACAGTAATACCAAACAGATATGGAATAGATGCTATACGAGACTATCCAAGTGTGGAAGCAGGCCTGAAAGCCAGATACATAAAAACTGTTTGTACACTACTGCTATTAGTACTAACTAAAAACATTTTCTTGTTTGACAATGAACCTTACCTGCAGTTGGTAGGTGTGGCCATGGGTACTCTCATGGCCAACACTTATGATAATTTAGTACTATATAAATAGGAGAAGAAATTCATTTATAATAAACAAAATGCTTTGAATAGTAACATTATATTTTACCAAAAGTTTGTAGGTGACTGCTTTCTTGTTTGGAAAGATACATTACAAGAGTTAAATACATACATTGCTTATCTTAACTCTATTACCAGCTTTCTAAAGTTTAAAATGGAGAGTTAAAATGAAAAGATAGTATTCTTAGATGTAGAGATAAGAAAAATAGAAGGAAGAATAGAAACTAGAATACATTAGAAAGATGTTCAAGTAAACCGCTATGTAAATAGGCATAGTATGCATGCACCACATGTATTCACAGGGGTACTAAGAGCACCGTTGACTAGATTAAGTAGACCCGATACAGAAGATGAGATTTTTAGACAACAAGCAGGAGATATGATGAAAGACTTTTATGAAAGTGGATATGATTTAAGAAAGGTGAAAGAGTTTTATGAGGAAGTCTGTGATCAAAGACATAATAGTATTAAGCCTGTATTCTTGGATAGTACTGTTAATGTACTACAAACACAGAAGAACAAAATGATAAAATAAGGTATTTAACTACTTATATAAAAATTGCTGAAGTAAAGAAAATCATAGAAAGAAATTGGATAATTTTGATGGCAATGCCTGAGTTACAACAAATTTGTGGTAATAGACCATTTTTTGCTTACAGAAATCAAAATAATTTAAAGAGAAGATTGTGCTACAAGGACTTTAAACAAACTGGCAGCATAAAAAATATTTTATGTAAACCAAGTACTACAAAATCTCCAAACTTCAGTTGTTGTATGGATATTTAAACAGAGAATAACATTTTTAAACACCCCACAACTAATAAAGAATATATGTTTGATTGTTCAGCAAACTGTAATTCTACTAATGTTGTTTACTTAGCTACTTGTACTTCATGTTCATCATTCTATGTCGGAAAAACTATAAGGAGATTAATCGAACATATTGTTGAACATAAGTCTGATATTAGAGAAACATCAAAACTAATGCATTAAGTAAACACGTTTTTGAAAAAGGTCAAGAACATCAATTTAAATTCAGAGTTATTGATGTAGTGTATGTTAGTAATAGGGGTAGTAACATTAACAATATTGTTGAACTTAAAGAGTATGAATGGATAGTTAGGTTACAGGCAGATTCTTTACCTGGTTTAAATAATGCTGTTAGCTTGAAGCCCAGTTTAGTAAAAAAAAAAACAGGCAGTAAATTTATAGTTTTATGTATGTATGTTTATATATGTGTGTATGGTATGTGCATATATATTTACATATGAATTTTTAAATGATTTTATATAACTTTTTTACATATACATATGCATTGTTATAAAGTGCATATTGCAATATGGGGGTATCATTATTATTCTGTGATAGGCTGGCTGTAATCATGTGTTTTTTAAAAACTCCTATTTAAATGTTGTATTTTTTACTTTCATGATAGCAGCACTGAGGAAGGGTGTTTGTGACCTGAAAGCTTTGCAGTAAACATTGTTTTTTGTCTTTTGGTATTGGATTCTCGAGTCTGAATTCTGTTAGTGCCAGCTCAAAGGTGACTGATTTATGGTCAGATTTAACTAATAAGGGTCCAAAGGTTGTGGCAGTGCATCTGTTTGACATGTTAGTGAGGACCATGTCTAATATGTTTGTTCCTCTTGTCGAGGTATGAACAATTTGCTCCAGGGCACTTGAATTAACAAAGTGAGGAACTTTTGCACTAGGGAGTTAGGGTTATTGTAGGTTTGCCCGTTGAAGGGAAAATTGAAATCCCACATAACAGACTGTTCAGTAATATTTGGTTGTCTCCAGGTTGGTCAAGTAGGCTTCATGCGCATCATGACCCATGGAGAGGGATCTATAACTGGCTATGACTTGAATAGGGGTCTTACCCACCATAACTTGAACTTAAACTGGATAACTCCAAGGAGTTACTCCAACTAGATGGGCGGTGAACTTGTATATACAGAAACCTCACCTCCTCTGGTTCTCACATGTTTGTTTTGCGGTCTGAAGGTGTGGAAGGCATTGTAGCCTTGCAAGGCTGGGGTAGTCTCTGAGGCCTTGAACTAGGTTTCTGTGACTGTACACATCTACATCTTCCAGTGACAGAAGTGCTTCCAGGGTGTGCAGTTTGTGGTTCAAGCTCTTAGCATTTAGCAGCATGACCCTTATTTTGTTATGATTGGCAAATTTCACATTGGTAAGTCTGTTAGAGACCTTGCCTAAAAAAGGCACTATAGGAGAAGCAAGAGCCTTTGCCAGCAGCCAAAAGCCTAGTGGTGCCAGGTGAAAACCATCTCTAGCAAAGCAGGGAGGTTGGTCAACCATGGCTTCTCAGGCTGACAGGAACTGGACCTCCTTTGAATGACATCAAATGCTAAGCCAATTACTGAAATCAGTCATTTTTATGTTTATACTGTGGCATCATTCTAGGTGAGGGTTGTATGCTGCTGAAGGCTAGGGACACACCTGCCTGGGACACATACTCAGAGAGCTCAATTATGTCTCTCTTCATATAGTCCAGTGAGATACGTCTCGGGTCGTTCACTCCAACATGAACTATGACAGAGTCACAATGGTACTTGTTGCTGAGAGACCCGAGTGCATATATAATATGATGAATCCTGGCACTAGACAGGCAGCTGACCATGACTTTCTCCTTGTCCAACCTGGTGAGTGGGACATCTGTATGACTCACTATGGACTCTCCAATGTCAAGAAAATTTGTTTTTTTGAGTGTTTCACCTTGCGGGCTTGGTTGGTGAGACACTGGTGTTGCTGTGTGTCATTGGTGCTGTGGGAACTGCGTTAGTTGGAGCAGTCTTGTGTTTTGAAGGTCCCTGGTGTTTCTGTAAGTTTTTTGAGAGAACCTTTGCATATGTTGATTTTTGTGTTTGATGCTTACTATGTGTATGAGTAGTGGTACTATGTGCATGAGTAGTGGTGGGTGGGTTGACAGCCTCTTCAGTGTCACTGTTTCGAGTGCAAATGAGCATGGATTCAAGATTCTTGGTGTGGATACATCTCTCACACTCTGTACTAGATTGAGCTATTAGTAGAGGGTTGTCAGTGTACATGAGGCAATTGTTACACTGCCTCAAGAGACCCAAGTCAACAAGGATGGCAGGAGAGACAAGGGTAGTCCAACTGTCCATAATGCTAGTTTGAAGACTTATCACAAAGGGGGGATTTTCAGGATCGATCAAGGATGAGCTCAGTGACTTGATATTTCTTTTTGGGGGGGGGTTGTTAGTGCTTTAACAAGTTACAGCTCACTAGCAGTATTTCTTTGACCAGAAAAATACTAAGGTTAAGGGCTACACTAATGTGCTCCAGCTGTATCTAAGGGAAAAATTGTTAAATTTATCTGTCTTTCTATGGTGCACAATTGCGCAGTAGGCTGCTGCGAGATACTGCACAATGTGAAAACAGAAACCTGCTTAAATGCAAGACATAAATGCCAGAATGACAAAAACTTTAGAAAGACTTAGAAGGACCAATGAGGATGCTTACTAAAATCCCTAGACCAACTACTCTTCACCAGACAGGTTCCAATCAGCACATCTCTCTCACTAGAGTGCAGAAGGGCCCTTTCCAATCAAAGATGGCCTGGAAAATGTGCTCAGAACAAAGAGCCACTACAAAGAAACCAAGATGCAGGAAACCTGTATCTGGACTATGCTACAGCTACTCGCTACCCTAGTATTGGCAGAAAACACTAGACAATGTTTAACACAGCAGCCTCACTGGTGAACAGTCTCCATCCACAGGATTCCATCCCTGCCGTGCTCAATGTTAAACAAAACCCAGACAGGATAAAGCTGTTTAATAACTGCTGTTTAATCATAGGACCTGCCTCTGATCATCAGGAGTGGGGCGTACTGCAACGCAACTGTGGTCCCACTTCACAGGCGGTGCCCCCACCAATCCCTGGATTACCATATCATTAGAAAGCCTTCAAGCCTTAAAGCCATGGAGAGGGAGGATCATAATCATAAAATAAAAGAAAGACAGAATTTTTAGAGACTTGGATCCATCCCAGTTTTGCTTTGTCAAAGCAGAGATCATGCTTCTAAACTTGGTTGACTTTTTGAAACAGTCACCGCCATGTCAGACTCAAGTTAAATGCCAAAAATGCATAGGTCATACCTTCGGGAAAAACAAGGTTACCATCAGACCAATGATTGAGTACAATGCCCCCATTCGATCAAACCCAGATTTGATGAATCTTGACCAATGGATGAACCTATGAACCTATGAACCTATGAACAGCTAACAAATCAGTTATTTTAACCAGTGAAAAAAAAGTAAAAGGAAAAAAAAAAAAAAACAAAAAAAAGAGCTTTGCAAACAGAAAAAACAAGCATATATGCCCTCCCTACCCTGATATTATGGACTAAGACTAAGTGGTGTACATATATGCTTCTAGAATACATGGCCCTCTGCTTCTATTATTGCATATCACTCCACAGTGGTAGAAGCCATCATTTAATAGTAGCAGTGTTATGAGTATTGAGGTAGAAGACCATATAAATATTAAGAATAATTTCTGCAGGAAATCATACATGGGATTTCAAATTAAGCCACAGAGATCGATGCCAGGAATTTTCAGCATCTGGGTATCCCTATGATGTGTATCTGTGATCTCAAATGATGGCTATCAGTGGGCACCCCACCTATGAAAGACAGTACGCAACTCAGGTTTTATTCTGTTTTTGCTGTAAATAAGTAAAGCAATCACTTCTGGTTTGTCTTTAGCAGTCTGAAATATTTTCCTAGTTTTAACTCTTCAAATAGAAGTGATAAAATTTATTTTCAACTGAATATGATGAAAGACATACTCTGAGAAAGTCACCAAGAAGTGTTCTGTAACCCTCAAACTGCTCCCCCCCCAACCAATGATGCACTCCTTGTGGAGCTGATAGTTTACAAGGCTTGGTATTCTTCCAAGTCCTACGTAAATTTTTTTTGCAGCAATGATTTTTATGAAATACATAGAAGAGTTGTGTGATATACTCACCAGCACACTAGTTCTACAAATGAAAAGATTAGTGCTGCAGGACAATGCTCCATGCCCGCGATACTGGTCATTATTTTTGATCTAGTAGCAATATTGTGTTGTTATGTGTGTGTGTGTGTGTGTGTGTGTGTGTGTGTGTGTGTGTGTGTGTGTGTGTGTGTGTGTGTGTGTGTGTGTGTGTGTGTGTGTGTGTGTGTGTGTGTGTGTGTGTGTGTATATATATGAATGTACTTCTAAACATAGAAGCACACAAATCTTGAATGGCTAATGATCAATCCTGAATGACTGAAAGCCAAAACAATGAAAAAACAGAATACTTATGTTTTTTGCAGGGGCACAAGCCCTCCCTGCACCCCCACACACACATATATATATATATATATATATATATATATATATATATACATACTAAGAAGAAACTTAGCAATGTGGAAGGTGTGAAGTTCACTCCTTGAATTGTTATGCATCTAGTTCACTAATAAAAATTGAACTGTAAAATGTGTACCACAAAATAATAAAATAGAAAACAGTAGGCAGTCCACAGTTGAGTTAAAAATGGACCATCCTTTTTATTGAAACACACAAACAAGCAATCCTAGATGAATATAATTAAAAGCATCACAAACATTCATTATTTTTATATAATCAGGTTATTTGAAGCAAGAGTGGTTACAGGGGGTGGTTCTGTTAAGAGCAATAAAAGCAATAAACTCATTGCTTTAACCAAGTCCCCCTTCCCCCTTAACACCATAGTGTAAACTCAGACTGTGCTACCTTAGAACTGAAACCAAACAGCTAGCGACAAAGTAAAATATATAACATAAGAACAGTTTGTTAAGGCTAATCTACTAATCCAAACTTTATTAATTAAAAAACTAACTAACAAAATGACTAACTAATTAACTAACAAAAAGATTGACCATGAGACATCTATCAGAATAACTATTAATACTTATGAAATGAAACACTTAAAGATCGCTTTCATACCAAATAAATATTTCATCAGGTTTATGTGTAAAAACATATCATAATATACATTTCATAACATATCATAATAATCAACCTCTTAGAACTCCATTCTTAAATACCCTGAGGCAAGGCATTTTATTCAAGCTTTTTCTCACCTTTATAGATTGATTATTTTGGGCACAGACTGCAGTGCTTGGCTCACCCCCATTCCCACCCATCCCCTCTTTCCTCTAACTTATACCTACCTTACCACACCTCCTCCCCCTCTCCACCTATCCACTTCAAAGTCCTCTAACCCTCTCCTCACTGCCACCCTCTCCACCTTCTCCACCTCTATCCTCTCTACACTACCATTCACATCCTCTCACCTCTCTCACCCAACCTTATTACGCACCATGCACTATCTCAACTGCATACTAACAAATACTCTTGTATTTCTCGCACTCCTTCTCCCACGATATCACCTCACTACACATTTACCACATAATGCACACCCATTCTCCAACACTGCCAAGAACTACCACCAACCCACCATCACATACTTTCTCTGATATTTGGCCACAATTACTTAATAACTCTACCCACCTACTTGCTCCCTTCAAACTCTTGGAAACCTCTTATCCAACTGCCCCTGCATACAGACACACAAAATTAACAACCAAGCTAACTCTTCTCATACCACACTCTAGCATAACAACTAAACTGCGTGCCAACATCCACCCCAACCCAGGTCCAAATATCACTCCCTCTCCTGCACATACCTCATCTTTCTCTGCTCTTTCTCACATACACTCCCATCCCTACCCCCAACTCCCAAAAACATCAAACTCTGACCTGCTATTCACCAATTTTAACCTCCATAGCATAGTTAACAAAGCTAGTGAATTCCAAGCCACCTTAGATACCTACTTCCCTGACATAGCAGTTATAACAGAAACCTGGTTAAAGCCACACATCAAAGACAATGAATTTACCCCTAATGGCTATAAAATTATTAGACTAGACAGAATAAACAAAAAGGGTGGTGGTGTAGCTGTACTGTTTAAGGACAACCTTAAAGTTGAACATCTCCAATGCACCCCTCCCCAACCTTCCCAACACTGAGATTCTAACTACACATCTAAACATAAACCCAAACAAATCAATAATAATCATAGCTTCCTACCTCCCTCCCGGCAACAACCTACCCATCATTAAAAATCTCCTTTCATGGACTTCCTTCAAAATCAACCAAGAAATAAGAAGTTATGTACTCACCATAACGTTCCATCTGAGTAGGTAAACTTCATTTGTCTGCAACCTGTGGGATACAGATCCGACCTCGGATCCGAGCCGGCAAACTTACAGAGCTTAGATCCAAGCTCCTAGCTCCTCCCCTTACCCATAATCCCCTGCCAACCCTGACTGACCTCAGATCAAGTTTGCCCATAAGCACTATAGTGGATAACTAACTACATTATCAGAATGGCACATCACTATATGACATGAAACACATCTGAAGGTCAGGGGGACGGAGGGGGGGGGGCGGTTGCAGACAAATGAAGTTTACCTGCTCAGATGGAACGTTATGGTGAGTACATAACTTCTTAATATGAAGTAGTTAACTTCATTTGATCTGCAACCTGTGGGACGGAGTCCCCAGCTACCTAAACCTTGGGCGGCCTTCATGGAAGGATATTCCGGAGCACTGCGGAGCCAAAAGAAGTTCTCCCTCTGGAGGTAATGTCCAATTTATAATGACTGATGAAGGTATGAGATGAGGCCCAAGTGGCTGCTGAACAGGTATCATCCAAGGAAACCCTGGATTTAAAGGCGGCAGATGTAGCCATAGCCCTAGTTGAATGGGCATGAACTCCTTGAGGTGCGGGCCTGCCAGAATTTTGATACGCTGTAATGATACACTGTGAAATCCATCTCGATAAGAAAACCTTCGAGACCGGTTTACCTAGATTAAATTTGGCAAAAGAGACAAACAACTGATCAGATTTTCTATGACCAGATTTCCTATGAATGTAAAATCTAAGTTGTCTGTGCACGTCCAAAGAATGTAGTCTGTACTCCCCTTTGTTCTGGTAGTTAGGAAAGAAGACCAGCAAATTGATAGATTGGTTAATATTAGATTCAGAAACTACCTTCGGGAGGAAGGAGGGATTGGTCCTGAGGTAAACCCTATCCTTGTGAAAGGCTAAGTATGGAGGTTTCACAGAAAGAGCTTGCAATTCAGATACTCTCCTGGCTGAAGTAATAGCCACAAGAAAGGCTGTTTTCCAAGACAAATATTTGAGGTCTACTGAAGATGCCACTTCGAAGGGAGGGGCTGTCAGGGCTTGTAATACCAAGGTCAAATTCCATGGAGGTACCGCTTCCTTTATTGGAGGTCTAAAAAGAAAGGTGCCCTTTTGGAACGTTTTGCACAATTTTGTAGTAATCAAAGGGCCCATTTCAGTACCTACGTGGTAATGAGAGATAGCTGCTAACTGAACCTTAACCGTAGAACAGCTAGCTCCGTCATTAAAAAGACCTGAAAGAAAGTCCAGCACCGCAGGCAAGGGGGCTGTAAAAGGGTCCAAATGATGGCGTTCTGCCCAGATAGAGAAACGCTTTCATTTACTACCACAGACCTGCCTAGTAGAGGGCTTGTGCACTGCTACTAGGATAGTTTTAACTGGAGAAGAGATACCGGGAGTCCTAGCTACAAGTGGAACTGGAGCAGCCAAGCCATAAGCTTGAGGCTGGCCAGGTCGGGAAGTGGGAGCCCCTGGGGGTGGGAGATTAGATCCGGAAGGGGATCTAGAATCCAGGGCGGATTCACTCGATGAGACCAGAGGTAAGGGAACCAAGCTTGGCGAGGCCAGAATGGGGCAATGAGGATCATCCTGCTCCCCAACCGACTAGCTTTCTGAAGAAGTTTCAGCATGAGGGGAAGAGGAGGGTAGACATAGAGAAGACCGGGTGGCCAAGCATGCACCGAGGTGTCCCTCGGGGCTTCCCCGGCAGGGGGAATGAGAGCGAAGTAATTGTTGCATTTCGTGTTTGAGGGAGAAGTGAAAAGCTGCCCCCAAACGGCAAAAATTCGACTCGCTACTCGAGGATTGAGGGTCCACTCGTAAGGTGAAAGGATGGTGCGACTCAGTCTGTCCGCCAGGATGTTGGTCCGTCCCGGAATGTGCATTGCAATGAGAAAGCGGTTGGTGGAGATCGCCCATTCCCACACTTTCATGGCTTCTCGACAGAGTGGGTAAAACCTGGTTCCCCCTTGTTTGTTGATATACCATACCACAAACATACTGTCTGTCTGCCTGGATTGCAATTGTTCCTACAGGCAGAAGGCTCTGAAGTGCTTGCAACGACAACAGCACTGCCCTCACCTCTAGAACATTTATGTGCAATAAAGTCTCCAAATCGTTCCACATGCCTTGGACCATCCTGCTCGAATAATGACCCCCCCACCCAAGACGAGAGGCGTCCACGGTCACCGTGGCGAGAGGGGGGGCCGTGGCAAAGGGGCGTCCCACCTGGAGGTTCGGCGATTGTAGCCACCAAACGAGAGCCCTCTTGCAGGCCCTGCTGAGAGAAATGGGGTGACTCAGGGGGTATTGATGAAGGGACCATTGGACTTGGAGAGTCCATTGTAAAATCCTCATGTTCAGACGCGCCATGGGAAGAAGGTTTATAGCGGCTGCCATGGACCCCAGGGCCCTCAGAACCAATCCCGCCGGAGGTTTTGCCGCACATGTGCCCTCAAAGTGTGCAACCGGTCGGGAGTTAAGAAGACTAGTTGCCTGTTGGTGTCCAGTCTGGCCCCGATAAAATCTATCACCTGAGTCGGGGTGAGAGAGGACTTGTCCGAGTTTATAGTGATCCCTAGTTGCGGAGCAAGGTTGAGAAAGTAGTCCTTGGCTAAGCATAGTAGATGCCTTGTCGGGGCGGTGAGGAGTCAGTCGTCCAGGTACGGGAAGACCTGCATTCCCTGGAGTCTCAGGTGGGCCGCTATCACTGCTAATACCTTGGTGAACACCCTGGGGGCTGAGGTGAGACCAAAGGGGAGGACCCTGAATTGATAATGACTGGCTCCCAGCCGGAAGCGGAGAAACCTCCTGGACCGTTCGTCCATCAATATGTTGTAGTACGCGTCCTTGAGGTCTATGGAGCACATCCAGTCATTCTCTCGCAAGAGGGGGAGAACAGATTGAAGAGTGACCATCCAGAACTTTTCTTTGATTACTGACAGACTTAGTAGGGAAAAATCGAGGATGGGCCTTAGGTCCCCAGTCTTTTTTGGCACCAAAAAGAACCTGGAGTAGTAACCCGATCCGGACTGGCCTGGGGGGACGTGCTGGATGGCTCCTTTTTCTAAAAGCAGGCGAATTTCCGCAGCTGCTGCCTCCCTCTGATTGGGTGGAACATCGGGGAGGTGTCCGGGGGTGTCGGGAATGTAGGAAAAGGGAATTCTGTATCCTCTGGATATGATACAAAGCACCCAGCAGTCTGTTGTAATGGACTCCCAAGCTGCCAGGTGCTTTGAGAAACGCCCCCCGACTGCCTCCAGAGTGGAGCAGTCGGGCAACCCTTCAGGGTTGCTGTGTGGGCCGATCAGAGAAGGCTTCTCTGGACCCAAAGTTCTTTGGGCCCCCTCTGCATCTAGGGCGGCGTCCACCCTGTCCTCCTCTGCCGCAGAAGGACTGGGAGTCCGGAGCGGACTGGGATTGTTGCGACTTTCAGAACCACATCTTCTTCTGTCCCTTTTGGTTCTTGGAGAAGGACCTCTGGGGAGCAGAGAAGCGGACTCCGATGGCAGACAACGTCTTCCCATCCTTTTCGCTCTGGACCAAAGTCTCTCGAACTGTCTTGCCAAATAGGGCAGAACCATCAAAGGGGGCATTCGCAAAGGACGTCTTGAAGGGTTCCACGAAATCACAATGTCGGAGCCAGGCCTGGCGCCTCATAACTAGGCCTGCTCCGCTGGCTCTAGCGGCTCCCTCTGTAGCATGGGATAAAAGCCGCATAGAGGTGTTGGATATAGATCTAAGAGTGGCCATGCGAGTAGAGTACAACTGTTTGTCCTCCCCCAACATGGACTCCGGGGACGATGCAAGCGTACTCTTTGATAAGGTCTCGCTGCAGTCGAATCACATGTGCCATGTAGTTCAGGGACCTTACAGAGAAGGTCACTGAACTAAAGACCCGCTTTCCGAGATGGTCCATCGAGTGCGACTCCTTGCTCGGGGGATAGACCGAGGGACTCTCTTGGGCTAACTCCCTCTTGGTGGCTGCCGCCACCAACATGGCATCTATGGGGGGTCCCTTGCTCCAATGGGATTTCTCTGCCGGAGGGCTCAGGATCTTGTCAGGACGTTTGGGGACTGGCTCCACAGTGTCTGGCTCCTTCTACGCCCTAGTGGTGATAAGGTCCACTAAGGGGTCGGCTGGAGGGGACACCCAAGAGGTAGATGGGCCTGCTTCGAATGCCTCCAGGAACACGGATTCGTCCGAAGAAGCCTTGGGGGCAGACCACCCCTCTCTTATCCTAAGCATTTCCATGATGTCTCCTTTGAGACATCCTCGGGGGGTTTCCTTGATGGATGGATCGGAGCCGGCGCCGAGACCATCGGATCCAAAGGGCCAGTGTGCTCCGACCTGGACGGAGCCGAAGGCACACCAAACCCCTCAGATCCAAAGCTCAGAGCACGGCTCTGAGAGCTCGGATCCGACAAGGACGGATCCGGTAAACTCGAAGGAAGAGTCGGAGCCGAAGTACCAGATACTGTTGGCGCCGATCCACCCCCGGCTCCAATGCTGCCCGGCTCCAAGCACTCCGAACCCGGGAAGCGGGTCAGAGAAGGAGCTATCGGGGCAAAGAAGGGTGTTGATCTCCCCCCCGGAGGGGGGTGGGAGGCAGGAGCACTCCCATCTGCATTTGGGCCTGGATGAACCTTCGCATTACTCGGTCCAAATCAGCTTCAGAAAGGCTATGAGTTGATCTCGACGAAGCCACCGAGGCTGGCCGGGAGTGCCGCCTCGATGACCTTGATGGAGATCGGGTCTCCTCCTCCTTGGGTCCCAGTGAGGAGCATGGAGACCGGAGCCGAGAAGGATGAGACCTGGAAGCCGTGGAGGGAGAAGCCCGCTTAGCCGGGGGGGGCCAAAGCCGAGGCCTCGGCCTGCCGCTTGTGGTGCTTCTCCCTCCGTTTTTCTCTCCTGGCCGCCCTCTCCTCCGGCACTGAAGCAGGAGATTGCGTCCTGGCCGGGGGGAGGGAGGCAGGAGTGGCCGCCACTGAAGCCTGGGAGGAGGCCACAGAAGCACAGGAGGCCGAGGCCGAAGCCGAATCCGGGGACAAAAGTCTGGCCAGGATCAGCTTAGACCTCTGGTCCTTCAGTGCCCTGAGGTTGAAAGCCGCACGGATAGTGCATCCAGAGGAAAGGTGTTCAACCCAAGGCACCGGATGCAC
This sequence comes from Protopterus annectens, assembly GCF_019279795.1. NCBI lineage: Eukaryota > Metazoa > Chordata > Ceratodontiformes > Protopteridae > Protopterus > Protopterus annectens. The sequence goes on along the minus strand of NC_056725.1, from coordinate 1,933,910,940 downwards.
CGAGTATGGCCATCCGCCGGGGAGAGCTTATGGCCACACTCGGTGCACTTAGAAAAGATTGGTTTTGGGGCCTCAGACATTCTAAAGAAAACACACTCGTTAGGCCCCAAACACACCACACACAGAACTACGTACCAGCGAAGGGGAGGGAGGGTAAATGTAACTAAAAAGATTTAACTACAAGGACTTAATCAAAGGGAAACCTAACCAGAACACACTCGTACACTTAAAAGTAATAGAAAAAAAGTTTTAAACTTCTCACAAACTTTACGAAGACCCTACGAACCAGGAGCTCAAAACCTAGCTGCTGACCAGAAGCGTGGCAAACTAGATCTGGGGTCAGTCAGGGTTGGCAGGGGATTATGGGTAAGGGGAGGAGCTAGGAGCTCAGATCTAAGCTCTGTAAAGTTGCCGGCTCGGATCCGAGGTCGGATCCGTATCCCACAGGTTGCAGACCAAATGAAGTTAACTACTTCAGATCAATTATTCTAGGTGATTTCAACTTTGATTGGCAAACATGTACATCAAATAACCCATCTAATTTCCTCAATCTATACAACTTGACACAGACCATTTACTGCCCAACTCGCATAGACAAACACTCCAAGAAACAGTCTACATTAGACTGCATACTAACCAACAAACCCAACCTTAGTTATATAGCAGGCTGCCTTCCCGACTCACTCAGCGACCACTCCCCTACCTTTCTATACAGGAAACATGTACATACACAAGGTAACATCTCCTACAACTACATCCGTTGCAAAAAAGTTTCTCCCCCTCAATGTTTAACCTGATTCTTCAACAACATGACTGGATCCGACTTAGATACCTTCAGCTAGACCTTGCAGTACAGTTCTTCAACAGCACCTTCCTTAACATCCTCAACAATCTAGCCCCTATAAGAAAAGGATGGGTAAATTCTAAGCCTCTGCCCTCACACGTTTACTTAAACAAAGAGACAGAGCCTGGACAGAGTACCATACCACCAAAAACATATCTAACCTAACTATTTATAAACAATTAAAGAATCAAGCTAAAAAACAAATCAAATTAGACAAGCAAGTGTACTTCCAAACCTGCCAACACCAACACCAAAGCAACCCCCGTAAATTCTGGAATAGCATAAACCACCATTTAAGCCCAGGCCACTCCACTCTCCTACCCCTACCTCAGTAACCACTAATAAATCAGATATCATTGCAACCCAAATTAACTCCCACTTCATAAATTCCATAACCTCCCTACTAGGCAACCAACTTAACACTCCTCTCACTCTTCCTACCTCTACTCCTTATAATTCCAACTCCTTTTGCTTCTCTCCCATTCAAACTAGCTACATAAGCGCTCTCATAGCCAAACTTAAACCCTGCTGTCTGGCTGCTTATCAACTCCCAAATGACTTTCTAAAAACTGCAGCCCCATCTATAGCTTATCCCATATCCATCCTGATCAATTGCACTATTTCCAAACACTATATCCCAAACTCTATAGAAAATATCCCACATCATCCCGGTCCATAAAGGTGGTTCTTCCAAAGAGATAAACTACCTCCCCATTGCCATTCTTTCCCCCTAGCAAGAAACTTAGAAAAATGCATCCACAAACAGCTCCTTACCACCTCCTCTCTAACAATCTCTTATACAGTTCACAACATGGTATTAGACCCAGACATAGTACCTCCACTGCTCTAATCTCTTTTATAAACACCATTTATCATCTCCTAAATGAAGGCTAAGCAGTCTCCTCCATCTTTCTAGACATGTCAAAAGCCTTTGACACAGTCTCCCATCAACTTCTACTCACCAAACTCTCAACAAACAACATCAGCTCAGCCACTCTGTCCTGGTTCCTCAGCTATCTTTCCAATTGGCAGCAGGCCACCAAATAGCAAAACACTCTTTCCCCCTTCTCCCAATCACTGTTAGCATGCCCCAAGGTTCAATACATGGCACTCTCCTCTTCATATTATTCACAACGACCTCAGCTCTGCAACCAATCAAGCCACCACTGTCCAGTACGCCAAAGATGCTACCCTTATATGCTCTGCCCCCTTACCCCAGGAACTTCAATTAAAAATGCAAAAATGCAAACAGTCTTTCAAAGCATAGAACAATACCTATCAGAACAGCAACTAATTCTCAACCCTAATAAAACCAAATTAATAATCTTCAAAAATAAAAAAATCCAAACCTTCTCACACCCCTCTTACAATACGCTCATCAAACGGAACCATTATCGAACCCACAACTCATACTAAACTCCTAGGCATCACTATTGATGAGAATCTAACCTTTGCAAAACATGTCTCTCTGACTATCAAAAAAGTCCACAGAAAGCTTGGCACCATATACAGGGCCAGGCCATATCTTACCCACAATGTCAGGCTTGCCACTGCCCATTCTCATCTGCTTTCTATTCTCCTCTACAGATCCCATATTCTCACAAACCTTCACAAATCTGAACTAAACAAGCTAGAATCATGCTATCACAAAATTGCTAAGTTTGCCATGAATGCCCCACACAAGACCCATCACCATACTGTGCTCTCTCAACTAAAATGGCTAGAACTCCCCAACCTTCTAGCTCACAACCAACTAATAATAGTCCATAGGTTAATCCACCAACTCTCTAACTGTCCTGCCCTCTCCAGTACAGTCCAACCCTCACTCAACCCCAGGTTCCTCAGATCTTCCAATAAACTCATACTAAAGGTCTCCCCTTCCCACAACCATCATGGGAACTGCCTTTATTCCAATAAAATTACCAAACTTTGGAATACTCTCCCTCCTTCAAGCAATAAAAAGCTACACAATCATGAGTTCAAACAACAACTACTCAACCACCTTGCAAATAATTGGCTCTGCTCCTGCCTGACCCCTGGTTAAATCCACTAATGCTCTTCCCACCCCTTTCCCACAGCTACAGCTTCTCAAAGTTTCCATCAATCCAAACTTTCTCTCTATCCCTCCTTTCAAATTGGTGTTTTTGGCTTCTCTCTTAAGTTATTATTTAAACATGTCCGTCCTGCAGAAATCTCAAACTTTCTGAACTAGCAATAACATCTTGTGTAACATGTATTTTGTATATACTATAATTTGTACTGGCCATTACTTAAGTTTTGTACTATGTTGAGTGTTGTTTAATTTCATATCAGTACTGTTAAATGAATTACTGCTATTTTCTACTCTAAGAATATATTGTACTATTTTTTGTGCTTTTCTTCCCGAGCCTCCACTGAAAACGGGCTCCCAACCCAGTCGGACTATCCCGGTTAACAAATGTAATAAATAAATATATAAAATAAAATATTAATGAACATGTATATAAGTCTACAAGTGAACACCTAAGTAAGCTGAAAACCATAGCTATAATTGCTAAGGTGGCAATACAGTGAAAAATGTTAAAAATAAAACATTAAGGCTGTGAGGATCTATTCAAGTGTGGCATCTAAGAAAGCACTCCGTTTGAATGAGTAAAAGTGCACACAAGAGTATTAGAAAAGAGCACCAGTGTCAGCCATTTTCATTGTAAAATATTTACAATGTTTGATATTTGTTTATAACAATATTAGCATGTGTAATATCAGTATATAATGTCAGCATTAATCAGTCTCATATCAGACTTTTAATTGTCTTTTAAATAGTGGGGCAGTTTTCTGAGTTCTAGTTTACTTTTTATGGAGCGATAACAATTAAGCTCTGGTTTTCTAAATGAGTTCAGTTTCAGCTGCCACAGTAGTTCACGTTTTTCTAAAAGATTAGGGATGTCTCCTTCCAGTTCCAAAAGGTCCACACGATCAATAATTTGAAATATAAAGCCAGTATGTGTACCTTTTGTGAAGCTGCAAGTGCAGAGCCAATGCATTATTCTTGCACTTAGCTCTAATTTGGAAAGACTGACAGAAATCCTTCTTTTAAGTCTGTTGAGCATTTTCCCCACATAAAATGCTTCACAATCATTGCAGCTTGCCCTGTAAACCACCTGCATTGAGTTACAATCACCCCCTGCTTTGATTTTAATCAATTTCATTAAATAAGGGCAGAAAAACATGTCTCCCTCCTTTATGTGCTGACAAAAGGCAGTTGACCCCGCACTTACTGGTGCATGTAACCAAAGGTCTGGGCCCACCTTCAACCCAACTCCTGATGTTTCTGGCTTTCCTATACACAAAGGAAGGAGCTTGTCCAATGATGTTCATTAAATATGAGCTTTTGGTAATTATGGCCCAGTTCCCTCGAATATTATTTATTTATTTTACATTTGTTGACCGGGTTTGTCCAACTGAGCCGATAGCCCTTTTTCAGCAGAGGCCCAGGGAGAAAAGCTCCACAATTTTACAATAAAAGTATATAACAGAAGTAGTATACAGAAAAGCTTCTCAATTTTACAATAAAAGTATAAACAGAAGCACTAAACAATACAATTCTGGCAATAAAACAAAAATTCCAAAACATCAGTTGTTATTAACATAAGTTCTGATTGAGGAAAGAAATGAAAATACACAACTTGAATAGCTATCTAAGAAGGTTAACTTTTATGAGACTGAAATGACAAGTAACAGCCTAGATAAGGAGGCTAAAGAGAATTAACAGATAAATAAAATTAGAGACCTGAAAAGGGGTAGGCAGTGGTCTGTCTTTGGAAGAGGACGGTAAATTATGGGGCGAGTACAGTGGCAGAACCAGTGACTTTTTAAGTATACTTTGGTGACCGCTTTTATTTCATTGAGTTGTTTGAGTGACCTAATTTCTAATGGCAGTTTATTTCAAGAAATGGTAGGATGGTAGCTATACAGGTTGCATCCAATTTTGGTCTTGGGTTTATAAACTTGTAGTAGGTCCTGGTCTGAGCTACAGAGAGACCTAGTGGGAGAATATTGAGAGATGAGAGGAGATAAATTAGGACAGTAAGATGGAGATGGCTGGTATAGGATAGCGAGAATAATCTGGAGCTGAGAGAGGAGAAGCTTGTGAGGTAATTCTAGCCAGTTTAAGTATTTTAGCGATAGATAATGATGAGATTTATAGGTTTGGTGTGCTGCGAATGTGGCCACCTTGTTGTATGTAGATTCTAATTTAGCTAGGAGTGAGGAGTTGAGATTTGTGAATATTTGAGAGCTGTACAACAGGTTGGGTAAGGGGTAAGCATAAGAGAGGGTTACTTTTGCTTTGTTAGTGAGGAACTTTTTATTTCTGTATAGGAGGCCAAGTTTTTGATGAGTCTTCCTAATACAATTACTTACGTGCAAGTGGAACTTAAGTTGGTCATTTTGAATGACACCTAAAGGTTTTGTGCTAGATTCCACAATGATAGGACAGACAGTACAGAGAATGTGGACTTAAGGTAGTTAACATTTTTGGACAGAAAGAGTAAGTGTTTTTTTTTTTTAGGGTTCAGAATAAGCAGGTTGTTAGACAGCCAGGTTTCAACTGAGTTGAAGGATGTCTGAGTAGCTGAGATAAGATCAGAGGGAGTGTCTGTGATGGTGATAACTGTAGAGTCATCTGGGTATTGTACAAGGGATGACTGAAGGCAGGAAGTATACAGTAGACTAGTAAAGATATTGAAAAGCAATGGGCCAAGAACAGATCCATGAGAGGCACCCATTTTAACTGAGAGAGGAGGGGAGAGAGCAGAGAGCCATCTCATTGATTGTACTCGTCAGTGAGATAGCTTGAAAACCAGTCAACAACAGTAGTAGAGAAGTTAAGGTTAGTCAGTTTGTTCAGGAGAAGAGAGTGGTAGACAGTATTGAAAGCTTTTGAAAGGTCGAAGAATAAGCAAGAGACAAGTTTGTGTTATCTCTGGCCAGAGAAATAGTGTTAATGAAGGATATGAGGGCAGTAGTAGTGCTATGTTTTGGGCGAAAGCCATATTGTGTGGATGTGAGCAGGTTTTCCTGTAGTAGGTGTTGCATGACTTGCTTATGTATGCATTTTTCCAATACTTTCGAGAGTGTTGAGATGATAGCAATAGGCCTGAAATTAGTGATTGCAGTGGAGTTACTTCCTTTATATATTGGTAGAGTATAGAATTCTTTCCAGACAGAGGGAACTTTTGATTCAGAGATGGAACGGTTTATCAAAATAGATACAAGGATAGCCAGAGAGTCAGCTGCTACCTGAAGGAAGTAGGGAGGAATATTGTCGGCTGATGTAGAACAGGGTTTTAGTTTGGAGAGTAGAGATTTAATATAGCTAGTAGGTACAGAATTAAGGGAAAATGTGTTAGAAGAGTTTAGAGTAGGAGAGGATTAAGAGGAGTTTATAGTGTTAGCAATAATAATGTTGTGATAGCCAGGAAGGAGACATTTTTCTGCCCTTATTTAAAGAAACTGACTAAAACCAACCCATAAGGTGACTGTAAATCAATGCAGGTGGTTTAAAGGGCAAGCTGCATTGACTGTGAAGCATTTTATTTGAGGAAAATGCTCAGCAGACTTAAAAGAAGGATTTCTGGCCAACTTTCCAAAATTAGAGCTTAGTGCAAGAATAACACACTGACTCGACACCTGTAGCTTCACAAAAGACACACTGGCTTTAAATTTCAAATTACTGATTGTGTGGACCTTTTGCAACTGGAAGGAGACATCCCTAATCTTTCAGAAAAATGTGAACTATTATGGCAGCTGAAACTGAACTCTTTTAGAAGACCAGGGCTTAATTATTATTGCTCCATAAAAATCATACTAGAACTCAGAAAACTACTCCACTGTTTAAAAGACTATTAAAAGTCTGATATGGGACTGATTAATGCTGACATTACATGCTAATATTTGACATGCTAATACTATATATAAAAATGTCAAACACTGTAAACATTTTACAATGGAAATAACTGACACTGGTGCCGTTTTCTGATACTCTTGAGTGCACGTTTACTCATTCAAATGAAGTGCTTTCTTAGTTAGATGCCACACTTCATTCAGATCCCCAGGGCCTTAATGCTTTATATTTTAATATTTTTCACTGTATTTCCATCTTAGCAATTATAGCTATGGTTTTCAGCCTACTATGCTGTTCACTTGTAGATTTATACACATTTTCATTAATATTATTATATGTTTTTTATACACAAACCTGATGAAGTATTTATTTGGTAAGAAAGTGATCTTTGTTAAAAGTCTTTCAGTTTATAAGTATTGATATTTATTCTGATAGATATCTAGTGGTAGATCTTTTTATTAGTTAATTAGATAGTCATTTTGTTAGTGAGCTAGTCTGGATTAGTAGGTTAGCCTTAATAAACTGTTCTAATATTATATATTTTAATTTGTCTCTAGCTTTTTAGTTTCAGTTCTACGGTAGCACAGTCTCAGTTACACTGTAGTCTTAATGGGGAAGGGAGACTTCATTATGAGTGTAGTGCTTTTATTGCTCTTAACAGAACCACACTCTGTAACCACTCCCTTGCTCCAAATAACCTGATTATATATAAATAATGAATGTTTTTGATGCTTTTCATTACACTCAACTTCGATCATTTGTTTGTGTGTTACAATAAAGGATATTCCATTTCTAACTCAACTGTGGACTACCTACTATTTTCTATTTTATTGTTTTGTTGTAGGTATTTTACAATTTGATTTTTATTAGTGAACTAGGTGTGTAGCTTAATTCAAGGAGTGAACTTCACATCCACCACACTGTGAAGTTTCTTCATGGTTTGTTTTTGACCTAGTATAGGTTGCATACTGGGTTTTCTGAGACTTTGAGGGATACCACGGATTTTTCTTTTTGCTAATTATATATATATATATATATATATATATATATATATATATATATATATAACTCAGAGATCATTCTACAGTGGGGAAAGGGCACATTTCCCATTCCCCACTGTGCAACCTTGCATGGACTTAAAAATCAGTAGACATGATCAAATGAGTTTCAATCACTTCTGCTGGTGTTAAAACACATTCAAGATGACGAATGTTTGATTATATGGAGTGATCCAATATACATAAATGAAACCACAAATGTAAGTACATCTATCTACATCTTTGACTACATATGTATAAATATATCATGTATGGTTGTCATTCATTTGGTTGGCAGGGTTTTGAGGGTGTAAAAATGAGTGACAACACAAATGTGTGACTAAACATTGGACTGAAGTCAAGCTTTATATGGTGCAAGTATGTAGGTCTGTGCAGGAAATTTAATTTTTGAATGACAAGTTGGTGGTTGTGAAAATATGCAAGAGTGCATTACAGCAGGTAGTCTGTATATACAAGTGTTCATGGATTAGGGTTAGAGTTTGGTTTACAGAAGTTCACAGGTGCATATGATGATACTAGGCTATTGGCATGGAGGCCCTTATAAGCCTAGCCAAGAAGTTTGCCCATGTTCCCTCAAAAGTCAGCACTATATCTATCTATCTACCTAAGTGGATAGATATAGTGTTGTGCCGGTTTGGTGTTGAGTGTGTTCTGTGTCCATTTGTCTTGATTAGTGGTACTGTTAGGGAAAGGATTTTTAGTACTGTAATATGCACATCTAGGTTTAGTAGGATTCCCAGGATGAAGCCCTGTGCAATGCCACTAGTAAGAAGTTTTTGAGGGGATAACGTTCCACCCAACCTCACAGTACTGGTCCTATCTCTGAGAGACAGCTGGTTATCCAGCATGTAACAAAGGATTAATGTGAAGGAAGTTGAGCTTGCTAATACCCTCAGAGGAAAAATACTGAAGGCTTTAGCCAGCTCAAGATAGAGTGGCCTTTGTCTATGGCTTCAGCAACTCTTTCAAAGAAGCCAACTGGATTAGATAGAATCTCTATCTTTCACGAAAAAGTGGTTAGGATCAAGGGTTTGTAGATTGCCAAAGTCATATATGAGCTTGACTATACTATGAAGCAAACTGTTCTATAATTCAAAGGATCCATGGTTAAGGCTCTGTTGTGGAGAACCACCACCACAGCAATTCTTTAAGTTTCAGCATCATAACCCATGGAGAGGCTGAGCTTATAAAAGGTAAATACAGAATCTATAGGGCTGTATTTAGCACTAACTAGAGGACAGCCTGGCATATTGTAGAGGTCCAGAGGTGTTTTTGGTTTTAGGCAGTTCGGAAAGTACTTTATCAAAAGTGAGGGGGGACTGAATTTTGTTAAATGAGGAGGGGAATGCAGGAGGTTTGGATGGAGAAAAAAGCACAGACGTGTAAGTTGCACTTACTCTTAACAGCAGATGTTTGAATTCATCACTGCTGCTGTAGCATTTAGGCTATATAGGTTGTTTCCATGCCTAGGAAACAACTGGCCAGTTTCACTGCCACCACACCTTCACTCTGACCGCCTAGCCCCAAGGAGTGAACAGCAGTGAGAGAGAGAGAGAGAGAGAGAGAGAGAGAGAGAGAGAGACATGAGCCTAACAATCCTGAGCCAAAAAATAACAACAACAATGAAACATGCAAAGTAGAAACTCAAAGAACTCTACTTTATATCCCAACTACAGCTACATAGGGGGATGGAGGGTGGGTGCAGCTAATGCCGCAGTGAGGAATTTGAATATCTACTATTATGAGGAATGCAGTTTACACAGCTGTGCTATGTTCATCATTGTCACTGCTGCAGTAGCCTTTAGGCTATATGGGTTGATTACCAAAGCCTATCCAACCTGGAAGGAGGAAGGACATGGCTCCAGGAGCCTCCTTAGAATAGTCCTAGCAAAAGTCATCCTGAACCTTGAAAAGTTGTACTGTTTGTAATGTTTTGTGAAAATATGTAAGGAAGCGACAGGCTGCCGCTACAGTCCACCTATTTCCAGTATGTCATCGAAGAAGACAAGGGTCTAGTAGAACGTGCCTTGACACTGCCTGGAATGGATTTGCCATGATGGGGATAACAAAAAACAATAACTGATGACAATTAACTGGAAATTGGTGGTTTAGACACAAGATGTTCCTTTTCTGTCCCATAATAAGAAATGCAAAACTGATTAGCTTTTCTGAAGGACTTAGCAGTGTTAAGATAGTAAATGAGCTGCATATGCATGTCCAGAGTATGCAGAATCCTTTCTTCCTGTTTTTTTAGGTTCTGAGTAGAAAATTGTGAGACTGATGACTTGATTCAAAGTATACTCTGACACCACTCTGGCAAATAAGAAGTCTTTTTTTATTGTTTTTTTTGTTTGCGTTTTGTTTTTAAACAAGAAACATCTTTATTATGACATAGGCAATTATACAATTATATAAACAAAAACAAAAAATAGTGAAATTTTTTTAGTTGCAAACATTATACATCACTTATATTCTATCCAGTCATTTATATTCTGTCCAGTCATTATCAAATGTTACATAGTTCATTCAAATCCTTTTAAACCTCAGTCTTCCTCTAAAATATTATTGTGTGTATTGCTCCCACAATTCCTATTTCTTCTATGTAATTTGCTGCTACCCTTTTCTAAAGATCCCATTTTCAGTTGCTTTGTCTCCGTTACTATATTCACTACTTCTAGTATAGTTGGTTTAGACTTTGATTTCCATTTTCTAGTACTTGCTTTTTTTGGCAGCCACCACAATTAGATTTAGCAAGGCCTTACTATGGCAATTCCAATTCTGTATCATAGCTCAAAAAAATAATTTCCTTAGTTATACCAATTTGTTCATCCAGTATTTCTGATAGAGTAAGCTGCAGGAAATTTTTAAAGTCTGATAATATTACACTACCAAAAATATGGTTCTCAATTACCTTTTTCTTCACTATTACACCTTCAACATTTGCTATCTACCCGAGGAAAAATTCTTTGGAGTCTACTTGGGGGTATAAAAATACCTATGTAAGCACTTCCAAGCAAAGATACTAAATCTTCTAGATTTTGTAACATATTTGGGAGACATACATATCCCCCATTGTTTCTTTGTAAATTGCTTAGCCAGTCTATCTTCCTAATACTTTCTAACATCCTCCGATTAATTCTTACAGTTATCATGCACTATTTTATATGTTCTACTAATTATCCCTTTTTAATGGCAGCTTCTGTTCTAGATTCTACTTACAACTCTACTAGTGCTGGTCTTTCACTTAGGATCCTCCCATTTCTTTCTTTTTGCATACACTCTGATATCAATCCTTGATAGGGAAGTCAATCTCTAGTCTGCAGTCCAAATAAATTCTTAGCCTCTTCCCATTCTATTACCTTTCCCTTTCTAATTATTTGCTCCTAATACCATGGTTCCTTTTCCAGTTTTCTCCAATAAATTCCAGCCCCGCTTGTCTATTGTTTGCATCCTTAATTGCAGTTATCTCTATTGGCAGAATCTCCTTTCTCCATTCCCGAGTTGTTCTTAATGTGAATATGAGGCCAGGTTCACCCACACTGACAGCATGCAACTGCAATACTCCTCTTACATATGTCAGAGCAATAATAAGTACAATTTTCAAGAACCTTAAATCAGTCTGATGAGCAGGTTCAAAAGGTGACAAAGTCAACTTTTCCATCACTCAGGTGAGATGCCAAGGAGGAGCAACCTGTTGACAAGGAGGTCTCAAGTGTGATACTCCTTTCGGAAACTTGTTTTAGTACAAACAGAGAAGAAAGAGGGGGATCCATGGGCAGATGATGAAATAGCTGAAAGATAAACCTTTATAGAGGAATAAGTGAGGCCAGAGGATAGTTTTTTGTCTTTTCGGCTTTTCCCGGTTAGGGGTTGCCACAGCGGAACTCCGATCCACTAATGATTGGCAGTAGATTTTTTATGGTGCCGAGTTGCCAGCCCAACCTTCAGCGAAGGCACGCCCATTCACGCATGTCTTTCAGAGGCCACTCGATCGCGGGGAGGACATGCAGACTCCACACAGAAGGCACTCCATCCGTGACTCGAACAGGAGAACCTCTTACTGTAAGGCAACAATGCTAGTAATATAACATATAACAAAGCATGTTCAAAAGCTAAAGTGGAAGAACAAGAAAACTTTCTCTTACCTAGGTAGTCCAACATCTTGCCTTCTTTGTCACCAGGAGCAGGATTACTATTCAGGACCAAACTATTGCCAGAAGCAGATATGGCTTCTGTCAGGATCAAACCACTGCCAGAAGCAGATATGGCTTCTGGAGCCAATCTAAGATGGCAGAAAATATGTATTAGTTTGAGGCATTTTATATATTTTATCTGTCATTTTAAGGATTGATGACTGGGTATCAGGATGATTACAAGCAGCATTCAACACATCCTCTAAGAATGGCAATGCAGTAGGGATAGATGAGGCATAAGAAATATTTACTTATATCACAATAGCGCCTCATTTCAGGGTGAAGATTTATTTGTTCCCATAAATGTACCTCATTCACCCCATCTACAATCTGATTAACAGAAATGTCCACCACAGGAGAGTAAGAATTAATATTTTTCTCAAAATCTGAGAATTAGACTTCAGAATCTGTAGAAGACATCCTACTCCCATCATCATCATCAGAATCATCAGACCCTGTTTCCTCACTAATTTCTTTACAGTGGATGCCCACCTGTAATAGCTTCTGGACACTAGGATCCACAGCCATAATGCATGCCTGGCAACTAAGGTAACAAAACAATCTTTCTTAACTGTTACAACTTCTTGTGTTAAACAATGTTTAGTCTTGTTCTTTTCTTTACATGAGTCCCTGTGGAAGAAGACTGACTTGAAGGAAGGATGTCTGACCATTCTAATGGTATCTTGCCTCAGCTACCCCCTGAAGAATCTCCCAAAATGTTTCACAGCCTGAGAAAAGATGATTCTCCCATGCCTGGATCAGACAATGGAACAAAAGAAGAGGACATAGCTGACCCCTCGCTCATGGTGGCTGAAAAGACTACACCAGAAGAAAAGGAAGAGATAAGTGAATGGTCTGAAGAACAGCGGATAGCCACTACAGGTTCATGCACATCCAGCTGAGGCATAGACTGAGCCTGCGCCACCAGCAAGGGCTCCTTGGTAAATACTTTTTTTCTTTCAATGTACAGCAGGAATGAAACCATCAGGACCAGAGTTAACTATCTATGCTCTAGCTAAGGAAGAGATGCCAAAAGTGCTAAGCATTGCTGGAATGAGCTGTTTGGAAGGTAAAAAGTCAGAGTTTCCACAGGCAGCACATTTACACTCACACTTCTTATACCAGCTCATTCAACAAGTAAAAGTACAAGAAGTACAATGACAGAAAAATAAAATGGCAAGTAGGTTATCATAAAGTGAACAGAAGCACTACACATATAAAACACATGCTTGCCTTTCCCAAAGTACAACTTTTGGTCAACATTTTTTTTCCACAGACAGCCCCAATTAGCTACAAACACTAATAAATAAAAATAGCAGTCCTGGACAGGAAACGTCAGATATTGATAAAAAAGCATCAGGTTTCTGAAAGGGAAATACTACTTTTAGTCAGCAATTAAATTTAAATAAAATTTTCTTAAAATGTATGTGGAGAGGTTCCCCAACTGGGTTTATCTACCAGAAACTGATTGCTACATCTGTGAAGTCTCTGAACTGCTTCTCTTTGACGTAGCAAGAAAGCAGACAGAATGACTGTGTTGGAGGAGTGGCAGGGCTTTGCGTTTTCCTGGGTTGTGAAACAACCAATGTACCCTAAAGGCTACTGCAGCAGTGGAAATTATGCACATTTGAAACTTCCTTGGTCTGCTATTATACTGTCATTCTCAGAAAAATGTTTAAGAAATCAGTTCCATACAATATTGTGTTGCATGAGTTTACTAACAGTTACAAATGGCTCAGTAACCACTGAGAAAACTTTAATAAAATAAAAACACAAACTTTCACAAGAAATACATCTTCAAGTATTGTATAAAAGACCAACATTTGCTTAAAGAGAAATTTAAAAACACACAACCATTCAATTTACATCACTTCCTACCTTGCTTAACCTTTACTTGATACTTAATACTAACACAGCAATTAAACCCGTGAAATTGATCTGCATGAAATATATTTAACTACCTATATTCTGCAATTTCTACTGCTGCTATGTCACCACCTTTTATTTTCTCATTAACAGCCTGTAAAATGGCAACATTAAAATAAAGTGTTCCCCCATTTAATGTGTCTAAATAAGCCAATTGTATTAATGCATCTTCTTATATCTAATAACATTAAGTTGTTTTTCAGCTTTCTGTTCATTTCACCTATATAATAAGCTTGACAAACCACGATTATCACAATATATAAAATATTATACAACCACAGTCTGCAAACACTTTGAAAGTGAAACTCTTTTGTATCACAGGATGTAAAACATTTTATATATAACTGTGTATAAATATCTATACGTATGATCATCTTTCACTACATCACTGACCCACTACATCAGAATACACAGAGGAGTGCATACTTATCTTATGCAAGTATGTGTTCTTTTTCACGTCCATTTTATATACCATCATAATAATTTTCAGGCTATCAGACCTTTCTATTGTGATATCAAGAAGATCTGTTCTGTTCTAAGAAAAAGTTTTCCTGAGATGTAAAAACACAGTGAGTTAAACAGGCAGGAAATACTTCCGGCTCATCTATACTACCTTCTCACAAAATAAAAATGTCATCTAAAAATCTCTTATAAAAAGATAGACATTTAAGAAATTCATTGCCTTCTGTAAATACATAATCCTTCCCCCAAAGTATCATAAAGTGCAGTTGTGTAAGGAAACTTACCAAAATAGTAGATGTTTGTATGATCACCGTTGTAGTGATCTTAGCTATATGGGTTATATCCTACAAAGGATATAACAGCTGGCCAGTTTCCAAAGCTTCAGGGCACATTGCACGATCTGAGCTGACTAAAAGACAAGTTTGGGAGAGAAGCCCTTCATAGCTTTTCCACCAACTGAGGAAAGGGAGCTCTGAAAGACAAAGCCAGGAGCAGCAAAAATAAATGTTGGATACCCTGGCACAAAAACATACCAAAAAAAAAAGGTGGATGTTAGAGAGGCAGTGAATAATGCAACAGTGATCACTTAAACATCTACTGTTATGGTTAAGTTCACTTACACAACTGTACTATGGTCATCGTATTGATCCCTGTTGCAGCAGCCTCCTCTATAGGAGTGCATTACCCCAGCATGCTACATTTGGAAGGTGGAAGGAGAAGAGTCCAGGAGCCCCTGCAGAATGGTCCTAGCAAAGCATGATCTAGACCTAGAGAAGGAATCCACCTTATAGTGCTTTGAAAAAGTATGTACATGGGATCAAGTAGCAGCTTCTGGAATACTTCTAGAATTCAAACATTTCTAAAAAGTCATACATAAAGCCAAGGCCCTGGAAGAGTGGGCCTGATAAACCCTACCTGGAGTAATTTTGCTATGGTGAGTATAACAAGAGGTAATAGCCTTCAACAACCACTTGGAAATGGTCTGTTTTGACACAGGTTGTTCATTCTTCTTACCTTCACAAGAAATGAAAAATTGATCCAAAGATCTGAAAGATTGACTTTATTTATTTGTTTATTATATTTGTTAACCGGGTAGTGTCTGACTGGGTTACAACCCTGTTTTCAGCTAAGACCCAGGGAGAAAAGCTCCAACAAAATAAGGAAACAAATCTGGCAGACGTATTAACAGAAACATACAGAAAATACCTAACTCTGCATAGTGTACAATCTCGCATTTGAAAAAGATATACAAAAATTAAATAATGCTAAGCAAAAAGATGCAAAGACCAACACAATTTACAAAAAATATGACAGAGTGCATAATACAAAGAAAAAGTCATGGTTAAAATTTGACAAACAGTAGAAATTTCTATTTAACAGAAATAAAGAAAGAGTGCTTTTGAATTATGTTAACATGGAGTTCAGCAAGAGCAAGACCAGTGAGTATTGCGGTGTTAGCTTAAATTTATGACTGCCTGGATTAGTTACAATATTGTGGTAGTAGGTTCCAGGTTTTGGCAATTTTATGCAGAGCATAGGGAGTCTCCATATTCATTATGGGATTTGGTTACTTTTAATATTAGTTTGTCAGATGACCTGAAAGGCCTTGGATTGGTGTTGGGTTGCACTAGGTCAATCGGTGCTGGGCAGTTGTTGGGTTTGTGGATGATGGTGCAAGCAATAGTTAACTGGCTGAGATACAGAAGGCAAGGTAGTTCTAACCAGTCTAGTTGACGGCAGTGCAATGATGAGTTTTGTGGGGTAGGTTAGTGGCAAACTTAGCTATTTTGTTATAGCATGACTCAAGGTTGTTTAAGTCACACTTACGCAGATTGGTAAAAATGTTGGAGCAGTAAAGAAGGGTGGATAGTAGGCAAGACCTGGCTGTGGACAGTCTAGCATTGTTGGTAAGGTAGAGTTCAACTCTGTAGAGTGAGCAGAGTTTGCTATGTACTTTTTAAATAATTAACAATATGTGTTTATCAAATTTTAGAGATTCTTCGATATTACTCCTAGGAGTTTAGTTTGGGTGACTGATTTGATTTCTGTGCCACTGGATGAGTAAATGGTGAGGGGTGGTTATTTTTAGTTGTTTTGTTACTAAAGACCATTAGCTTTGTTTTATTTGGGTTTAGTATAAGCTGGTGGTTTGTAAGGTAGCTTTCAATGTCTTGATGGGATTTTTATGTTTCTTCTTAATGTTCTAGGTGTGTAGAGGCTGAGCAAATGAGGGAGGCATCATCAGCATATTGCATGACAGATGTTATTTGGGTGGAAACATGAAGATTGGTAAATATGATGAAGAGGAGTGGGCCAAGGATGAATCCTTGGGGGACTCCTATTGAAACAGGTAGAAGGGGGAGAGTTTGTTTTCCCACTTGATGGCTTGTCGACTGGAAAGGGAGCTATGAAACCAAGTCAGAAATGTTACACCGAGGTTGTATATGGCCAGATTATTGAGGAGTAATTGGTCGTGATACCGTATCAAAAGCTTTGGGCATGTCTAAAAAAATTGTAGAGACAAGTTGTCTATTGGTTTTGAGGAGGTTTACAGTATTTGTAAAGGTTATGAATGCAGTGTTTGTACGATGTTTAGGACAGAAACCATGTTGGGAGTTTGATAGGAGGATATCTGTAAGGAAATGGTCAAAGAGTTGCTGGTGGATGCACTTTTCTAGGATTTTGGCAAGGAGGAGCGGATAACGATAGGTCTATAATTTGAAAAATCAGTACAGAGGCCTCCTTTGTATAGGTAGGTAATGTGTGATGTTTTCCAGAGGAGAGGTACATAATGTTCAGAGATGGAGTTGTTAATTAGAATTGATACATGATAGGAGATAGAGGAAGTGGCTAGTTTTAGAAATTCATTGGGGCATTGGTCGACTGGCAGATTAATGTATTTTGACTTGGTTAGTTATTTTTTTATTAGGCTGGTTTGTACTGGTTTAAAAATGAAAGTGCTGGGGTTTGTTTTGGTGGAGGTAGGTATAGTTAGGGCAGGATTGTTGTATGTATGTATACCTTTGAGAAGCTTTTCATGGGCTTGCACACAAGTATAAATACAGAGCATGTGCGAGCCAAACTGCCATTATGTATAGAGCTGTTGAGATGTAACCATGTATGTAATGGTCTGTCAGTTAATCAGCTTGTTTATATTTTATTTTGCTGCTATCCATCCTGATATGTTTCTATATAATAAAGCATATAAATGAACTATCCAGCCTGTTCATCTTGAATCATAAAATAAGACAAGCAACACCGTGTCAGAATGGGATCTGGAATCAAGACCAAGAGGCACACAGTTAATGTTGGAGGAATATAGAGGAATGGAGCATCCCTACTGCACGTACAACTTGCAAAACAGGTCAGAAATAAATTCCAAGTACTAAAACTTGCCTAACTGATTTCTTACTCGAAGAATATAAAACGAAGCACTCAGAATGCTTAAACAAATTTCTAGTTAAACGAAATGTCCAAAACTGTGACATATTGATAAAAATATTCAAAATAGTTACGAAAATGTTTGAAATAATGTCTGAATTGCATAAAATGTATAAAATAAGGAAAATAACCACATTTTTCGCTATGTGTTACTTTTTTGCATTAATTAATGCTATTCCAGATATGAGCAGTATACAAAATGTTTACAAGTTTGTACAGTGCTACAGTGCAGTTATTTCACAAAATACAGCCATTTCAAAGCATATTTCACAAAGTACAGTATTTCAAAGTTTATTGTGCATTTGAATGTTATTACACGTACCTGGTGTGTATGCCTGTTAGTACATAATTACAAGGGCCATATTTGCATTGTGTTTTACAATAATTTGTGGGTATGGCAGAAGGCTTTCGCAAACCATCTCCACTTGTATTTCATAATAGCATTGCAGAGAATTGGAGAATGTTTGAGCAAGAGTACGATATTTTCATACAGGCTGCATTTTCTGATAAAGATGCACATACAAAGGCATTTATTCTGCTTAATTTAGCTGGTTCAGAAGCCAAAGAAAGAGAGCATTTATGTATACATCTGCTGTGTTTGCAGGAGAGGGGGAAACCGTCATATAGTGGTAACAGCTGAAACAAGAGAAGACCCCCAGTTCATAAAAAATAAATTTAGAGAAATATGTACAACCCAAATGAATATTACAATGGAGTGAAACTTTTGCAGCATATATAACTGACTTGAGAAATAAGGCTAAAATGTGCAGATTTAGTGATTTAAGGGATGAGTTGATAAAAAAACAGACGTGTGTGGTATTAGAGATGATGCTGTGGCAAAGATTTTGCTTCATGACAGTGATTTAACTTTGAATAAGACCAGTGAGATTTGTCAGACATATGAGCTCACAGAAAAGCATGCAAATATGCTTACAAATGAGAAATGCATGCTTCCAGTATCTTCTAGATCTAATGTTGATTGTATGCAGCATGTGGTTAAAAGAAACAAGCCCAAGCACATGGCAGCAACTGTGAGTCCTGTATCAGTTCCTGGTAAACTCTGTAACTTTCTAGCAAATTCCAGAGCACGCACAGTCTCAGTGAAGCACAAGGGTGAGTCAGCAAACTCAAAGCATGTTCCCCCACCTAGCCTCCATCAACTGTCGTAATTGTAGTGGCAATCATGTGTCTAAAAGAGAAAAGTGATTAGCTTTTGGTCAGCAATGCCACAGATGTAAAAAGTAGAATCATTTCCAAAGATTTTGTAAATCAAAAGAGGTACATTCGTTTATTAAAAGAGAACATTCAAAGGGACAAGTTTTATTTTTTATTTATTTTACATTTGTTGACCGGGAGAGTCCAACTGGAGTCCATTTTCAGTGGAGGCCCAGGGAGAAAAGCTCCAAGAGAACAATTTTTTACAAAACATAGTTTTAAAGGACAGACTTTTGACATACAATTTCCGTAGAAGAGACTTTGACAGAAGTTGATCAATTAGAAAGCTGTGACTCTACTTTTTATGTTGATGGTGTGGCTGTGCTTAATGAAACAGTTAAGGCAGTAGATTTATGGGCAAAGAATGAAGTATTTTATTCTGTTCAGATACATGGAAGACCCATAGAACTCAAAGCTGACACAGGTTCAAAGTGCAATGTTATGTCAGCAGAAACATTTGCTAGAGTATGTGCTTGTGAGAAGCTTGACTTGGCAAATTGTGAGAAGCTTATTGCTTATGGTGGTGAAGAAATTCAGACTGAAGGTTAAGTAGTGCTTTCATGTTATTTTGCTGGGAACAGCTGACTTGTAATTTTACATAGTCAAAAGGCACATATAGTCATCCATCATTAAGCCTCAGAGACAGTTTGAAAATGGGACTACTTTCATTTAATGAGGAAGTCCACCATGTAAACTTGAAAGACCACTGTTCTAACTTCACCCAGTCAATTTTCTCTATCTATACTGATCTCTTCAAAGACAAACTAGGCAAACTCCCAGTTGTATACTCCATAAAGTTAAATCCTGAAGTCAGCCCAGCTGTCAGACCATCCCAGAAAGTTTCAGTAGCTATGCAAAACAGAGTCAAAGCTGAGCTAGATAAAATGGTGCAGTAAGGTGTGATTTGTCCAGTTGACGGACCAACTGAATCAAAATATGTATTGATCCAAGAGATTTAAACAAAGCACTGAAAAGACCTCATCATCCAATGCGTACAGTTGAAGAAGTCGCTGCTCTTATGATAATGCCACTGTTTTTTCTGTTTTGGATGCAGAGAGTTAATTTTGGCAAATTTTGCTTGACAAATGTGTATAAATACTGAGCATGTGTGAGCCAGACTTTAATTTTGTAGACAGCTGTTTAGATATAAGCATGCATGTATATTATGGTCTGTCAGTTAATCAGTTCATTTAAATTTTATGTTGCTGCTATCCATCCTGATGCGTTTCTTTATAATAAAGCATATAAACGAACTACCCACCTGTTCGTCTTGAATAATAACATAGGACAAGTGACAGTTGTGATTTTTGCTTAGAGGGAAGTTATGGAGTTGACAAAGTATGTGTTGAATTTTGACATAATGCAGTCAGTGGTATTATTGGTAGTTAGAGTTGGGGTTGATAGTTTTCCTGGATTGAGGAGATGATTGATGCTTTGCCAAAATTTTGGGGGGGTTGTTTTGATGTTTTTTGTTGGAATGTTAGGAAGTATTTTTTTTTATCTTTATTGACTACCTCCTTTGCTTGATTTCATAGACATTGATAGGTTGTGAGGCTGTCTTTGTTTTTGGTGCTTTGATAACTGGACCAGGCCTTGTCTCTTTATTTAAGCAGTAGTATAGTCTCTTTAGTTAGCCAAGGTAGCTGCTTTGGCTTTGAACAAATTTTTCTAATGGGTGCTAGGCTACTTAGTATCTCTAAAAAAGTATTGTTGAGATACTGTACAGCTAAGGTCTAAGTGCAGGTATTTTAAAGGTGACCAGTCTGACTTTTGTAGCAGCGAGTTAAATAAAGTGGAGGAAAATTTTTTTTTTAGTATGGGTGTTTTTGAATATGATGTTACTGGGAGACTGAATCTTTTTCCTGATAAGATAGGTTGGGCAATGTTCACTGAGTGAGTCTGGTAGACATCCTGCTAGGTGACCTAGGTTAGATCCATTTATAAGTATCCAGCCTAATATTGATTCTTTGAGTTTTTATTAATGCGAGTCAGGGAATTGATGCTTTGTGTATAATTATAGAGGTTGATAAAGTTGGATGGATTGTTGGAGGAGCATGAAAGCCAGTCTAGGTTAACTCATTCACTCCAATGGTGCTCAGGAAGTCTGAATAGTAACTTCCAGTGACCTTCTCACTTATTGTTTGTTTGTTCTTTGGGATATTTTGCAGTAACCCTAATGATAATGGACATCAGCTGGGTATAACAGCCCTGAGTTTCTTATCCTTAGTCAAACACTCTGCTTGTGCTGTGCTGATGAGGTCATAACAAGGCTGAAATATGCATATCCACAGCAAGTGGGGTTTGGCTTTATTGGCCTAAAATTGTCCATTAAAACGACAAAACAAGTCATGGGCATTCAGAATCGCCAGTTAGCTGAAACACCTGATGTTCACAAGGGTCATTTGCATATATCCCATGTGCCTCTGATACAAGAGGTTTGGGAGGTCACTCAGTGGAAGTTCTAGCCTTGCTGGAGTTTTCATTTTGTTTTTACTGATTGACTTTCTCACTTATTGTTTTAACTTCCAATGGTTGGAATCCCTGCCTTTTGACAGAAAAAGTATATCCTCACATTTCAAACAAATGTTCATATCTCTGGAGCCATAGTGGTTATGAAAGAAGTATAAATGGCAAACTCTTCACCACAAGCTATTTTTATAGTGGAAGCTTTCTTTAGGTTCTACGTCTTAAAATGAATTGTATAAGCCACAGTAAACACAGTAACTATTACATTTGTAACATTTTTATCAACTTCCAATTTCTCAGCAACCACTCAAGTTGCACACAAACTGTCACAGGTTCATAGGTGTGTACTAGGCTAATGGCACTGCAGCATTTACAAGCCTAGCCCATAGATTACCCTGGCATTGTGCCACCCGACCTTAGTTCTCAGTGCCTCTGTCGAGTAGAGTCACTGGAGTGATCCCTAGGGTGAATTTTCTATTTCCTATCCACTCGTCAGTATTTCTCTTGAAGAGGGCCAGTGAGTTGCTCTGTTTGACATGTATGAGAAGTCTATTCCATAGCATGGACAGTCTCTGGGTTATGAACCTGTCCTTCCAGCATGTCCTGTTGATTGTGGTAATAAGGTTGAGGTCTCTGGAGTGTGTGGTGTGGAGGGATTGGTATTTCTTTAGATGTCGCATTTCTAATAGAGATGGGTCAGACACAGCTTTGTAAGTCAAGCAGAGACCGCCTCTAAGTAGGCGATATGAGACAGAGTTGGAGTTTGCTGAGTCTGTTCATATAGGACAAGTGTTTAAGGCCTAGGATCCTCTTTGTGAGGTACTTCTGCAGCCTCTCCAGTTGCTGCAGAGGTTTATAGAGGTACATGTCAAATGGGGGCATTGTACTCGATGGCTGGCCTAATGAGGGAAGAGTAGAGTGAGACAATGATTTCTTTCTTCCTGAATGCAACCCCCATAGTAATGAGATGCGCCACGTAGGACTTTCTGACCACAGTGACAATGTGGTGGTCAGAAGAGAGGTTGCTGTCAACATGTGTTCCTAGATCTCTTATCACTCCTTCTGTGTTCAGTGGACTACCATCGATGTGGCAATTCATTAATTCATGGGAAGTGGGTTTTTCCCAAAGGGGATGACGACACATTTTTTGGCATTGAGCTTAAGGCCATGGTTCTGACACCAGTCGTTGATCTCATTGAGGCCTTTCTGTAGGATGTTAACATCACTTGGGGAGTTAATAATAGCTCTCAACTTGCAAGTGTCTGCAAACGTTGTCAGCCAGAGTCCTTTCGTGTTGGCCTGGACTTCAGAGAAGTAAATACCAAACAGAAGAGGACCCAGGACCGAATCTTGTGGGACTCCACTCGTGCTGGTAAGCAGTCAGACTTGGAGTCAGAGTCAGCTACTTTCACACTGTGGATTCTGTGAGCCAGTTTGCAACCCACCTAGTGATATAGGGGTTGATGCCTAGCTTAGTGAGTTTTTCTATGATTCCTGAGTGGGGAATGGTACAAAAGGCCTTGGCCAGATCAAGGTAGGCTGTATGAACCACCTTGCCTTCATCCACAGCTCCAGTGACTGACTCAAAGAATTCGACCAGGTTGAGCAGGCATGAGCTACCCTTCACAAAACCAAACTGTGTGAGATCCAGAGTTTGGAGATGCCCTATATCCTTGTATATTAGGTCCATGATGATGCAGTCCATTGCTTTGCATATCAGACTTGTCAGGCTAATGGGGCTAGAGTTCCCAGAGTCTGTAGTCACTCCTCCTTTGTGGAGAGGGATGACTGTAGGAGTGCGCCATTTGGTAGGGACAAAGCCTGAGGTGAGGCTGTGACTGAACAGGGCACACATGTGAGGTGCCCACTTCACTCTATATTTCGTGTAGAACACAGCCAGGGATATTGTCAGGTCCCATAGAAGATGTATTCTTGGCCTTGGACAGTGCTGTTTTAACCTGTGCAGCAGTAATACTGGGTGTCTGGCAATCTATTGGTACTGTAATTGGTCTTTGGGGGGGGTAAAGTTGGCACTGAATCTGTCGGCCAGTATTCTGTCATTATCTATTAGCTAGGAGGTATCATTGTGCAGTAGCTCAGAGCAAATCTGGGTATTGCCATGGAGATTCTTTACATAACTATAGAAGGCCTTGTGGTTGTCTTTACTATCTGCTTTAATTCTGTTTTCATAGCTAGCTTTAGAGGATTTGATGAGGGATCTTAACTTTTTCTTGAGGCTGATAAGGGAGTTTTTCCAGTTTTGGGATTTCACCTTATTCCACATCAGTTTCCTCCTACTATTGTAGTGTTTGTTTATGGCAAGAGACCACTAGATTGGATTCCTTTTTTTGGAGGAGAGTGTCGTGGTTCTACTGGGTATGGTGAGATCCATGCATTTCTGAACGTGTTCGTACAGTGCACTGGTGTATGATTCGGCAGTCATGCAACTATTCTCCATTTGCATGGATGCTGTGAAGTTAGCCACTTCTGGTTTTAGGAGCTCAAAGTTATCTTTGGAGAAGGTTTTCATGGTGGTTACCTTGTGGAGGGGGGGATATCTGGTGGGAGGGATGTGGATTTCCAAGGTGATTGGTTTGTGATAGACTCTAACCAGGGAGGATTTGACTATTGGTGTAGAGCAACAGTTGCCCATATTAGTAATGACCAAGTCAAGGATGTTGCTACCTCTAGTGGGGGTAAGAACGAGCTTGTCCAGGGCATTGAAATTAATGAATTCCAGGAAAGGTTGAGCAAGTGTATTGGTACATGAGTAGTTTTCCCAGTTAATGGAGGGGTAGTTGAAGTCGCCACGTATGACAGTGTTAGGTTGGACCCTAATATTCTCCAGGGTGCTTAAGAACATGGAGTGCAAGCCTTGGGACATGGTTGGGGATCTACAGCAGGCTATGACCTGAATCGCTGTCTTACCCAATTTTAGCTGCACCTGAAGTATCTCCGATGCATTATGTTGGGCTACCAGTCTGGATGTGTGCGCATCCTTTAGGAATATGGAAACAACACCGCCTTCGGAGCTTCAGTCCAAGTTCTGTACTGAAAGTTGTGGAATGAGTTATAGCCTGGTAGTGCAGGTGTGGATTCTGCTGCTTTGAACCAGGTCTCTGTTACAGCACAAATGTTGATATTCTCCATTTTAAGGAGTGCTTCGAGCGAGTGCATTTTGAGATTTAGACTTCTAATGTTGAGCAGCATGACCCTCAGATTGCATTTGTTTGTAGCTGTTACAGTGGTAATTTGGTCTTTGGAACACCACCTAAAAAAGGCACTACAGGGGAGGCAAGAACCTTGGCCAATATCCGGAAGCCCAGGGGTGACAGATGCAGGCCATCGCTGGCAAAGCATCAAGGTCTGTCAATCATGTCATCCCAGGCAGACAGATACTGGATCCCCTTAGAATGACACCAGAAACTTAGCCAGTTGTTGAAATCAATCATTTTCTGCTTGTACTGTGGTATCATTCTGGGTGATGGTAGGATGCTGCTCAGGGCTAGGGTCATATCCGCCTGGGCTACATAATCTCTTTTCTTGTAGTCCAGGGAGGTACGCCTCAGGTCATTCACATCCACATGTACAATGTCACTCATATTTGTACCTGTTGTTGAGGGACCTGAGTGCATGCGTTATATGGCGGATCCCGGCACCTGACAGGGAGCGGACTGTTACTTTCTCCTTATTCAACCTAGTGAGTGGGACATCAGTGTACCTCACTATCGAGTCACCTATGACTTGTGTGTTGGGCATGCTGTTTTGCCTTAGGGGCTTTGGTTGAGTGGCACACTGTTTAAGAGAATTATGTGTCTAGTGATTAGTATTGTGTTGTGGTGGTCGGGTGCGTTTCTGCCTTGGATGTCTCTGCTGTTTGGGTAGATTTTTATTGAGAGCCTCTGCGAAGCTGGGTGTGTGGTTTCTGTTTTTGTGTGAAGGCAGTGCTGGTGTGTGTTCTGGAGGGCTATGTATCCCATGTCGTGTGATGCAAGTGTTGACCACCTCCTCTTGGCCAGCTATTCTGGTCTTGGCTGGAGAGTGCATGGGTTCTAATTTGGATATGCAAGTGCATCTCTCGCAAGTCTGAGTGTTGGGTGGTAAGAAGAGGGGGTTGTCAGTGTACATGAGGCAGTTGCTACATTGCTCAGGATGCCCATGTTCACCAGGTTAATAGGAGAAAGTGCAGGGAACTGACCTTTAGACATGCCTGGAGGGGTGGGCATTAATAATAAGTACTGGAGCTGTTTCCTTGCAGAACGTTTAGTGCTGGTAGCACTTGTGTGGTACAATAATTGCTACAAGAAGTCTGGTAAAGTGCTAGACTAATAAGCTAGTAAAAGTGCAGTAGAGGAGAGAACTAGCAGATGTAAGAGAAAATTTGAAGAGCAGACTTCAGCACTGCTCAGAAGCTTACAAAGACTACTTTTTTTTTTTAGAAAGGAGGAAGAACCTAAGTGGGTTGGCCTTCTCAAATGTTCTCTCTGTATTAGGTAGAATGAGCTAATGACACTAGACTGGGAGGAGGGTCCCAAATCAAATTTACAGTAGGGGCATGCAAAGCCACCAACTATAAGAACAAGACACCAAATAGGGGGGGGGACTATTACAGCTACTAGCTATACTATTTTTGGGAAGAAAACATAACAGAAATGTTCATCACAGCAGAGAAACAGCAGTGAGCCACTATATTAAAGTTTTAAACACATAAAGGAGTGATACACTCCTTGGCAAGAAATCAAAAAAAACATTTGCTGTCAGCAGCATTTTACTCATCTAGCTGAGAGCTTTCATTGTATTACTTGGTTGCTGTGATATTTAGAAAAAGAGGAGAAAATTATATCTATACAAATTAATATTATAAAAACAAACAGTTAATATTTATTTACCTGCACTAGACAGAGGTCAAATATTAAAGCAGTTGAGTTTGCTATTTTGTAAGCTTTAAGATGAAATCTTTTCCTTGTACATAACATGGTTTTGGAATTATTGATGCAAATATAAACAAACAATACTTGAAGCCTAGAGGTGTCAGTAAGAATTAACTGCAGATACACCTGGAGGTGTCACAGAGTCCCATAGTACTATAGTTTCTTTGTGGAAGTTAGTGGAAGCCCAGCACAAGATGTTTCCAATGGAGGCAATGTTTTTGGGTCTATATCATGTAGTCGAAGTATGACAACTTTGAAAGTGATATGGCCAAAATCATAAGTTCGAAGTCGTCATACTTAGAGTGTAAAAAAAAATAAAAATAAAAACAAAAAGAACATACCTGAGGGTTGTAAGCAGGTGGGCAAGTCCCCCTGAACCCCCCACACCCCCGCTCTTTAAATGTATCAACTTTGAGGTCACTCTACAGTGCAGTAAAGGAAATTTTCGCTTTACTGCACTGTAGCATGATCTTGGAGTCGGTATATTTATAGAGCGGGGGTGGGGGATGCAGGGGGGCTTGCCCCCCTGCATACAACCTTTTATTTTGTTTTCCTTTTTTTATTTTTTTTTTACACATAGTCAAAGTTCTGTAACTTTGGACATATGTGTTCGTGTGATATAGACCCAATGTTTTTCCCTGGGGGAATGTAAGTAGCGATAATTATTATTGATTTGTGAGAGTTTATGTGTAGTTTTGTGGTTAATATTTCAGCATTAGTACTGTTGGGGTGTGTACAGTTTACATGTATTAGCTTGAGGTGGTTTTTAAACAGAATTGCAATACTACCACCCTGTTTGGCTAGCCTAATGATGCTATATCCTTTGGTTAGTATTGTTTCATCTTTTATATGAGTTTTAAGCCAGGTATTGGTTATGACAGCTTTGTCTGGAGAGTACAGCGCTAGAGCAGTGTGAAATTCATTTACTTTATTTATGATGCTTCTAGAGTTAAAGTTAGTAATAAGTAGGTCAGAGTTGCTTTTCTTTGGTATTAGAAGTTTTGCTGGAGGGTGTGCTGGGGTTTTGACTTTGAGGGTTATGAGTGATATGGGGGAATTGAAAACAGGGCTGATTAGTTAGATTGGGCCTGGACTTAGGATGAATGTCTGGAGTTTGATGTGAGTGAAGGAGTGTAGCAGAAGGAGTTTAGGTTTGGATATCATTCTATGGTATTTTAGAAAATGGAATAGAGGAATGCGTGTGTTGATATATTTGATGGTGAAATGAAGTGAGCGACAGTTACTGTATAGATGTGGGGATAATGTGTATATTTGAGATGGGTAGGTTGTAGCCTATATTAAGTGGGAGAGTGGTGATTTATTATGTGGGCATTTTAATGCGAAGTGGTATGATGAGGGTATGAAGTGGTATGATGATACTGTATATATAACTACTTAGAAATAATGAACACTGTTTTCCCTACATTGACATTGTGCCTAAGTTTTTGTTGTAAAAATTCTGACATTGTACTCTACTGTTTTTCTGCATGATTTGTTGTAAATGCTTTTTGCAGTTTGATCTCATTTGTACCCAACTGTTTTCTGTAAAATTTTATTATAAAATGTTATTTCTCTAATTGTTTTGGCTGCCAATGCAATTTTCTTGCTGACTTCATGTAAAATGTTAATACTGATTGCAGAGCTTTTCTCCTCGGATCCCCGCTGAAAACTAGCTAATGCTCAGCTGGACTAACCCGGTTAACAAATGTAAAATAAAAATAAATAAATAAATGATATGCAATGCATAGATTAAGATGAAGTAAAAATAATGTAAAAAGTGTCCTTGGTTGGACCATGTTAGGGTAGGATAAAGGATGAAGTATAAGATTTGAATAGTTAGTTTAAAGCAGAGAGAGTGTTTCTGTGGGGGTGGGTGTAATTAAGTAGGGAGAGGAGTTCAGTAACTGGAGGCTGTGCAGTGATTGGCTGGAAGATGGTATGGGTGTGGTTTGGATAGGTACATCTTAGAGGAGGATGGAGTGGGTGGGAATGGGGGTACAGTAGGGGAGTGAAATGAGCCCAACTGAAGCGAGGGTGAATGCAGCAGGTTAACACTAGACCTTGGCAGGCATGCAGTTGTCCAAAAATAACAACCAGCCAATTCAACCTACAATTTGGGAAGGCAGTACTGTGAACGGCCAGACTGGGTAAGATAGTTGCATTCAGCTCTTAGCATGGATTCTTTTAATTATATACCCTGTGTCTCAAATTTCAGAGACTGATGTTGCTGGGTAAGAGAGAAAGAAATATATTATCTAGTGGGAAGGCAGATTGATTAGGCAGGGGCTAAGCAGAGGAGGTTGCAGCCTTAGTAGATAGTTTTGGTCTAAAAAAGAAATAACAATAGGCTACTAGGTTTTGGGGCCTTGAAATGTTGGCATCCCTGGCAGCATGCAACTCAGTAATAAAGTAAGATAACTACAGGGAGGTAATTATTTATCTACTTTTAACTGACTTTGGATAGCTTTGTATACTTTCTTAAAAACTCTCAGTGTTGAGTGCATGGGACCTGGTCACAGTCAGAGATAAAGCTCTGCAGCCGTGAGGAGGTGATGGCAAGAAACCACTGGACTGGAGATTGGGGAAGCTAGAAGGAGAGCCAGTTCTGTCAAGATAGTACCAGAGTTGTCTGTGGACATGACGCACTATACAAGCTTGCAACTCAGATACCCTTCTTGCAAAAGTCAGAGCACACAATAAAATTGTTTTCCATGTGAAGAACCTCAAGTCAGCCAGGTTAACGTCCTAGAGGCGATATTGAAGTGTATTAACCCACCAGTTAGCTCGTGCAGGAATGGGCGTGGCCTGTTTGATTGACAAGGAGGTGGGCAGAGTTTCAATATGTAAATACACCATGTTTGACATGGAATCCATGCACAAAATGAACTCCAACCTCGTCGAAATTATTACTTTCTCCTTTTTCAGGGTTGGTGGTACTGCAAACAATTTCAGCCGTTAATAACAGTACCGTTTAGAGAAACGGTTTTGTGGTGTGAACTCTGCCTGATTGACTGACTGAAATGTGATGTACAACAGGCATTTTTGTTTTATGCCCCTAGTAAAACATTTCTTTTTTGGTAGTGAATGTCTACAATAAAACATTGGGTTGCTTTCGGCACAGATGCTGAATATTAATTGCATTGCAATGTGTCAGGCGGGGCTTGCTACTGCACATCTAGTGGATTAATACACTTCAATATCACCGTCCTAGATTCTGTAACACAAAATCAGGATTGCAAGGAAGGGTCCCGTCTTCTTGGTGGCCTCTTATGTAAAACTCCTTTCAAAAACATTTTGATATGAGAATGCATTTACAGAGGAGAACCCATGGGCAGACACAGTGAAATAGATGATAACTGAACCTTGCTAGACGAGTAAGAAAGGCCAAAGGATAGTCACTCACAAATATGCAAAATCAGAGACCAGTTAGTCCTTGCATGGGTGCTGATTATGTTTTTTGCACCAACTAGAAAACCTTTTCCAATTGCTAATATATGACTTTCTAGTAGCAGACATTCTTGCCTCCATTAGTACCTGCCGTACATCCTCAGTTAACAGATTTCTAAAGGGAATTAAAACCTTATCATCCAGGCAGCCAAGTGAAGTTGACTGACACTGGGGTGTATCAAACAGTCCTTCGCTTGTATAAGTAGATTCAGTCTGTGAGAAAGCTTGTGGTAATTGCTCCTGGCCATTTCCAAAGGAAGGGAGAACCACTGCTGACTGGTCCAGAAGGGAGTCAACACAATTATGTACCCTGGATATTAGTGGACAGGGTGGCAAAGCATGCAGAGACATTCCTGTCCAAGGAAAGAAAAGGCATTTGTCTTCCAGGCCTTCTTGCATGGAGTCTTGGAACAGACTCTTGCCAGATGATTGTTCAGAGAAGAGGCAAAGAGGTCTACTTGAGGAACTCCTCACAGATGCATCAAATCTTGGAACTACCTATAATTTACTGTTCATTTGTGAGGGTCTACTCTTGTCCTGCTCAGCTTGTCTGCCACACAGTTCTGCTCTGATGGAATGTAGGATGCCTACAGAGTGGGATTGTGCTGTGATGCTATATCCCAAGCTAACATGGCTAGTCTGCATAGGGGGATACAACCTGGTTTCCCCTTGGTTGTTGATGTACCAGATAACTGTGGTATTGTCTGTAACAACTTGAACAGGTCCCAGGGGCCAAAGATGATTCAAAGAGTTGAGTGCCTTGATTGAGGCAAGCATCTCTTTGATATTTATGTGCTTGTGTCTGTCCTTACTGTCCCACAAACCATGCACCTTTATCCCTCCAGAAACTGCTCCCCAAACAAAGTCTGAGGTATCTGTGGTGGTGACTGTTTTGTAACAGGGAAGGAGAAAGGGAGATTGTGATTAAAGGACACATGTTGTCTTCACTAAAAGATTTCTCTTCTGAAAATCCCCAGCACTGGGATTTGAAAAGACAATGGGTGATGATGCTGGGAACAGGGAGACTTCAAATGCCACTGTATCTTTCTCATGTGGAGTCTTTCCAGGGGTCATATGAGAATCACAAAAACCATGAGACCCAAAATCATGGTGTTATTCCCTCACAGCGACTGAAATTTGAGTGGAAACCCGTAGAAATAGATCTTGATATACATTTATTTTTTTCCCTGTGGGAGAAATGCTCTTTGAATTGAGGTGTCTAGATGATATCCCAGAAAGATAATCCTGTGTTAAAGAGTCAAGAAAAACTTTTGAATGTTTTCTTGGAATCATAGGTTTATAGGTTCATAGGTAGGTACTAGGCTATTGGCCCTAGGGCATATATAAGCCTAGCCAAACAGTACCCTGGCTTTTGCCACCCAAGAAAATTATTTTCCTGTGCCCCTGTCAAGCAGAGCCACAGAAGTGATTCCCGGGGTGAATTTCCTATCTCCCATCTAATCATCAAGATTTTTCTTGAACAGTGCTAATGAGGAGCTTTGTAGTAGGTAGTTTGTTCCAGAGTATGGGAAGTCTCTGAGACAGGAATCTATCCCTCCAGCATATTCTGTTTATTGTGGTGACAAGGTTGAGGTCCCTAGAGCGTGTAGCTCAGAGGGATTTGGATTTCTTTACGTGGAGCATGTCCAACAGTTCTGGGTTTGACAAAGCTTTGTATGTTAGGCAGAGATCGCCTCTGAGTAGGCGATATGCGACAGAGTAAAGCTGGAGTTTTTTTAGACGGTCTGCGTAGGGCATCTGTTTGAGGCCGGTAATCCTCTTTGTGAGGTATTTCTGTGGCCTTTCTAGTTGTTGTAGATGTCTTGTGAGGTACATACCAAAAGGGGCGTTGTACTCTATAATGGGTCTAATGAGTGATGAGTAGAGGGGAACAGTGACCTTTTTTTTCCTGGATGAGAAACCTTTTGTGATGAGGTGTGCCACGTAGAAGGATTTCCTGACTACTGTGGCAATGTGATTATCAAAGGAGACACTACTGTCCACCTGTGTCCCAAGGTCTCTTATCACACTTTCGGTGTTAAGTAGACTACCACCTATGTGGTAGTTCATGGGTACGGCGTTTTTACCAAAAGGGATGACAATGCACTTTTTGGCATTGAGCTTGAGGCCGTGGCTTTGACACCAGGCATCTGTCTCAGTGATGTCCTTATGTAGGATGTCCACATCATTAGGAGTTTTGCTTATGGCTCCTAGTTTGCAGACATCTGTGAACTTTGTTAGCCAAAGACCTTCTGTGTTAGCCTGTACTTAAGAGAAGTAGATACCAAACAGGAGAGAACCCAGGACTGAACCATGTGGTACTCCACTTGTCACTGGTCTGAAGTTGGATTTAGAGTCTACTACTTTCACAGTGTGTGTTTGGTCAGTGAGCCAGCTGGCAACCCATCTTGTGACATAGGGATTTATACCTAGTTTAGTGAGTTTGTCTATAATTCCAGAGTGAGGGAAGCTGTTGAAAGCCTTGGCAAGATCTACATAGGCTGTGTGTACCACCTTACCCTCATCTACAGCTTTGGTAACCACTTCAAAGAAGTCTATCAGGTTTAGGAGACATGATCTGCCTTTTACAAACCTGAACTGGGTAGGGTCCAGAGTTTGGAGATTACCAATGTCATTGTTTATAAGTTCCATGATGATATGCTTCATAGCCTTGCAGACCAGGCTCGTCAGGCTATTGGGGTGGTAGTTCCCGGGGTCCGTGGTGGCTCCCCCTTTGTGGAGTGGGATAACTGTTGCTGTGCGCCATTTATCCCACTCCACAAAGGGGGGACCC
Organism: Protopterus annectens; assembly: GCF_019279795.1. Lineage (NCBI taxonomy): Eukaryota > Metazoa > Chordata > Ceratodontiformes > Protopteridae > Protopterus > Protopterus annectens. Next base: position 1,933,878,279 of record NC_056725.1, on the reverse strand, counting down.
CAGATCTATCACCCAAGACAGAGATTCATAGCCTCTTGAAAAAGACTCTGCAAAGATAAGCAAGTCAATTAAATATGGAAAATATAGATACCATGTAGCCTGCAATGAGCTACAACTGAAACTAAACATTCTGTGAACATTTTGGTGCAGCAGATAGTCCATAAGGTAAGGCAGAGACATAAGGTGATCTAGACACACAAAACCCTTAAGAAACATCTGAAGTCTGGATGAATACAGATGTGATAATAAGTATCCTTTAAGTCTGATATTACCAAGAAACTTGAAAGAAGAAGTGGTTACAAGTTGTGAAGTGACATCATGTTGAAACTGGGCATAACCACAAACAAGTTTAGGAAAGAATATTCAGAACTGGTGTACAAGCATTTTCATTCTTTGGGATCAAGAACTTCCTTTGAATAAAAACCCTTCCCCATCTGGCAAAGAGGAACTGTTTCTGTCACTCCTTGGTACAGCATGTGATGAAGAATCAGTGGAAACAAAAGATTCTGATCTGGAGGATGAGGAATGAACCCCTGGAAAGGAAAGAAATAATTTTTTCCCACTGTCATCTGTAATCTCAAAGAATGAGCTTCAGAACCCATTTGTCTGAAGCTATCTGTTGCCAAAGAGAAAAATGGAAATTCAAACTTTCTGGAAGAAAAAGTGTGGGCTGGGGGGGGGGCATAAGGTCTCTTGAACACTCATTCAGACTTAATGGATTGTCCTTGATTTTGAAAGGTTTGATGATTCTTTTTGGGACCCAACTGGCATTGTCTTATTTTGTTTCTTATCAAAACTGGTTGATGAGTTAGAACATCCCTTGAAAATATTGCAAAAGGAGGATTAAAAAATCTTACAGATTCCCTGTAACACCTTAACCCTTTCATCACACCTTTTTGATCAGATCTGCAGCAGATGGGACAAAATCTAAGTATCTATCCAAAGGAGAATTTAAAACCTCATTTTAACATCTGGCAGGTTCTGGGAATGCAGTCATGCAAACTTCCTCAAAACTGTACAAGTGGCCATAGCCCTGGAAGAAGTATCAGCAGAGTCATACACACACTGTATACAATGAGTACTGACTTGAACAACAAAAGTAATTAAATTATTTAAAGCAGCTTTTCCTCACAAAAAGAAACTACAGATAAAACATTCCTCATACTTTCGCAATTAGTCAGAACAAACCTTAACACTTGTGTCTGAATATTCAAAATTCTGAACATCAGAGCTCTAGAAGCGTACACTTTTTCCCATATTTATCAATAATCTTTCCATCCTTATCAGAGAGATGAGGATTGGAATTAATAGAAGTTATGTACTTACCATAACTTGGTATCTGTATTGTCCAACTTCATTATACATTATGAATGGGTCTTCGGATCAGTCCTCAGATCTTATTCGGAATTTATTGGCAAGCTAGAAGGGCTTTAATGCCCGTGCTTGAAACATTTGTATGTATGTATGTATGTATTTCTCAGACATACGATCTGAGCCTCAAACTTTTCTCTCTCCCATGATGCCTCATTCCCTTTCAAACCCTCAGATCAAGTTTGCTGCCCTTATCATAAAATGGTTATGGGAAAGATAATAAAGAAGCAGAAACAAAAGCCCTACTGGAGTCCAAACTAGGAACCAGTGGGTTCCTTAATCCTCTAGGCTGCTCTCAGCTGCATGAGGAAAAGGGAAGGAGGATGGGAAGTGATACATAATGAAACTGGACAACACAGATACCAAGTTATGGTAAGTACATAACTTCTAATCTGATGTCCATTTCATTATGCATCATGAATGGGTCAGGGTCCCCAGCTACACAAACCCTGGGAGGACCTCAAGGAAGGATATGCCTGAGCACTGCAGACCCAAAGGATGCCCTTCTTCTCGAAATGATAACCTAACTTGTAATGAGATACAGAGGTATGAACTGAGGACCAAATAGCTGCAGCACAGATTTCATCAATTTGAGTTCTAGCAGAAAAGGCTGAAGAGGTTGACATTGATCTAGTCGCCTATTATCTACTTACATACTATACATTCTTTTTATGCTGTTTTCCTTCTTTTTCACTGTTTTTTTTAGTCATAATACATTTGTACCATGTTATGTTCAAATTTCATATAACTTTTGTTCATCTGCAGTAATTGTAAATTACTTTTTGTTTTACATTTTCTTGCCTGATGTATAATAACTGACATTATTATTTACTGCTTCGCGTACTGTTGAAGAGCTTCTCCTTGGGCCTCCACTGAAAAGGGGCCTTTGGCCTAGTCAGAATAACCCAGTTAACAAATGTCATTAAATAAGCTTAAGAGACAGCTTGCCCCAACCTTTTGGGTGAAAGGACAATGAACAGCTGCTCTAAATTTCTACAAGGCCTAGTCCTATCTGGGTAGAAACATAAAGTTCAAAGAATGCAAGACATATTCACCTTTATTAGAGTTGTTGTTGTTGTCTTTCGGCTTTACCCGGTTAGGGGTCGCCACAGCAGAACTCCGGTCCACTAATGATTGGCAGTAGATTTTCACGAACGCCGAGGTGCCAGCTCGACGTTCAACCTTTAATGAAGGCATGCCCATTTACGCATGTCTTTTGAATGCCCACCCAACCGTGGGGAGGACATGCAGACTCCACACAGAAGGCCCTCCCCGCACTCCAGACAGGAATCGAACGGAAGAACCTCTTGCTGTGAGGCAACAACGCAACCGCTGCACCACCACAGAAGTATTCACCTTTATTAGAGTAATTCAGAAAAAAACACAAGTAAATGAATGGTTTGATTCATGCTCGCCTCCGAGGCAACCTTTGGAATGAAGGAGGGATTTGTCCTAAGAAAAACTCTATCCTCGAAGAAAGCTATGTACAGAGGTCAAGAAGATACAGTCTACAATTCTGAAACTCTTCTGGCTGAGGTAATAGTCACAAGAAAGGCCGTCTTCAAAGACAAATACTTCAACTCAAGAATTAGCAGGTTCAAAGGGTTCCTGGGTGAGACCCTGTAATACTAAAGTAAGATCCCAAGGGGAGATCCTTGATCGGCGGTCTTAGAAGCAAAACTCCTTTTAAGAAAGCCCAACAAAGTTTGGAAGAAGAAAGAGTAGATGGAGAACTATCTCCCTTCCCAAAATGGAAATTAGTGATGGCCGAGAGTTGTACCTTTATTGTGGAAAAACGTGCTCCCTCATGGAAAAGAGAACTCACAAACATGAGGATATCCAAAACTGAGGCCGAAAAGGGATTTATTTCCTCAGTGAAGCCCAGATGGAAACCCTTTTCCATTTGTTATAATATACCTTCTTTGTGGAGGGCTTTTGAGAAGCAAGGACAATGTCATGGGCAGGAGAAGGGAGCCTGGACTTTAGCAAAATTACTGGAAGTGGAGAAACCAAGCATTTAGTCAGATGGACCAGAGATTGGGAATCTATCACTCTGTCAGATGTGAAATTAGATCCTGTCTGCGATTCAATATCCATGGAGAATATTTGTTGTGAGACAGCAGAAAGGGGAACCATACCTAATGAGGCCAATGAGGATAAGACTGGACTTCAACCTGCTTGCTTTCTGTAGAACTTTGGGTATCAGAGGGATCGGAGGATAAGCATACAGGAGACTGGGGGGAGCAATCGTGGTCCAGACTATCCCTGGGTAACTCCCCCATCTGGTGGAACAAAGCAAAGTACCTGCTGCATTTGTTGTTCAGGGGGAGGAAAATAGATCACAGCAAGGTTGGCCCCAGCGGCTGAAAATCTTGTTCGCTACTGACTGATTCAGTGACCACTCCTCAGGGCTCAAGATGGACCTGCTCAATTTGTCTGCCAGGATGGTGGATGACTCCGAAATGTGCATTGCAAGCAGAAAACAGTTGGAAACAATCACCCATTCCCAAACTCTCATGGCCTCTCTGCAGAGCAGGTAAGACCAGGTACCAGATGTACCATACCACTGACACTGTCCGTCAAGATTGCAATCCTCCCCAGAGGGATGTAGTCCTGAAAGGCTTGCAACATAAGGAGGACCACACATCTCCAGAATGTTTATGTGCAATTTGGTCTTTATGGAGGGACTATGTGCCTTGGACCATCCTTCCATGAAAATGTCCCTCCATCCCAATAGGGAGGCTTCTGTGGTCGTTGTGGCCATAGGAGGGGGAAGGACAAAAGGTCTGCCTAACTGAAGATCATCTGTGAGCATCCACCATTGCAAGTGACATCTGCAAATTGATGCAAGTTTGACCAGGATTAATAACATTTGACACCAAATGGACCACTGAACAGCCAGGGCCCACTGAAGAGCTCGCATGAAGAACCTGCCTAGGGGCACCAGGAGGATGGCAGCTGACATGAAGCCCAAAGCTATGAGAATCGAGCGAGCTGGAGGAGATAGCGTGTCTAAGTAGGCATTGTACCTGTTGCCTGAGAGACGATATCCATTGTAAGGGAAAAGCTGCAACTTGTGTTATCATGTTCAACTGGGTTCCAATGAATTTGATGTCCTGAACTGGGACCATCTTGGATTTGGCCATATTGACTGTGATTCCTAGGTGAAAAAACAAGCTCAACATCACCTGAATGGCCCGGAATAGGGGGTACCATTAGAAGCCAATCATCCAGGTAGGGAAACACTTGGAAACCTTGCAGGCAAAGATGTGCTGTGACCACTGCCATGCATTTGGTGAACACCCGGGAGGCTGTGGTGATACCAAAGGGCAGTGCTCTGAACTGGTAAGGACTGACCCCCAACCAGAAGTTTAGAAATCTCCTGGAGTGCCTGTCTATTTTGATATGATAGTAAGCATCCTGGAGATCCACAAAGCAGATCCTGCTGTCCTTGTGCAACAGCAGCAGAATGGACTGTACTGTAACCATGTGGAACTTTTTCTCTTGACAAACAGATTCAAACTGCTGAGATCCAGTATGGGTTGAAGTTCCCCGGTCTTCTTTGACACCAAAAAGAAGCATGAGCAAGTTCCACATCCTCGTTGTTCGGTTGGGACCTGCTGGATAACTCTTGTTTAGGAGTTTTTGTACTTCTAGAAGGGCATTCTCCCTCTGAGTGGGTGGCACATCAAGGAGATGCTCCCCCCAAGAGAGGAGGTGGCAGGGGAAAGGGAATATAGTAGCCTCTAGATACAATGTTCAACACCCAAGCGTCATTTGCTATGTCTGTCCAGGCTGCTGGGTGTAAAGATAGTCTGCCCCTGACAGCCTCCAGAGTAGGACAGTCAGGCAGCGCTTCAGGAGAGCTGAAAGGACTTGTCAGAGAAGGGTTCTCTGAAGCCCTGGTTCTGTGGACTCCTCTGCCTCTAGGGTGGCATCTATCACTGAAACCTCTCCCTCTGCCCCTAAAACAGGAATCATCCTGCGAATCTGGGAAGGCTCCTTGTGACTTGCAGAACCACATCTTCTGGAAACGGTCCGATGGGGGGAAGAAAACTTGATCCCTATGGCATAAAGAGTCTTGCCTTCCTGTTCTCTGCAGAAAAGAGTCTCCTTAACCAATGGTCTGAATAATGAGAAAGTGTCACAGGGGGTGTTAATAAACGACACTTTGAAGGGATCCGCAAACCAGCACAGTCTCATCCAGGCATGTAGCCTGAGGTCTATGCCTGAACCAGCCACATGAGAGGTTCCCTTTTCCTGCATGGGAGATTAGCCTCATCGAGAAATTAGCAATCGAAGCCATAATATTCAGCTTTGTGGAAACCTTCTGGTAGACTTCCCCCAACAGCAACTGCACCAGAGATGCCAAAAAGTTCCTTTACAAGATCTCTCTGGAGGCCAGCGAAATGTGCCAGATAATTCACTGCCCTCAACGAAAAGATAGCTGAAGCATACACTCACTTCCCATGTCTGTCCAAGGCTTGAGAATTTTTGCTCAGGGGGATGGACAGAAGAGCTCTGCTCGGTGAGCTCTTTCTTAGGGGCTGCCAACACCACAACAGCATCAACCGGGACACCTTTGGTCTAGACAGGATCATCCTTAGGGGGACTGAGGTACTTATCTGCACATTTTGGGATTGGTTCCATGGTGCCAGGCTCCTTCCAAGCCTGGCAGGCAATGAGATAAATAAGTTGGTCCACTGGAGGGGTCACCCAGGATGTGGATGGTCCCATCCCAAACACCTCCAGGAATACTGACTCCTCCAAGGAAGGGGGTTGGGAAGACCATCCACCCTTTTGTTTCAGGATTTCCAAGATATCTCCAAAGGAGATATCAATTAGGTGGAGATCAAGGGGACCTTTCCCCTAAGTTGGTGTCCTCTGTTAAAGATTCCAAGGGGGGAGTTGATGTGCTTCCTCTTGCACAAATGCTTCTGGGGGACCTCCTCCACAAGGTACTCAGGGAAGGGCTCTGAAGAAAAGGGAACCCGTTGCTGAGGGGTTGGCTGGAGGCTCTCTGGGAGGGGCTGACCATGGATCGGACAGATGGGAGCAAAGCTTCAATCTACAAAGGATTGGGAAGGGCCTGGCAGAGGAAGGACCATGTCTTGAGGAGTTGAGAAAGCTCTCTCTGCTGCTTGGAATGCCAAAGATGCCTGGAGAGACTGCCCCTTAGGCCGAAGCCCCTAAGGGAGAAAGAAACAAGTTCATCCCGGATCCAACATCACCAGAAGGCAACAGGCCTGAGCTATAAAAAGTCGAAGCCCCCAGGGGAAGGGATGGCTCCAAAAAGGACATTGCCGACACCAACCCTGAGGACCAGGCATCAACCCCTCTGATTCGGGACCCAGTCTGCTCTGACAGAATCAGAGTTGAGCCGGTCTGGGACACTGTTGAGGTCAGGGAAAAGGGTATCCCCGATCCGATGCCGATCCACATGGGATCACCAGTCACTGCAACTCCGAAAACAAATAAATCAGAGGAGGAGGAGGCTGAAGAGTCTGAGTCAGAGCTCTCACAGATCCAGCATGAGTCAGAGAGGACAAAATCCCCAGCTGGATCTGGACTTCGAGGAAACTCATCATCATCCAATCCATTTCTGAATGCGAGGGCCAAGAAGACCTAGAGGACAACTATGAATGTGTAGACATCACCTGTGACCTGTCTGACCAGGAGGTCTGGGTGGGAGAGGGAGACTTGCTCCGGCTCAGAATACGACTCCGAGACCCTTGATCTGGGCTGGAGTGACTCAGGGTCCGCTCTGGAGATGAGGTGCTTATGGATCTGGATAACCAGTTCCAAAAGACTGCTTGGACTCGAGGTCGATGGATCCAGCAGAGAAGAAGGTTTGGTAAGCGCCACCTCACATCACTAAAGGTCAGGGGAAGAAGAAGAACTAGACTTTCACACTAACATTTTGAATTTAAGTGGTGAGACATTGTTGGAAGACACGAAGAGAGTTCTTCAAAATGTTTTTTCTTTCATTCCGTCAAATAAGGTTGGCATCACAAACTTGATAGTGAACTTAAAACTATATCTGAGAATGTTGAATTTTAAATATATTTTTGATGGTCTGTCTTCTAATACTGTACCTGTAGAAGATTTTTAAAGGGAGAAACACCTTTAATCCCTTTTTATATCCCACTTTGTTTTGGTGGGCTATGTGAAAACCAATTTAGGAACTTGTGTCACAGTTAAATTGTTTTATTCAATTTTCCAGACAGTGAAAGGAAATCCTTGTATAATTTGGCTTCTAATAATGATTTAGGTGTAATGAGGGCTGATAAGGGTGGGTCTATAGTTATTATGAAGTGCAATGATTACAAAAGAGCCATTTTGGAGCTTCTAAGTGATGTAAGAAATTATAAACAAGTCACAACTGAGTACATTCAGAATTGTTTCAAAAAGGTGGATTTTCTTTTGTTTGACTTTTGTCAAGGAAATGCAAGTCATTCAATTTACAGACATTTGCAGGTTGAACATCCTAAGCTGGCTGTACTATTTCGTATACCCAAAGTACACGAAAATAAGATAAATTCCCCTTTTACACTAATTGTGTCTGCAGCCAATTTCCATTTTGTTAGACAACATTCTAAATCCAGTTGTCCAAAGTTCAAAGTTTTACCTGCGTGATCTTTGACATTTGTTAGAATCACTAGGTAGCCCTAACAACACTGGCACACCTTTTGTTTTTGCATCTTTACATGTCACGTCCTTATAAACATGCACTGATCAGGACGTGGGGCTGGATTAATAAATGGTATATTTAACCAGTTGTGCTACATTTAATGACAAAAATCAACACTTTGTATTTTAATGGAAATTGTGTTAAACAACAATTTCTTTAGGTGTGATTATTCTTAGTTCCAGCAAAGTTTAGGTGTTGCCATGGGTTCCAGAGTTGCTCCATCTTTTGCCAACCTAGTTATGGCAATATGGGAGATTAAACATTTGGTTCAACATCCTTTAGCAGACAATATTTTGATGCACAAAAGTTATATAGATGATTTGTTTTTTTTTTATTTTTATGTAAAGGAGACTTGGAGACAATTTCACCTTTTGTTATGAATTTGAATAAGACCACTAATTTTCTTAAGTTTACCTTAGTGGGTTTTGGGCAAGCTATTGACTTTCTGGGTGCCCACTTGAAATTTGACCCTGATAACTCTGTGTTTTCCAGTAAGATTTTTAGAAAGTCCACCTTTGTCAATAAGTATTTGCATAAGGATAGATTGCACCCACTACATATGAAAAAGGGTGTGGTCAAGGGTCAGCTTATACAACTGAGTCGACTGACCAGCGATCAGGCTACATTCATGTTAGAAATGGACAAGCTTGTAAACTTTTTTATTTAGAGGGGATCCAATTCCTTTTGGCTTAAGAGAATTGTTTGTGAAGTTGTGAAGTTGCGTGACAATACAGCTAGTCCCATTCTATCAGTACGAGGAAGTTTAGATTCTACCTTTGACCAAAGTACTGATAGGTATAGGTTGGCTTTCCCTATTCCTATTTCCAATGGCATGTGTGCTATTAGACACATTATCATGGACAATTGGAAAGTACTGATGGGGCATTCAGATTTGGTCAGAATTTTAGGTAACAAGCCTTTGTTTACCTATAAGTAAGTAGTTAATATCAAAACTATTCTTGAATTAATTCTAATGTGATGCACGAGTCATTTGGTACTTTTTCCTGTGGCCATTGTAGGCAATGTAGATTTATAGCTAATTCTGCTTCCATTGAACTAAGACATCTTAGTAAGATCATTTGGAGCAAAGGTCGTTACAGTTGTGACTCTACCTTTGCAATCTATGCTGCATTGTGCAATTCTGGCACATGTTTTTACATCGGCAAGACCATTAGGACTTTAAGTAGGAGAATTTAAGGACATGCCTTAGCTATTAAAAACAAAGACATGACAAATGCTTTAGCACGACATGCTGCAGTGGGTGAAAACTTTAAAATGTTTTCTTTTTTTGTACTTAGCACAGTGATTTCAGACATATTTTTGGCGAATTAAAGACTTTATTAGAGTGCAGGGAAAGCAAATGGCAGATTTTATTATGTGCTGATTATTTTCCCGGTCTCAAAGAGACCATAAATATGTGTTTTTTTACAAATGCAGAAATTATAAAATATACACACAATGTTTTTATATACATATATATGTCCATTTTAAAAGTGTATGTGCATATTTATTTACATTCATTAATGTATTTAATTTTGTTTTGTTGAGTTTATATTTCTTTAAATTAGTAAATCTGGATTATTTATTTATTTTATTGGTTTACACTGTCATGTGATTGGGTTTTATTTTATAAAATGAGTGGTTTTGTGACAAGGTATTTATTTTTCTGATGGTCGTCACGTATTAAATTGAACAAAAGCACTAAAAAATATCTTGGCTTCCAGCTCTTTCTTGTGTGACTTTGCAGTGCATTTTGTCATTTATTTTGTTTTTTGGGCGAGGTGGTTGTAATCATTATAGATTGGTTGATATTGGTCTCGGATATCACTTTAGGAAGGAAAGTAGGATTCATTCTGAGTGACACCCTGTCTTTGTGGAAAACTAAGTATGGAGCTTTGGAGCACAAAACCTGTAATTCGAAGACTCGCCTTGCTGAAGTGACAGCTATAAGGAACAATGTCTTCCAAGAAATCATTTTAAATCACAAGTTGCTGCGGGTTCAAATGGAGGTGAAGTGAGCAACTGTAACACCAGAGTTAGGTCCCACGGCAGAAGAGGGACTTTAAAAAGGGCACAATCCAGTTGAAGCCCCCAAAGAAAAACTTTACAAAGTCTGTGAGAAATTAAGGGTTGATCCCCAATACCATTATGAAATTTTGAAATAGCTGCTTAGATAACCTTGATAGTAGAAGCCGAAGCACCTTTACTAAAACTGGCAGTTGGAAACTCCACAATTTTTTCTACTAGCGCGGGAATCTGAAGATTGGGATGTACTAGTCCCTGGGGGTGGGACAAGAGATCTGAAACTGGGTCCACAATCCATGGGTAGTGTAGCAGATGATGCCAGCGGAAGTGAAACCATAAGTGTCGAGGCCAGTAGGGAGCATTAAGGATCCCTTTGCTTCTCAATCAAGCTGTTTTAGAAAAAGAGGGATCAGAGGGAAGGGGGAAGCATAAAGGGGGGCCAATCATGGAGAAGAGTGTCCCTGGGAGACTTCCCTTGAGGGGGAATTAGGACAAAGTAGCTTCTGCACTTGTTGTTCAGGGGTGAGGCAAACAAGTCACAGCAAGGCTGGCCCCAGCAAAGAAAGATCTCCTTTCTCTATTCTGGGGTTCAGAGACCACTCATGAAGCATGAGGATGCACCTGCTTAGCTTGTCCACAAACAGACAGGAACTCCCCGGGATGTGCATTGCTATCACAAAGTGGTTGGACGTCATAGCTCATTGCCACACTTGAAGGGCTTCTCGACACAATGGGTAGGACTTCGTTCCCCCCTGTTCGTTTATGTACCAGACTACTGACATGTTGTCCGACTGAATAGCTATCATGCCTTGAGGTAAGGCAGAGTGAAATGCTTGCAATGCCAATAGCATGCTCTTAACTCTAGAACACTGATATGCAAATTGGCCTTGGAGAGGGACCAAGTGCCTTGGACTGTCTTCCCGAGATAATGCCCCCCCACCCCATCTGGGAAGCATCCGTGGTCATTATGGCCTTGGGCTGAGGGGGAATAAAGGGGCAGCCTAAAAGAATCTCCTCTGAGTGCAACCACAAGGATAGGTTGTTCTTGCACTGACTGGATATGAAAATTAAATGATTCATGGGGTGGGTTACTATCAACCATTGGTTTGCACGTAACCACTGCAGAAGTCTCATGTGAAATCTTGCCAATGGAACCAATGTGATCACTGCTGCCATGGAACCCTATGCCTGCAGAATCAGATAAGCAGGAATTTTGTTTGAGTGACGAAGAGGGAGGACCGGAAACTGAATTTTCTGTAGCCTGTGTAGTGGAAGCGATGCTATGCAAGAAATAGTGTTGAGGCGAGCTCCGATAAATTCCATGTCCTGAGAAGGGGTAAGCTGAGACTTTTCAGGACTGACTGTTATGCCCAATTGCAGGGCTAGTTTCAGAATGTAGTACGTAGTTTGTAGAAGTAGATGCCTGGTGGGAGCAGTCAGGAGCCTGTCATCTAAGTAAGGAAACACTTGGAATCCAAGCAGCTTCAGATGTGCCGTGACTGCTGCCATACAACTGGTGAACACTCTGGGGGCTGTGGTGAGACCAAAGGGCAGCATTCAGAATTGAAAATGGCTGACTCCCATTCGGAAGTGGAGAAACTTTCTCGAGCATTTGTCCAACTTATGTGGTAATATGCATTTTGAAAGTCGATACAGCACATCCAATCATCTTTCTCTAAGAAAAGGAGAATTGACTGAACTGTGACCATCTGGAATTTTGCTTGTTGAATGAATTTGTTTAGGATACTGAGATCCAAAATTGGTTTTCAGTCCCCTGTTTTCTTTTGCACTAAAAAGAATCTTGAGTACAAACCAGATCCTAATTGGTCTGGTGGGACTTCTTGGATGACTCTTTTTTTTCTAGCAGCTTGTGTGAGTAATCACAAAATCATCATTTTATTAAATCCCTCCACTTCAACTATTTAAATGTATTGGCCATCCTACTGTATTCCATAGTACCAGAATACAAAAGTGACCACCCCTTTCAATCCATCTTGCTGTTTTAAAAATAGTAACTCTCCACTAAACCTTAACTTTTTAAACAGGTAAAACTTGTTACCTACTTTCACATCTAACTTTTCTAGTGCACACTGCAGTGTGCATTTTTTTTTCATCTTACCTTTAAGCATCCCTGTGACTAGCACTTGCTCTAATACCTGCTGGAAAGCACTAGAAAGCCTTAAACTGATACAAGCATTCAACTCTCCTTGTTAATAAGGAGAAATTAATAACATGCACTAAACAGCCTATAATTGCAAAGTACCTTGCTAAGGTAAGGGAAAACAGCTCCTGTACTTTACAAAAAAAAAAAAAAAAAAGCATCAAACCAGGCATGTCCAAGGGTCAGCTTCCAGTGATTTCTCCTGTCCACCTGGTGAATCTGGGCATACTGGGGCAATGCAGCAATTGCCTCATGTACACAGACAACCCTCTCCTCCTACCACCCAACACTACAACCTGTGTGAGATGCACTTACATAGCCAAAATGGAAGCAAGGCTCACTCCACCCGAGATTGTGCTAGACAGTCAAGAGGAGAAGGTTAACACCCACACTACACCTCAAGCAACACATAGCCCTTCTAAACCCACACCACCAACACCCACATATAGCAATACTAAATCCACATATGCAGAGGCCCTTAACTGTAATGTGCCCAAGCAACAAGGACCTCTGAAGCTGAAACGCAAACAAACACCAATAATAACCAAAGTGTCACATAGTTCACAACACCAGTGTGCCACCCAACAACAGCCCCTAAGGCAAGACAACGTACCTAACACTTTGCTCTATAGTCCGGCACACTGATGTCCCACTCACTAGGTTGAACAAGGAGAAAATTACACTCAGCTGCCTGTCGGGTGCCAGGATCCGCCACATAACGCATGCACTCAAGTCACCCAACAAGTACAAATATGACTGTGTCATTGTCCATGTTGGAGTGAATGACTTGCGTACCTCCCTGGACTACATGAAAAGAGACATGGAAGAGCTCTCGGATCATGTGGCCCAGGCAGGTATGACCCTAGCCCTGAGTAGTACCCTGCCTTCGTCCAGAATGATACTAAAATATAAGGACAAAATTATTGACTTCAACAATTGGCTAAGTTTCTGGTGTCATTCAAAGGGGATGCAGTATCTGTCTGCCTGGGACGACATGATCGACAGACCACGATGCTTTGCCAGAGATGCTCTGCACCTGTCGCACTCTCTCGAGGCACTCCTAAAAATGGAGAACATCGATATCTGTGCAGTAACAGAGACCTGGTTCAAGGCTCCAGAGAGCACCCCTGCAATACCAGACTACAACTCTTACCACACTTTTCGGTCACCAAACCAGGACCAAAACATTAAAGGTGGAGGAGTGCCAATATTCACCAAAGATATTCACACCACCAGGCTAGTTGCCCAACACAATGTGTCTGAAATTCTCCAGGTGCAACTAACACTAGGTAAGACTGCAATACAAATTGTAGCTTGCTACAGATCCCCCACCATACCCCAAGATTCTCACTACACCTTTCTAAACATAATGGAAAATATTAAGATAGAACCAAACACCCTAATACTGGGTGATTTTAACTACCCTGCCATTAACTGGGAAAACTACTCATGTACCAACACCTTTGCCCAACGGTTCTTGGAATTCATAAATTCCGATGCCCTGGATCAACTAATCCATAGTCTCACCAGGGTCTCCAATATCCTAGAACTGATCATTACCAACATGGGAAATCGATGCTCCACACCTATGGTCACCCCCTCGTTAGTCAAGTCTGACCATAAGCTAATCACCCTTAACATCCACATCCCACCCCCACCCCCCAGTAAGGAAACCTCCATAAAAAACTTCTCCAAAGCCAACTTCATGCTACTCAAGTCAGAAGTGACAAACTTCATGACACCCATGCAGATGGGAACTGAAAGTTCAACTGCTGAATTCTACACTAAGGCACTGTACAAGCACATCCACTCATGCATGAATCGTGCCATCCCAAATAGAACCAAGATGCTCTCATCCAAAGAAAGGAAGCCAATCTGGTGGTCCCCTGCCATAAACAAACTTTACAACAAAAGGAAAAAACTGTTGCAAAAAAGAGAAAAATCCCAGGATGCAAAAAACTCCCTTACCAACCTCAGTAGGAAACTGAGATCCCTCATAAAATCCTCCAAAGCTAGTTACGAAAATAAAATTGCCAAAGATTCCAAAGACAACCACAAGGCATTCTATAACTATGTCAAGAATTTAAATGACAATGCTCAGATCTGCTCTGAGCTAAAACAGAATGGCATTAAATATACTGATCCCAAGGATATTGCCAATATCCTGGCAGATAGATTCAGTGCATACTTCACCCCCCTCTCACCCCCTAAATGGCCCATCTCAATACCGGAAGATTGCCAAATTCCAGTAATAACAGCCACACAGGTAAAAAAATGCACTCTCCGAAGCTAAGAACACAGCTTACATGGGACCAGATGACATCCCAGGCTGTGTACTACATGAACTACAATATGACCTGGCACCTCACCTAAGTGTCATGTTTAATCATAGCCTCACCTCAGGTTTCATGCCCACTGAGTGGTGCAGAGCTACAGTTATCCCACTCCACAAGGGGGGATCCACCTTGGATCCCAGAAACTACCGTCCCATCAGTCTGGCGAGCCTTATCTGCAAGGCCATGGAGCGTATTATCATGGAACTTATAAACAAAGACACTGGCAACCTTCAAACACTGGACCCACCCAATTTGGGTTTGTGAAGGGCCGATCTTGTCTCCTGAACCCGACTGACTTCTTCAAATTAGTCTCCAGAGCCATGGACAAGGATAAGGTGGTCCACACAGCCTATCTAGACCTTGCCAAGGCCTTTGACACCATCCCCCACTCTGGAATCATAGATAAACTTATTTTTATTTTATTTTTATTTTTTTTTTTTTTTGTTTTGGGCTACCTAGCTAGCTGGACATGTCCTTTTTTCAGTAGAGGCCCGGGGAGAAAAGCTCCCACATTTAACAGTAGTATCACTAAACAATTAGGTACAATAAACTACATTAATAACTTACTAAGCTGGGCATTAATCCCTATGTCACCCAATGGGTTGCTAACTGGCTTACTGATAGAACCCATACTGTAAAAGTAGCCGACTCCAAATCCAGCTCCAGACAAGTGACAAGTGGAGTACCTCAGGGTTCAGTCCTGGGACCGCTCTTGTTTGGCAACTACTTTTCTGAAGTACAGGCCAACACTAAGGGACTCTGGCTAACAAAGTTCGCAGATGACTGCAATCTGGGAGCCATTATTGAATCCCTAAATGATGTGGATACTCTACAAAAGGGCCTTACAGAAACAGATGCTTGGTGCCAGAGCCATGGGCTCAAGCTCAATGCCAAGAAATGTATAGTTATCTCCTTTGGGAGAAAATATGTACCCGTGAATTACCATTTAGGTGGCAGTACACTAAACACCGAAAGAGTGATAAGAGACTTAGGGACACAGGTGGACAGTGGACTCACCTTTGATAACCACATTGACACAACAGTCAGGAAATCATTGTATGTGGCACACCTCATCACTAAGGAATTTTCATCCAGACAAAAACTGTACTCATTCCTCGTTAGACCCATTATAGAATACAACGCCCAGTTTGGTATGTGCCTCTCAAGACATCTGCAACAACTGGAAAGGCCGCAGAAATACCTCACTAAAAGAATCACAGGCCTAAAGCAGATGCCCTACGCTGACCATCTTAAAAACTCCAGCTATACTCTGTTGCATATCGTCTACTCAGAAGCAATCTCTGCTTAACATACAAGGCCATGTCAAACCCAGAGCTGTTGGACATGCTACACTTAAAGAAATCCCAATGCCTCAGAGCCATATGCTCCAGGGATCTAAACCTTGTCATCACAATAAACAAAACATGCTGGAGGGATAGGTTCCTGACCGAGAGACTCCCCAGACTCTGGAATAGATTGCCCATACATGTCAAGCAGAGTGCCTCTTTGGCTCTCTTCAAAAGGAACCTTGACGACTGGATGGGAGAAAGGAAATTCACCCCAGGAATCACGTCAGTCGCCCTGCTAGACAGGGGTCCAGGGAAGTAAATAGTGTGGGAAGAAATATCCAGGGAATTGTTATGGCTGGGCTTGTATAGGCCCTAGGGCTGATAGCCTAGTACCAACCTATGAACCTATGTATTTGTTTTGCTGTTTGAACTCTCTGACTAGGTGGAACGTTGGGGAGTCTTGCTGGGAATCTTGGGTAAGGAGTGAAGGGAAGGGAATTAGTTAATCTCTGGGAATGATCTTTAGCACCCAGGCATCAGTGGTTATGCGTCGCTAGGCATTTGGGTGCAATGAAAATCTTCCCCCGACTGCCTGCAGAGGTAAATAATCATGCCCCTTTTCAGGAGTGCTGATAGGGTTAACCAGAGAACAAACCTCTGGAACCCTGATACTGCAGACCACTCCTGCCTCTGGGATGGGGTCTTCCACTTTAACTCCCCCTCTGCCCAGAGGGTAGTCCAAACCACGTGTGTCCTGGCAAGACTTCTGGGATTTCTTGAACCACATTTTGCCACTCCTTTGATTCCTGCAATAGGATCGTTGAGGAGTGGAAAAACATATGCCCACAGCAGACAAAGTCTTTCCATCCTTGTCACACCTGGACAGCGTTTCCTTTACTTTGGGACCAAACAAGGAGGACCCATCAAAGGGGGCATTGACAAAGGAAGACTTGACTGGTTCTGCAAATAAGCACAGGTGCATCCAAGCGTGTCTCCGAAATGCAATGCCTGAAGCTAATGACCTGGTCGCCCATTTGGCTGCACATGCAATGAGCCTCATGAAGGAGTTTAAGATAAACTCCAGGGTAGCTAGTTGGGAGGCCACTTTCTCCTGGACCCCCTCAGCTACAGCTCCCTCCAGATCTGACAGCTCCTTGACGAGATCCATTTGGAGCCTAGTAAAATATTCCAAAAAGTTCAAAGACCTGATGGAGAAGGTCGATGATGCACAGACCTGCTTCCCATATCTGTCCATCACCCTGGACTCCCGGTTTGGGTGATGGACAGTAGAACTTTCCTCAGCTAGTTCTTTTTTTGTGGTGGCCACTACCACCATGGCATCTATTACCAAGCCCTTAGCCCGATGTGGTTGGTCTTCTGGAGCAGTAAGGATTTTGTCAGGTCTCTGGTGGACTAGTTCCACAGAATCAGGAGCCATCTAAGCCCACTGAGAAATCAGTTTAATTAAATCGTCAGCGGGCAAGGTCACCCAGGAGGTAGATGGGTGCCCACCAAAGGACTGCAAGTACACAGATTCCTCCAAAGGTGGGTTTTTGGACTTTTAATCATTCATCTGTTTTAGGATCTCTGGAATGTCTCCAAAAGAGACGTCTACTGGGGGTGACCGTGGGGAACCCTCTCCATCAAAATCCATGCCCTCTGTGACAGATTATTCAGGAGAAACCAAGGGTGTGTTCTTATGCAATGTCTTCTGAGGGGGCTCCTCAGTGGGAACATCTGATGAGGTCTTGGAAGAGGGTGTGCCTTTGGAAAGCAAGTCTTGCAATCTTGGTGCATGCTGTCCAGGAGTAGAGGTTGGTGGCTGAACAGAAGAATCTGAGGTCAAACAGGTAGACTCCAATAACCCATTGGCCACCTAATACAAAGCGGTGACTAAAGTCCTTTCCATAGCTTGCAAGGCAGGACCCCCTGAGGAGGGATGGGAGCCTGGAACAGAGACAGACACACTTGAAACCAGGGTCACACTCTGCCCCGAGAGCCCCACCTGACAGACCAGAACTGAAGAAGGGTCCACTGCTGATGAAGCTGAAAGAGACACGGTCGGCTACATGGAAAAACTCAGAGCGGACTCAAATCCCCCTGGCCCGATGGTGAAGACGCAGTCCCAGGGACCAGACGGTGCCAAAGGCACTGATGGAGCCTGGGCTAGGTGTCAAATACAGAAGTGTTTTCGGCGCCAAAGTCATCGATACCTGGGATGCTGAAGTCGAGAACTCTTAAGGCCTGCAAATAGGCTAGAGGAGGAGAATATGTAGGGGTGGATGAAGAAGAGCCCATGGCACCCAAAGCAAGAGGGCTTGAGAAGAGGAGGGGAGACCCCAGGCTGTCAAGATCTGATCCACCAACCTAACAATATCGACCTCATTAAGACTTCTGGTGGACCGCATGGATAAACCAGAAGGTGAATCAGGCCTCTCCAGGAATGGACTGGAGAGCTGACCATGAAACAGATCCAAGGATGGAGAATAGCTAGACCTGGGTTCTGTGGATAACACAAACTTCGGTACAGTTTGCACCATGGGTGAAATGGGCACTGAACTGGTCAGAGTGGCAGTCAGCACCGATGTTGGAGCTGTTGTCAAGGTCAGAGCCGTGGTAGCTATAATTGGAATTATTGTCATAGCAGGTATAGAAAGCACTGGTGAAGATTTTGGTGCCAGAGAGCCTTGGAACCTTAACTTTCAATTCCAAAGAGGGACCTTCGAAGGTGTGCTTATGTTTCTTGACAATTGGTGCCAGTGGATCTGTCAACACCGAATGAGAGGATTTAGATCCAGAGGCAGGAGGTGACTGGATGGCTTTGGACAAGGCTTCTTCAAAAGGGTCTTTATGGAGCCCTTTGAGAATCAATTTATTGTTTCTTTCTGCCAGAGCTCAATTACTGAGTAGATGGAACAGTCTATACTCAAATGTGGAATAGTTGCATACTTGAGCTGTATGGTTAGCTTTTACATACCTATATCAACTTTATTACAAGCTAAGATAAGTACAAACTTGCAGTGTTATAAGATAGTACTGCATTTTATTTTTTCTGTCTTATTGTTTCATTGAATATTGTGTTAAAAATAGTACTGCATTTATCTGCTTATTTATTTGTTGACTGAAAATTGTGAGCTCTCTCTCTGTCTGCAGTTAGTTTATTCTTCTCACTTCATTGATATTTGGTGTAGAAGTCTTAGCCTAGAGGGTTTCTTTGTGCCTTAAAGTCTTAGTCCCTTATCTCTGAAATTATTTCTGCTGAATAGTTGCATACCTAAGCTGTTTGGTTAGCTTTTACATGCCTACATCAACTTTATTACAAGCTGAGATAGGTACAAAATTGCAGTGTTATAAGATAGTACTGCATTTTATTTTTTCCTGTCTTATTGTTTCATTGAATATTGTGTTAAAAATAGTACTGCATTTATCTGCTTGATTATTTGTTCACTGAAAATTGTGAGCTCTCTCTCTGTCTGCAGTTAGTTGGTGGCTTTGGAATTGACCGCCCCTCCTGTAAATTTGTGTTTGAACACTCCTCCTGGGCCCATCTCATTTGCTCACTCAACAGTGAGATCATATTTTGATTTCAGACACTCCTACCATTCCCATCTGTTCAGCCCTATCCCAGCTCTATCCTAGTCTAGTCTCATTAGCTCATCCTGCCTAATACAGAGTGAACATTTCAGTTGGCATACCCACTTAGGCCCTGAACTTGTCTGATTGAAGACTGTTGGAACAGGGCTCAGTTCTGAGGTTTTTTTACTGGTTAATTGGGTAATTTGTTTAAAATCAGTTTGCTCATTTTCTATTGTTATTAACAATAAATAAATAAATAAATAAAATTGCACTTTATTCATCTGCTTTTACTGTAATTGTGTTTCTTCCCACTTTATTACCTTATTTTGCTTGTGCTTCTTCTTAAAAGTACTCAACTGTATTATTCTGCTGCAGTTATTACTGCTTGGTAGTAGCCTGATTAAATTGTAACTGTTATACTAAGCCTTTTGGTTTAAGCAATTGGGCTTCAGACCAGTTGTTTTACATTAAGAAGGTTTGTGGTCTGCACTGTTGTGGCAGGACAGGCAGCTTGCATCCTTCTAAGTTGGGACTTGCTGATCGAAGGCTCAATGTTTGTTATTCTAAAAGTGTATTAGTTCTGGTTTAAGCACTTGGGCTCCAGGCCAGTTATTTTACATTAAGAAGGTTTGTGGTCTGCACTCTTGTGGGAGGATAGGCTAGATTCTGCCCTTCTGAGCTGGGAATTTCTGGTTAAAGGCTTACTGTGCCAGCTTATTTGAAGTGTTTTTCTGATATTGGTGTGCCTTGTCTGCTGTAGCATAGACTAGATACAGGCCTGCTGAATCTAGCTCTGTTTGTATAACTTGAGCACTAATCCAGGCCATCTTTTTTGGAGAAGGTTCCCCTGTACCCTAGTGGCAGGAGTGTGCGGTTAGAACTTGTCAGATTGAAGACTGCTGGAACAGGGCTCAGTTTTGAGTTTTTTTACTGGTTAATTGGGTAATTTGTTTAAATCAGTTTGCTCATTTTCTATTGTTATAAATAAACAAAAAATTGCAATTTATTCATCAGTTTTTACTGTAATTGTGTTGCTTCCCACTTTATTACGTTATTTTGCTTGTGCTTCTTCTTAAAAGTACTCAACTGTATTATTCTGCTGCAGTTATTACTGCTTGGTAGTAGCCTGATTAAATTGTAACTGTTATTCTAAGCCTTTTGCTTTAAGCAATTGGGCTTCAGACCAGTTGTTTTACATTAAGAAGGTTTGTGGTCTGAACTCTTGTGGGAGGAAAGGCTAGATTCTGCCCTTCTGAACTGGGAATTTATGGTTAAAAGCTTATTGTGCCTGCTTATTTGATCTGTTTCTTTCTGAAATTTGTGCGCCTTGTTTGCTGTAGCCCAGAAGTTAGTAGTTTATTGGCCATTTTGGGCTAATTTCTCTCTCTATCAGTTCCCTGCTATAAAAACCGCATTTCCGCGGTTTTGCACGCCAGGCAGCGCTGGTTAGCTAGGGTTAAACTATTTCCGGCTCCACTAAGTCTACTCTTCAATTTTTCCCTTTGAACTAGACAAACTTTCAACTTAAGCACTCAAACCATTAATTTCACAGCCCAGCACTTGCTCAAAACTCATAGCAAGCACTAATTAACCCTAGCACTAGAACCCCTATACTGTCCAGAAGGACAAGGCTCTCTATTCGCCCCTACCAGCTAATCAGTAAAACAGCTCACTTTACCTATTCAGGCATGTCAAAAGGACAGTTTCAGGTGTACTCTCCAGTCCAACTGGTGAATGTGGGCATTTTGAGGCAATGTTATAACTGCCTCAAGTACACAGACAACCCTCTCCTCCTACCACCAAACATTAATATATGCGAGAGATGCAATTCTACATCCAAACTGGAGGCAAAGCTCTCTCAACCCAAGACTGGAACTGCCAGTCAAGAGGCGAAGGAAAATACTTGCAACACACCACCAGTCTCACATAGATCTACTAAACTAACACTGGCAAATAGCACACATAAATACACTAAAACATACCCGGAGGCTCTAAATAAAAATCTGCAAAAGCAACAGAGACCTCCATAGGAGAGACACAAGCAACCTTCACACCTCATCACAATCCATGAAACACATACTTCACATAATCAGTGTGCCACGCAATCACAGCCCTTAAGGCAAAATAACATACCAAACACACTAGTAATAGGCGACTCTATAGTCAGGCACACTGATGTCCCATTAACTAGGCTGGACAAGGAGAAGGTTACAGTTAGCTGCCTGTCGGGTGCCAGGATCCGCCACATAACACAAGCACTCAGGTGGCTCCAGAACAAGTACAAATATGACTCTGTCATTGTCCATGTTGGTGTAAATGACCTGAGACGTACCTCCCTGGACTACATGAAAAGAGACATGGAAGAGCTCTCTAATCACGCAGCCGAGGCAGGTATGACCCTGACCCTGAGTAGCATCCTGCCCTCACCAAGAATGATGCTGCAGTATAAAGAAAAAATGATCAATTTCAACAATTGGCTAAGTTTCTGGTGTCATTCAAAGGGAGTCCAGTATCTGTCTGCCTGGGATGACATGCTCGACAAGCCATGTTGCTTCACAAGAGATGGCTTGCACCTGTCACCCTTAGGCTTTCAAATACTGGCCAAGGCTTTTGCCGCCACCATAGTGCCTTTTTTAGGCAAGGCTCAAAAAACAAACCCACCACCGTAAATAGCAGAAGTAGCCAAAAAACTGAGGGTAATGCTACTCAACGCCAGAAGTCTAAACCTCAGAATGCATGCACTCGAGGCACTCCTCAGTATGGAGAACATCGATAATTTTGCAGTAACAGAAACCTGGTTTAAGGCTCCAGAGAGCACCCCAGCACTACCAGGCTATAACTCATACCATACTTTTCGGCCACAGAACACAGACTGAAACACAAAAGGCGGGGGTGTATCCATATTTAATCAAGGATATCCACACCTTCAGGTTAGTGGCACAGCACAATGCCTCAGAGATTCCAATCAAGGAAACCACCGTGAAAAACTTTTCAAAAGCAAACTTCACATTACTTAAGACCGAGTTGGAAAGGTTCACAGTCCCCATGCTAAAGGACAATGCTGTCCAAGCTGCTGAATCCCTTACAAAGGCAATCTATGAGCACCTGCAAGAATGCAAGTATCGTGCTATCCCAAGCAAAACCAAGACTCATTCCTCCAAGAAAAGGAAACCAGTCTGGTGGACCCCTGCCATAAATAAGCTATACAATAGAAGAAGGAAACTAGTACAGAAAAGAGTAAAATCCCAAGAAGGAAACTAGTACAGAAAAGAGTAAAATCTCAAGAAGGAAAGACACCCTGATCAGTATCCGCAAGAAACTATGATCCCTCATAAAATCATCCAAGGCTAGCTTTGAAAGAAAAATTGCCAAGGACTCCAAAGATAACCACAAAGCGTTCTTTAGCTATGTCAAGAACTTACATGGAAACTCTCATATCTGCTCCGAGTTAGTGCAGAATGGCACAAAATACGCTGAACCGACTGATATTGCCAACATTCTGGCAGACAGGTTTAGTGCAAACTTCACCCCCCTCTCACTCCCAAAGGGCCTATAACCATACCAGAAGAATGTAGAGCCCCGGCAATCACTGACACACAGTTTAAAACAGCCCTATCCGAAGCCAAAAACACAACTTCAGTGGGGCCGGACGGTGTCCCAGGCTGTGTCTTACACAAGCTCCAAAATGAACTAACCTCTCACCTAAACACACTGTTCAAACTCAGAATCTCTACAGGCTATGTACCCATAGAGTGGCGCACAGCAACAGTTACCCTGCTCCACACAGGTGGAGCCAAAACAGACCCCAGGAACTATCCCCTATAAGCCTGACTAGCCTGGTCTGCAAGGTTATGGAGCACATCATCATGGAACTCATTAACAGAGACATTGGGAACCTCCAAATATTGGACCCTACCCAGTTTGGCATTGTTAAGGGCAGATCATGCTCCCTAAACCTGGTGGACTTCTTTGAGACAGTTACCAAGGCTTTAGATGAGTAGGAGGTCCACACAGCCTACCTAGACCTCACAAAGGCTTTCAACACTATTCCTTATTCTGGTATTATAGACAAGCTCACCAGCCTGAACATAAACCCCTACATCACGAGATGGGTCGCCAATTGGCTCACTGATAGAACCCACACAGTGAGAGTTGCAGGCTCTAGGTCCGACTCTACACCAGTTACAAGTGGCGTCCTCCAGGGCTCAGTCCTGGGACCCCTCCTGTTTAGTATATACTTCTCAGAGGTACAGACAAGCACAGGAGGACTATGGCTGACCAAGTTCTCAGATGACTGCAAACTGGGGGCCATAATTGACTCTCCAGCTGATAGAGACATCCTCCAGAAGGGTCTCATTGAGATGGATACCTGGTGTCAAAATCATGTCCTCAAGATAATGCCAAACAGTGCATAGTCATCCCGTTTGGGGAAAAAAAGTACCCGCAAACTACCACATACGTGGTAGTCCCCTAAATACAGAAAATGTAATAAGGGATCTGGGGACCCAAGTAGAGAGTAATCTCTCCTTTGATAATCATATTCCCAAGGTGGTTAGAAAATCCTTCTATGTGGCCCACCTAATCACAAAAAGGTTCGCATCTAGAACAAAATAGGTTACTGTGCCCCTCTACTCATCACTCAGACCCATCATAGAGTACAACGCCCCATTTGGGATGTACCTTACAAGACACCTGCAACAGCTGGAAAGACCACAGAAGTACCTCACCAAGAGGACCACTGGCCTCAAACAGATGCCCTATGCAGCCCGACTGACAAAACTCCAGCTGTACTCAGTTGCATACTGCTTACTCAGAGGTGAGCTCTGCCTGACATACAAGGCCATGTCCAACCCAGAATTGATGGACATGCTCCACCTAAAAAACAAAACAAATCTCAACAGCCACACTCTCTAGGGATCTAAACCTCACCACAGTGATAAATAGGATGGGCCGAAGGGATAGATTCCTGTCCCAAAGACTCCCCATGCTTTAGAACAGGATTCCAATCTACATTAGGCAGAGCACCTCACTAATACTCTTCAAGAGAAACCTTGACGAGTGGATGACAAACAGAAAATTTACCCCAGGGATCACTGCAGTGGCTCTGCTGGAGAGAGGCACAGGAAACTAATGGCTCTGCTGGACAGAGGCACAGGGAACTAATCTAAGGGGGCGGCGAAAGCCAACACATTCTGGCTAGGCTTATAGATGCCCTCGGGCAGATAGCCTAGTACTTACCTATGAACCTATGAACAATGGTAGGGAGAAATTACCAGTGGTAAAAGGAAAATACAGTACACTCGCAATGGGTAGACTAAAATTTAAAGGATAGGAAAGGTTTTCGTAGAAAAGAAGATAGTATTTAAGAATATACTTGGCTACACGAAAGATGGCTGACAACTTGTCATAAGAGTGGCAAATGAGATCTGAGGTAATGTGGAGTGGGGCATTGTGGGAATACTAACATCTAGAGAGATTTTTGGCTGACATGAGCTTTGTAACGGCTGGACTGCTTCTGAGGATTGGAACAGTAACCCACAAGTCAAGAATAGATAAAGATTGGCAACATCAGATCTTTTGTGTCCATCTGATTCAATATTTGGGACAGATTCCCAAGCTGCCTAGAAGACACCTTGGTAGTATCTAGGAAGGGCATTCCTGAGTATAGTGGAACCAAAAGATGAATGTTGTCTAGACTGCACATACAGTCTGTAATGACATATAAATGTGTAACCATGCACCATGCTGCTGCTGTACAAATGTCATCAATGGGAACTCTCTTCATGAATGCCATAGAAGTAGCTATTCCTCTAATGGAATGGGCTTTTGGTTCCATACGTAAGAGTAAACCCCTGTCATTATACACAAAACACAGTTTGACAGCCATTTAAAATTGTGACTTTTGATACATTTCTTCCCAGTTTTACTTTAGAAAAGAATACAAATAGTTGATCTGACTTTCTTATAACCTTGGTGTAAGTAGAACCTGAGCTAGTGTGTGCAGCAGATGTTCTCCTTTCTTTGAGAACGTAGGAGAAAAGGCCAGCAACTGATTCAAATTTGCTTTGGAGGTCACCTTTGGAAGAAAAGAATGATTTATTCTCATGGTTACTCCATCTTTACAGAAAAGGAGATAAGGTGGTTTTGCATGCTAGCACTTTTTAGTTCAGAAATCTGAATCAGTCAAGCAGATGTAACTGCAACCATAAAAATGGTCTTCCAAGGCAGATACTTAAGATCCAATAAGGCTGCCTGCTCAAAAAGCTTCTGAATCAGGACTCAAAGCATGACCATGATGTTCCATGGAGGAACTAGATCCCTAATTGGGGATCTTAGCAAGTAAGTTCCTTTGAGAAAAGCTTTGAGATTTAAGACAGTCAATGGAAGAGTCATTGTGTCCTATGTGAAAAATTGAAATGGTAGCCATTTGCACTCTGACAGTAGAAAAGCTAGACCCTTGCTGAAAAAGTTATGAAAGAAAATCCAAGACTGATGAGAGAGGAGAGAAGGGATCCAGGCTTCTCAATGAGGCCAAGATAGAAAATCTTTTCCACTTGCTTTGCTGAATCGTTTTAACTGTTTTTGTATTGAAGAAATAATGTAAACTACTGACAAGGAAACCCTGGCATATCTGGCTATAGACAATATTGGAGAAACCATGTGGTCAACTTTATAGCTTGTAGATCCAGTACAAACAAGCTGGATGGGTGACTCCGAAGATCTGGGCTGGGATTCAGCACCAATATATTAAATGGGGCCAAAGAAAGGGGAAACAAACCTGCTGGGGTCAGAAAGAAGCAATGAGGATCACCTTGGTCTTGCACCCTATGACTTTCTGGATTCATTTTGTCAAGAGCGGCATAGGTGGAAAGGAGTAGAAGAGACCCACAGGCCATCTGTGGACTACAGCATCTCTTTGTTACTGTCCCTGTGGAAGGACTGGGGAAAAGTAACTGCTGCATATATTATTCAGGTATGAGGAAGAGGTCACAGCAAGGCTGGCCTCAGCGCTTGAAAATTTCTATTGCCACTGACTGTTTGAAAGACCACTTGTGAAACAACAGGATCAACCTGCTTAACTTATCTGGTAGTACATTCACTAAGCCAGGTGTATGCATTGCTATCAGAAAACAATGGGAAGATGTCCATTGCCATGGACTCACAGCAAAGTGAGTATGATTGTGTTTCCCCTTGTTTGTTGATGTACCATACCACTGACACGCTGTCCTTCTAGACAGATGTCACACTCTTGGATAGGTAATCTTGGAAAGCCTGCAACACTAGGACAGCTCTCTCCAAAATACTGATGTGAAGGTTGGCCTACCAAGTACCTTGAACCAGCTTCCCCTCAAAATGTCCCACCTTGCCACCATCCAAGAAGGGAAGTGTCTGTGGTTAATTTAGCCTGCGGATTTGGTGGGCAAAAAATTCTCCCTTCTGTGACTGATGGAGAGGTTATGCACCATTTTATCTGATGGCTGTAAATTCGTGGGAGAAGAATTTTGTCATGGAGGGGTTGAAGACACTGAACACTGGAATGAAAGGGTCCAATGTAATACTCACATGTGGTACCTCACAAGTGGAACTAAACTGACTGTACAGTCCATCACACCTAACAAACAGAGAATCAGCCTTGATCATGAATGGAGGTGTTGGACTACCTGAGAAGCCACTAGTCTTAAGGACAACAACCTTGCTTCTGGGAGTTTGGCAATATGAAGAACTATTATAGGACATCCTATAAACTCTGACTGATGTGTGGGAAACAGTTGTATTTTTGCACAATTAACTGTGATCCCTAACTGATCTGCAAGATGCAGTAGCATTGCCTGTTGTTGTGCCAGTAGATCCTTGGAAGAAGCAGTTAGCAGCCAGTCATCTAGATATGGGAAGACCTAGATCTCTTGCAGTTGGAGATGAGCTGATATCACTGCCATAATCTTGTCAAACACTCAGGGGGCTGTAGTGAGACTGAAAGTTAGTGTTCTGAACTGAAAATGACTGGCCCCAGCCAAAAACAGAGAAATCCCCAATATTATATCTGTATCTTTATATGAAAGTAGGCATCCTGGAAGATCTATAAAGCACATCCAATCATCCTTCTTCAACAGAGGTAACATGGACTGTATCCTGACCATCCAGAACTTTGCTTCACAAATTAACTGAGCTAGTGGAGGTCCAAAACTGGCCTGAGAACAAGAAGTTATATACTCACCATAACGTTCGATGTATGTAGTCCATCTTGGCTCACATTCTTACCTGTGGGTTCGGAGCTGAACCTTGGCTCTGACTCGGCCATACTCTAGCTCGAAGTCTTTCAATTCGCTGGGCTAAGAGGTATCCCATGCTGCACTGCTCCCTTTCCCCAAATCTTGTTTGCTGCAAACTCAATCACTCACCCTCCATACACATAACCCATAGAGAAGGAAAAAACATTCCAATAATAAAAGGAGTACTGAAACCAGAACTAACCTCTATGTCCTCCAGGATGGGGGAAGGCGGGAGGGTAAGTAAGAATGTGAGGTGAGATGGACTACATACATCAAACTTTACGGTGGATACATAACTTCTTGATGTTATGTAGTGCAATCTCGTCTACATTCTTACGCATGGGACAGCGTCCCCAGCACCTGAACCCTGGGAGGCTCAGTGGAAAATACTCCTGAGCACTGTGGAACCAAAGGAAGATCTGCCTCTGGATACCAAATCCAATTTGTAGTGAGTAATAAAGGTGTGAGGAGATGCCCATGTAGCTGCAGCACAAATATCATCCATAGACATCCTGGCCTGAAATGCTGCAGAGGTAAACATCGATCGGGTAGAATGAGGCCTTCACTCTAAATGGTAAATCCTTACCACCTGAGGCATAAACAAAGGAAATACAACTACAGATCCATCTAGACAAGGTCACTTTGGAAGCACGAAACCCAATCCTATTTTCTGAAAATGAAACAAATAGCTGATCCGATTTTCTAAAATCCTTCGTTCTATGCGAATAAAAATGCAACTGCCTGTGAACATCCAGCTGGTGAAATTTAAATTCTGCCCTATTAGAAAACTCTGGAAAAAATATGGGCAGTTCAGTGGATTGGTTGAAATTACTAACCGAAGCCACTTTTGGCATAAAGGAAGGGTTTGGTCTGAGGGAAACCCTGTCCTTGTGAAAAATCAAGTAAGGTGGTCTGATTGACAAAGCTTGGAGCTCTGAGACACGTCTAGCTGAAGTGATGGCTACCAAAAAGAAGTTTTCCATGTCAAATATTTCAATTCACAAGTAGCTGCAGGCTCAAAGGGGAAGAGGTGAGACATTGTAGCACAAAATATAGGTCCCCAGGCATGACCGGGTCAAAGACTGGAGGGCGAAGCAGCATAGTGCCCTTCAAGAAAGCCTTACAAAGTCTATGCGCCATTAGACTGGGTTCATTAGCGACGTGAAAAGTGGAAATAGCCACCAACTGTACTTTAATGGTCACGGCTGCTGACCCCTAATTGAAAAGCATGGAGAGAAATTCCAGAAGTGAAGAAATTGGAGCTGTATAAGGATCAGTTTGTCTTGCCTGAGCCCAGATAGAGAATCTTTTCCATTTACTGGAATAAATCTTTCTGGTCGAAGGCTTATGGGAAGAAGACAGAATATGAACCACTTCCGGAGAAAAATAATGAAGCCTGACTAGTGATGAAAGTGGAGTAGCCAGGCTGTCAACCAGAGGGTCTGAAGAGAGGGATGGAACTGCCCTGACATATGAGTCAGTAGATCTGGCTGTGGGGCCAGAATCCAGGGGGCGTCCATGAGACAGGGATGGAGAAAGGGGAACCAAATTTGACAAGGCCAGTGTGGAGCAATCAGAATCATTCCGCTTCCCAAGGGTTGCGCTTTCTGAATAACCTTTGTCAGCAGAGGAACAGGCGGGAAGGCATAAAGTAGACCGGAGGGCCAATCATGAACTAGAGCGTCCCTAGGTGACACCCTCTGAGGGGGGATAAGGGTGAAGTAGTTGCTGCACTTGGTACCGAGGGGACTGGCAAATAGGTTGCAGCAAGGCTGAAGCCATCTGCGGAAAATCTGCTCTGCAACTTGACTGTTCAGGGACCACTCGTGAGGCATCAGAATAGCTCTGCTCAACCTGTCAGCAATCACGTTGGACTTCCCTGGAATGTGCGTTGCTACAAGAAAACGTTGGGAAGACACTGCCCACTGCCACACTCTAATGGCCTCTCTGCAAAGGGGGGTATGACTTGGTTCCTCCCTGTTTGTTCAGATACCAGACCTCCGACATATTGTCTGAGTGGATCACAATTGTCCCGAGAGGAAGAAAGCTCTGAAGTGCTTGCAACGCTAGTAGCACTGCTCTCATCTCCAAGATATTGATATGCAGATGTATCTCATGTTCCTGCCAAGTGCCTTGGACTGTCCTGCCGAAATAATGCCCCCCCACCCCATCTGGGAGGCATCCGTGGTCACTGTGGCAACAGGAGGGGATGGGACAAAGGGTTTTCCCTCATCGAGGCTGCTGGTGTGAAGCCACCAGCATAGATCTTGCTTGCACTTGTCTGTGATTATAAGATGGGAAAGCGGAAGATGTTGTAGAGACCACTGGGCGAAGAGTAGCCACTGGGCGAAGAGTAGCCACTGAAGGATCCTCATGTGTAGCCTCACCAGGGGAACCAGCATAATTGTTTCAGCCATTGTCCCTAACAATTTGAGAACCATTTTTGCCTTCACTTTTTTTTAGAGGGAGCAACGCGTATACCTGTTGTTGCAAATCCTGAATTCTCTCTTGTGGTAAAAACGCCCTCATGAGCACGGTGTCTAACTCGGCACTTATAAAGGTGACACGCTGCGAGGGTAACAAGGCAGACTTTTCCCAGTTTAGAGTGATGCCCAATTGTTGACACAGCTTGATAGTGGCGTCTCTGGTCTGTAGTAGTAGATGCCTGGTGGTGGCAGAAAGAGCCAGTCTTCCAGGTACGGAAACACTTGGAATCCCTGACGTCTCAAGTGAGCCGTCACCACTGCCATACATTTGGTGAACACCCTGGGGGCTGTGGTGAGACCAAACGGCAGGGCACAAAATTGAAAATGACTGCCTCCCAGCCAGAAGCATAGATGACTTCTGGATGCCCTGTCCATTTTTATATGGTAGTAAGCATCTTTGAGGTCAATGGAGCACATCCACACTTCTTTTCCCAACAATGGGAGAATAGATTGCAACGTGACCATTCGGAACTTGGACTTCTTCACGTGGAGGTTCAAGCGGCTGAGATCCAAGATGGGCCTCAGGTCACCTGTTCTTTTCGGCACCAAAAAGAATCTGGAGTAAGTCCCTAATCCGATCTGGTCTGAGGGGACATGCTGGATGGCTCCTTTTTCTAGCAGCTTTATAACCTCTGAAGCTGCGGAATACCTTTGACTGGGTGGAACATCTGGGATTCTTTTGATCAGTGGGGGGGAGAAGAGAAGGGAATGTGATATCCTCCGGAAACTATTTTTAATACCCATTGGTCCTGGGTGATGTGTTGCCAGGCTTCTGGGTATAGTGAAATGCGACCCCCGACTGGCTCCGGAAACGTGCAGTCGGACCTGCCATCAGGAGTGCTGGTAGGGAGAACCACGAAAGGAATCACGATCTCCCTGGTTATGCAGGCCTCCTCTGCCTCTAGGGCAGCGTCTACCTAAGTTACCACCCCCTCCCCTGCCTCTGGAGGAGGAATCACTTTGTGCGTCATGAAAAAACCTCTGCGATTTTTTGAACCACATTTTCCCACTCTTCTGGACCTTGGGATAAGGTCTAGAAGGCATGGAAAAATGGACTCCCACTGCAGACAGAGTTTTTCCCTCTTGCTCGCACCTAGTGAGAGTGCTTTTCACCTTGGTTCAAACAACGAGGAACCAGCAAACGAGGTGTTGGTGAATGTAGACTTGAAGGCCTCCGCGAAATTACAGAGGCGCATCCAGGAGTGCCTCCTGAGAGGAACTCCGTAACTTGCTGCACTACTTGCTCCTTCGGCTGCGTAAGAGATCAGCCTCATGGAGGAGTTAGCAATAGAATTTAAGGTAGACATATGGGCGTTGACTTTCTGAGCCACTGCGTCAGAAACATTACTCTGCAGAGAATCTCCAAGCTCTTTCAGGAGATCTCTTTGGAGCAATGTAAGATGAGACAAGTAATTCAGCGACCGCAGAGTAAAGGTCGCTGAAGAAAACATACGCTTCCCATACCGGTCCATGGTCCTAAACTCCTTGTTAGGGGGATGGACGGAAGATGAAGTCTCAGCCAGTTCCTTCTTGGTGACCGCTGCCACCACCATGGCATCTACTGGAATGCCCTTCGGGAGAAAGTCTTTGTCAGCAGGGGCGGACAGAAATTTGTTGGGTCTCCCGGGGACTGGTTCCACAGTGTCAGGGGGTTCCCACACCCTTCGACAAACCAGATCCAAGAGTTTGCTCAAGGGTGGTGAAACCCAAGAGGTGGAGGGTTGAGCCCCAAAGGCCTTCAGGAACACTGACTCCTCCTTGGAGGGGGGTTTGGAGGGCTAGTCATCTCTCTGCTTCAAGATCTCTAGGATATCAGAGAAAGAGATATCCTCAGAGGATGACTTGAGGGACCCCCTTGATTCCTCGAGGTCGGTGTCCTATGTGAGAGACTCTTCCTGGGAGTCGATGTGTTTCCTCTTGCACGTTCTTTTTCTGGGTGGCTCCTCAGGCAAAAACTCTGGGGCGCTCTCAGAAATTTGGGGACCACTCATGGAAGTATCCTGAAGCCTTGGGTCTCTGATACCAGAGTTGGAGGGGGTAGAGTGTCAGTGCTGTATGATGCAGCTGAGGACCTGGCCAGCATGCTCCGCATGACCTCGAAAGCTGGCCCCCCTGGCTCTGAAGATCAACCAACAGTGGAAGACCTTGGAGCAGAACGGACAAGGTTCGAAACAAGGGTCAGGCTCACCTGAGCCAAAGCACCGAGAGGGAGGCTAGGAGCCGAAGAGTGTCCCGAAACCTCCCCCTTGGGTCCAACCAAGGAACCACGAGTCCTGAACCCCGTGGACAGAGCCGACAGGGTCGGAGCTGAGATCAGAGCCGATAAGCCAGGATGCGCTATCGGAGCAGACCTAGAAGCATCAGACGGCACTGTCAACTCTGGCTCCGAAGGTTGAGATTTGCTCGGAGAAGGATCTATCGACAATGGATGGGTGATGGGCTCCTGAACCAAATGAGCTGGAGCCGAAAGCAATTCAGCCAGCACCGGTGATTGGAGCAGTCTCTGCACTACTCTGTCCACATCAGAGAGTGCCCTGGAGGACCTAGAGGACAAGGTAGGAGATCTAGACCTCCTGTCAGAGGGAGACCTGCGAGGAGGAGAAACCGGTCTAAAAATTGGAGACCGGCTCCGAGCTAGTATCTCCGTCACTGGCTCCAAGAGGCTGGGAGCTGATGTAGGTTCTGTCGATTCACAAACTTCCTTCGGCACCAAAGACAGTGGAGCCGAGGATGCCACAGTAGACTTAGAAACTTTCTCCGGAGGCTCCGATAATACAGACGGAGCCGGAGATTGTTTTTTTGCTTTGGATGTTTTGTCTCTTTTAGAGGGAGAGGACTTGGCACTAGAAGACCTCTCCAAATCTTCCTCAAAGGAGGGTTTCAGTAGTCCCTTCAGAATTAGTTTGTTCTTCCTTTCTTGAAGAACACGAGGGCTGAACGCGTGACAGAACGCACAAGACTCCTGAAGGTGTATAGCCCCCAAACAATAAACACACACAGAGTGCCCATCATTAATCGACATCTTGTACCCACATTTGCTACATTTCTTAAAGCCCGAAGGCTCATGTTCTTTTGTATCCTTAGACATGGACAGCAGGTTGCTAGACACAACACCAGCAACAAGCGCGGGAACTAGAATCTAAACAACCTGCAGACACCACACAAGGACCTCTAACTTAAACGGTCCTGACAGGAAAAACAAGGGGAAGGACTAGGTCCTCTAACTTAAACAGCCCTAGCCCAGAGGGAGAAGGTACCAAAAAACAAAACGAGCACAGAAGGGAAACAGATAACCAAGGGAGGACTAGGTCCTCTAACTGAAAAGGGCCTAGCCCGTTGGGAGATAGCTGACGGGATACCAAGACAAAAAGTAAGACAAAAGACACAAAGGCCGCACAAAACAGCTTCCACAAACCAACAACACACACAGACACCTAGCTATGAAAATAGCTTTTGGAGCAAAATTTTAGTCAAAGAAGACAAAAAGTTATACTTAGCCACAGCCAAGAGTGAGACCACGTCTGAGCTTTACAAGTGGCAAACGAGATCTGGAGAAAGGGAGCAGTGCAGCATTGGATACCTCTTAGCCCAGCCAACTGAAAGACTTCGAGCTAGAGTATGTCCGAGTCGGAGCCGAGATTCGGTTCCGAACCCAAGGGTAAGAATGTAGGCGAGACTGAACTACATAACATCCTCTGTTTTCTTCAGAACTAAAAAGAATCTGGAATAGCCCTCCAGTTCCTAACTAGTCTGGAGAGACCTGATGGATGACTTTTTGTTTGTTTTTTTAGCAACTTTGTAATTTTTCTTGCTGTAGATTCAAAGTGACTGAGTGGAGTACTGCGAATCTCTCGTAATTATCTTTAGCAACCAGGAATCTGATGTAATGTTTTGCCAGGCTTTTAAGTTTAAGGTTAATCTTTCTTTGACTGCTTCCAGAGTGTGGCAGTCAGTTAACCCTTTAGGAATGCTGACAGGTTTTCTCAGTGAAAGAACTGTGAAAACTTTGATTATGCGATCTGCCTCTGTACCTGTTTTTTCTTGGTGAAAGTACTGTGAAAACCCTGATTATGTGGTCTGCCTCTGTACCTGGGGCAGCTTCCATTTTAAGGTACCTCACCTTCTGCCTCGGAGAGGAGGAGAGCTGTCTACAGGAGTGTCTTGGTGAAAGCCCTGTGAATTCTGAACCAAATTTTCTTACCACCCCTTTGGTTCCTGGAATAGGACCTCTGAGGGGTGGTAAAATGGATTCCGATGGCGGACAGGGACTTACTGTCCTGCTCACTCCTAGTAAGCATTTCTTTAACTTTTGACCCAAAGAGGATGAAACTACTGAAAGAGGAATTAATAAAGGATGATTTAAAACCTTCTACGAAATCACAGAGATGCATCCAGATAATTACTGTGCCAAGTGCTCTGGCTGTGCCATCTCCTGCATTGCAGAGAAGACACATGGGTACATTAAAAGTAGATTGTAGCAGACAGTTGGGTGTCCACTGTTTTTGAATATCCAGTAGCAAGTTACCTGAGAGGGACTTGGAAACCTCCTCGGTTAAGTCCCTGTAAAAGTGAGTCATATGTGC
This sequence comes from Protopterus annectens, assembly GCF_019279795.1. Lineage (NCBI taxonomy): Eukaryota > Metazoa > Chordata > Ceratodontiformes > Protopteridae > Protopterus > Protopterus annectens. The sequence goes on along the minus strand of NC_056725.1, from coordinate 1,933,843,491 downwards.
TAGGTAATTCAGTGTTTTAGTGCAAAAGGTGACAAAGCACAAGTCAAGTAATCTAGTCTGTCCAATGCCCTTAACTCCCTGTTAGGGGGATGAGCAGAAGAAGAAGTCTCCTCCAGCAGTTCCTTCTTTGCGGCTGCTGCTACTACCATGGCATCTACTGGAGCAACTAAAATCCTGTCTTGCTTTTTCGGAATAGGTTTTAATCATGCCAGAGTCTTTCCATGCCATTTACACCACAAGATCTATATGGACATATGGAGTTGGAACCCCACAGGCTGTAGAGGAGCCAGTTCAGAAAGCTTTGTGGAACACAGATTCAGCTGGAGAAAGGTTTTCGGTGGACCAATCCCCCTTCTGCTTCATCAATTCAAGGATGTCTCCAAATGTGATGTCTTCCAAGGGGACCTAGGGGAGCCTTCATCTTCATCCAAAACTGTGTCGTCAGTCACAGATTCAGGAGAAGAGAGGAGTCTAGGTACTTCTGTTTGCACATCTGTTTCCTAAGAACTTGTCTGTGGGGTTCTTATGGAGACAGGTCGGATACCAGGAGTGATGTTATGAAAGAGAGGCAAGGAAGATTCAAAGCCCTATTACATGAAGAGTCAAATAACGTTGTCAGATCTATTCCAGTTGGTAATGGTGAGAATGGGAGAAAGTGTTTTAATTCAGCTCTAGTCCTGAAATATTTCCCTGGTAATGGCAACATAAAAAATATTATGCAGAATTGTAACATGTCTGAATTTGACCAACGGGTGGCTAAAATTCTGAGTACTTAGCCAGAATTTCTCTATAAAAGAGGGCAACATTTAAAAACAATTTAGAAGAGTCAAAGAAAGACCATGGTGCACGGGAATCGAAAGTGAAGAACAATACAAACATGAATAAATGTGGACATTGTAACCAATGTAACTGCATTTTTGTGGGAAATATCATGATGGTTTGTGGAAGAATTATTAACCTACCTAAGAGTTGTAACTGTACCACCAAGGATGTGGTCTGTACTGGCATATATTTGAGATGTGAGGCTTATGTTGACATGACTGAAAGGTCGCATGCTAAAAGGATATATGAGCACTTTTACTATATTAAGACATGTAATGAGAACAATGCTTTTAATAAACATTCAAAATCTTATCTGGGTCACAATACCTTTCAGTTTGTAGTGCTTGAACAAGTACATATGAATCCACATGGAAGTCCATGGGAAATGTTATTGGAACATACAGAGTTACAATGGCAGCTCAGGGTTATGAACATATCTCCACAGGCAGTGTATTAAAACTTACAGCTGCCAAATTATAACTTTAACTTTGATGTTTTTTATTCAACTACTTATTTGCCTGTAGATTATGCCAATAGGTTTTTCATTTAGATACGTTTGTTCTTAAAACATAAACTAATTTTTTTTTTTTAGATTTAATTCCTTGAATGTATTTAGTTTTATGAAATAAACTTTTTTCTTTAATGAGCTTTTAATGTTGATGGTGTTTTAAGAGTTTGTGTGATGCTTCTAAGAATGGTGTTTTAATCAGGTTTAATTAATTATCTTTGCATTTAATTTGGTTTAAGGGTTTTAACTGAGTCACATGATGGATTTTCTCTATTTAAACTTTAGTTTGCTTTAAGTTTTTTTTAGTTCTGATGAAGTCCTGTATAACTTAGGACGAAATCGCTTATTTCTTGATCCTATTAAAATTACAATGAAATTGCTTGCAGTATTCAAATTCCTTTAAGGACCATTTTGTTTTCTGGCAGAGTTCTCATTTGGTTATTGTTATCAAGAGAGTATGATCTTCATTTTTATAGTAAATATAGTCTTAACTTCACTAATGTATTACTAGTTACAGAAAAAATGCTTTATCATAGACAGTGGCCAGAAGGGAAGTGTGTGTCTGATCCTATAAAAGTTGTGATATACTTAATTCATCTGTTTCATGTATGTGTGTAACAGCATGTCAGTCTTAGATGTTTTACAGTTTTTAAAGCTGTTTTAGCTTCCTGCTGCTGTTTTGTACTAGCCTCTGTTCGCACTCTAATCTGAGACTAGTGTGCAGCAATGATTAAGGGTGCTTAACAAAACTTTGTTAAGCACCTTTCTCATGTCAGAAAAGTGCCTAATAAAGTTACCATTTGCATAAAATCAGAGAGTAATCACTGCTCTCCTTACACCAAATACTATTTAAATTACCAGAAGAGTATTATTATTTGTACCCTTGATTTAAGCTTCTGATGTGCTGTCTAGCTTTAACATTTATAAAGTATGATGATGTTATTTGCATTTATACCAACATATTTAATATAATGCATGAAATGGCTCTGCTGAGAGAAACATGCTGGGTCTGAATATGTACAGAATATTTTGATTTTGGCATATCAGAAGTAGCTTACTAATCCTTCCAACTTGTAAAAAGGACTTCTACAAATGGTGTAAGAAATAACTTTACAAACTTTTGTTATAATAGGGACCTCTTATCAGCCATTCACATATTTTGTGTTTCGTGGAATTCTGGGTCCTGGCCTCATTGTTTTTAAATGCTCAAGTTTGGTGATACTAGGTAGACAATGAGTAAGGGCCAAATAGGGATATCTATCAGTGGGATCTCTAAAGGAAGAAAATCAACATCTGTGAGGATTACACAATGTCACTGCTGGTATGCCTGGACTTCTGGTCTGCATGAGATACTCAAAGAAATCTGCTTTACATCTCAAACCTGTCACTGGAACTTGCAGTCCCTCAGCCCTGTGTAGTGTACTGTATAACAACGTACGGTCTATATGCAGTCAGCCGGGTGTTATTTCAGACTTGCAGCTTAATACTGACCTTATGTTCATAATATAAATCTGTTCACTATACTACCTAATCAAGAAGTCTAGTGAAGGTATGGTTTTCTGTTTCTGATTGGCTGTCAGGGTGGGTGAAGTGCCTAATGACCTAGCAAATCCTTTGTGTCAGACAAAACTGGTATACCTCCTGACACACCACCCACCAGATGATGTGAGGAGTCTTCTGTAACAGTCACATTAATTCCTCATTGACTCAGTTCTGGACTACCCAAAATGATTAATCTGGGGTGACTTCAACATCCAGGTCAAGAGTGAGCCAGTGACTCATATTAAAGACCTTTTCATTATAAGGAGTGTAAAGCTGTTGCAGTAGCTATCACTGCTACCCACAGAAAGGCATTCTCTGAACTTCATTGTTCAGCTAGGTGAGGTCACTTGTGACGTGGTGGTGGTTGTGCCAGTCTCTGATGCTAATCACTACTTGATTTATTCCAGTGCAGAGCATCCCATTAGTGGTTCACATAATATGCAACTGATCACAAACAGAAATTTGAAAACTATCGCTAGTGAAAGCACATCTCCTGAACTTAACATACTTGTATAGGACTGTGACACAAATGATCCTGGCCTTTTTAAATCAGTAGCATCTAGTAATGCACTCATGGGTGCTCCTGCTTAAATTGCCTAGTTCTGTGCACAGCCTGCCTTGTCTACAGTTTGTAAGATGTGGTAGGAACATGAGCTCCAAATTAAGAGAAGAGAAGATTGAAGGCTCCTACACCACTGGAAGCAGACACTCTTTGTAAGAAAAGCTTAAGCTTGAAGAATATTATACTGTTTGTCAAGCCAAAATTCTTTAAGAAGCAAATAACCCTGTCCACAGAAATGTCTTGTTCTGCAAACTGACCATCAAAGATTTTTTATGTTACATTTTCATCAACAAAGCACAATACAGTGGCTTTTTTGACAACAAAGACTGAAAGCCTGCAGGTAACTTACAGTTGGCATTACGCTATTCCATCCCAACCTTCACTGCACTCTGAGGTCACAGATTCATTTTAAAATATACACCCTTCAACTTGCAGGCAAACCAGTTGCCCTCCCAGGTAGGTTCAAGCAGCCCAAATATCCAGGAGTGAAATTCTTCTCAGGATTAAGCACTCATTATAAGTGGAAGTTTTTCAGTTTTCTTTAAAAGAGGATTGGAGTGAATTTGAGAATGTATAGGGCTGGCATAAGGTAATTTATTCTGGAGGAATGAAATACTAACCAAGTAGAATTTACAACATAACCATATGAGAACAAGTAGATCAGGTGGCCCAAGTATTCCTTATTTGCTATAACAATGTGTTTCCACAATATATTGGACCAAGAAAAAGTGTAAAATTAAATGTTTCTGGTCAGCATTCTGAAAGCCTTCTGTATATAAAAAGGTGATTGAGGAAATGTTTGATCTTGGGAACTGTAGCCTGTTTACTGTGTATGTCTAACGTTACCACTGCCATCTATAGTCTGATGCAGTGATCTACGGCATAATAAGATGTACAGTTTCTTCAGACAACTGTAACACTGTTGAATGCCTTTGCTGTAGTCTCCAGGGTGTTGTTTCAGAATAAGCAAACACAAATAAATTACCACTAGCTAAAGTACCAACATAAGGAATAAGCTATTAGCTATACAAGATAGCAAAGCACAAACATAAATATCACAATGAAAAAGTCTAAGAATGAAAATATATTAAGATGTTCCCATTATACATATATTAAACTGACATCAAATATAACAGTAAATCAAAACCTTAAAAGTGCTAATGTCAGCAGAAGTAAATCTTTCAAACACGATTTTAAGTCTAAAATGAAACCACTTACATGAAAAAATGTCAACACTACAGTGTTACAGATTGTCTGACGTAAACATTATAATAACAAGTCTACTACAATGTACAAAAATATATTAACATGTTCCCAGTATACGTATATTAACCTGATCAGTACATCAAAATCTCAGAAGTATTTAGGTAAGAAGCAAATCTTTCCAAAAATGATTTTAGCTCCAAAATGAATCCACTTAAATGAAAATAAAATAGGTGACAGCATCACAGTGGCTACTGCCTAATTTAATAAAATAAAAACTTGATAAACAGTGCAGGGAGGAAGAGTCCCTCAAAATAAATGCACACTAATCTGAAAGCACCCTTTGTTAAACTAAACAAATCTTATCACACAGATGCTTAAATTCAAACAAGGTAGTACATGTCTGCAGATGAAACAGATGAGCCAAATATGAGAAAAATAGAAGCACATTACCATCTAATCCTTATTACTATAATCATTTGAAGTTTCTTTTAAAGAGAATTTGCTAAGGCACTGTGAATAGTATCATGCTGAGCCTTAGAATCAAAGTAAAAAGAATGTGCCCAAATGTTCTAATTTTCAATCAGGACCCTGGTGTCTATGAAACCATAAAACATTTAGTTTCACAAGATGGATTACACTCACTAAAAAAATAAAATTAATTTTTATATTTCTGCTAAACTTGACTCTCTTGTCAGGAAACAGAACCAACAAGAGCACTTATCTAGTCTAAAAATAACACTATTATTCATGAGAAGAGAGGCAAGCACTTCTGGAAAAGTATGGGTCAAAGTCAACTCAGCATTATAGAAAACCGTCTGTCTTCACTCAGGCAGAGTGGAAAAGTAGCATACTGTGCCAGTGACAGCACCCATGTGAAGACTGCACACCAAAGGGAAAGGCTACCCAGGGTTAATGTTATTAGCCATTAACAAGCTTATCATATAGTCCTGAGTTTGATTCTATCAGCATCTACTTGCACACTGTGTGACTGAGCAAAACACTTAACCAAATAGTGCTCCAGGGGCAATTCTGGAAAAGGTACTTGTATCTACTGGCCTGAATAGTACCTAACCTCCAAATCTCCGTTTATCATAGCATCATGAGATATATGCAGAGGTCCCTCCCTAAAGGAAAAAACTGCATCAGCACAACTACTCGTTAGTTAGACTCAACATGATTTGCAGATGTCTCTGCACACATTTCTGTGTTTTTTCAGGGTCTTTCTGGTTTTCTTGTACATAGATTGCTACTTCTATTCTAAATACATCAAAGGCTTCTGTTTAACTGGTTATGACAGAACATACCTAGATTTCTCACTTTTGCTACAATGATTAGCCCAAAGAAGGAAGAATATCTATAGATAGTATAGCTTGGTTTGTTGGTGTAATTTTATTATTACAAATGAGTGTACAGTCTGCTAATCCTGACCCTAAGTACACCTTGATTCATCCCAAAGTAACTTCCATCGTCTGGAACTGCCCTAGAGTTCCTTTCTGCTGTTTCCTGAAGGAAACCATGAACAAAATCTATCATAAAAATAACAGTAATTCCACATGAACAGCTAAATAGAACTGGAGAGACAAGGTTGGGAAAGGGTTCTGCAACTATGGTTTTGTATCCCATACTGAATGATCTGGCTGCATGACTGACTTTTTTATTTATTTTACATTTGGTTTACTGAGAAAGTCCAACTTGGAACGCAGCCAATTTTCAGCGGAGGCCCAGGGAGAAACATTCCAGATGCATGTCTTTGTAATGTGGGGGGAAACCAGAGTACCCGGAGAAAACCCACACAAATGCAGGGAGGACTTGCAGACTCCACAGAACAGAATACTAAGCAAATTGGGAAAACAATCCTCCTGGGTTGGGGGAATTAGTGGAGCAGTCATGTTAAAACTGTTTTCCTAAAGAAAGACCTGCAATAGAAATCATAAGCAATATGTAGTGCTTTGCAAATTTATGCCTAGTAGTTGACCAACTGTATTATAAATAACATCCACTCAAGCAGTACGGAAGAAACTTTGCAGAGGTGGCCACCACTCCAAAGGAATAACTTCTGCAATGCCTTGTGGTTTTACCATACTTGCCATTACAAAACACCATGAATGATACAAATGCTCCTCTCACTAAAGTATACAGCAGTCTGTATGCAAATACATGACATGGGGAAATCAGTTAATGTATACATCTTCTTTTAGGTAAAATGGTCAAAGCAAAGTCTAGCTTAGTGCAACAGAGAGTTAAGAGTCTCACTATCAGTCACGTACTAAAACAGCTCATTTAGTTGCAAAAGGGTAGACAGTGCAGTATGTGGTGATTCAGCACAAAGAAATAAGATTATGGGAAAGCTGAGATGTAATGAGACCTAGAGCTTGGCACAAGCAATCCTACATAACATATATTTTTAATCCAAGCAGCAAAGAAATGGAAAAAAAAATCTATATTGAGTGAACATGTAACTACTAGACTAATGTCTTCCTGCTCTTGACAACAAACACTCTGGATTATCCTGTTGGTCATTCAACTGGGGAGGACACCAACATGGGCTTCGGGAGGACACCAACATGAGCTTCCAGAACTGCTTTCAGTAATAGTATTTTTTCTCCCATGGCTAAGACTAAGTAAATAGAGCATGGAAATGAGGGCTGAAATACCAGTGCAAGAAGAGGCTACAGAAAACGTTTCCCAGACCAAATGAATAACTGAAATAGGTAGGCAGAAACCAAAAGGCAGGAGACATACAGTACCATATCTGGGGCCAACTCCTGAGGCATCTCATTCTGCTCACTAAACAGTGTCAAGCACCTCCCTATTACTGTGGGTAACACTCATCAGTCTGCTACAGCACTAACGCAGACAGTTTTTTTTTTTTTTTTTTTACTAGTCATTGCTTGCTCTAGCCATTTCTAACACTTTTTATTGTCTGCTGCATACTTTTTATTATATTTTATTGCTATACACTAATCTGCATGGTTGCACTAAAATTGTCTACTTACAGGGCCTGAAAAATAATGTTTTTACTGCCACACTGTTTGTAAATCTTTTTTAGCTAGTTTCACTGTGTGAAAGGTATTAACTGGAAATTTTCACCATTTGATAATCATCCGTTTGTTTGTTCTGATTTCCTGCCAAGGAGTGTATCATTGTAACTGATATGTTTGCAGTTAAAAAAGCAATTAGACTCTAGAGAATGCTTTTATCTGTTTAAAACTTTAATTTAGTGGCTCACTGCTGTTTTTCTGCTGTGATAAACATTTCTGTAGTGTTTTCTGCCTAAACTAGTGTAGGTAGTAGTTGTAGTATAGTTTCCCACCCTCCCTGTTGGTGTATTGTTCTTATACTTGGTGGCTTTGCAGTTGCATGTCCCTACTGTAAATTTGATCTGGGACACTCCTCCCAGTCTAGTGTCATTAGCTCATGCTACCTAATACAGAGAGAACATTTGAGAATGCCAACCCACTTAGTTTCTTAACCTTGAATTATTTTCTGTTCCTCCTTTCTCCCTTTCCACTTTATAAAAAAAACACATTGCTAGAATTTACCATTGCTAGAATCTCCTTGTGTTCTGACTGAGTGTGTTTCTCAAACAATCTGGAAATATAGAGTTGATAAGTATATTTTTTGACACTTTTTAACTGTTCAGAGTTCTGCACCGTCTTAATTTTTGCTTTAATGAACTATTTATATATTTGTTGGCATTGTTTTCTGATACTCTAAGTGCCTCCATTTTCATTTTTCCTAATTTACTTCTTTCTGCAATTGTCTTTAGTCATTTTTTAATTTAATTACATTTATTTAAACTGTGTTTGCTTTAATATTGCTACACACTCAAGTGTGCTAACGTGCACTGCATTTGAATTGTTTTTACTGCTGTTTTAGCTGCTTTTCTGTTAAAAAAAAGTTCTCTAAGCTAGTCAAGTCCAGATATAGACTTGCCGTATCCAGGAATGTTTATAAGCTTCTCAGCCCCCCCCCCCCAAGCCTTTCTGTGTTCTAGGGTAGGCTTCTAGCTTATCAGTGGGAGTGGTAAGAACTAAGTAGCCTATCTATCACAAGAGGAGTGGTTTCTGGCCCAGAAATTGTTGTTTATTGATCATTTGGGCAGTTTTTCCATCCCTTTCAACTTTCTGGTTTAAAAGCCTATGTTTGAGCTTGTTTTCCGCTTTTCCTGTAACTAGTCTAGTCCAGATACAGATTTGCTGTATCCAGGACTGTATGTAAGCTTCTGAGCCCCCCAAGCCTTTCTGTGTTGGAGGGAAGCCTTCTAGCTTATCAGTGGGAGTGGTAAGCACTTGGTAGCCTATCTACCACAAGAGAAGTGGTTTCTGGCCCAGAACTTTTAGTGTACTGGAAATTTGGGCAGTTTTTCCATCCCTTTCAAATTTCTGGTTAAAAAAGCCCACGTTTGCGCATTTTTGTGCTTGTTTAAACTCTGCTCAGTGGCGCTGCGCTGAGGTAAACTATTACTGGTGCCAGAAAGTCTGCTCTTCAATTTTCCCTTAGATCTTGATAGTTCTTTCTGTCTTGGACTTCAGTGTAGCAACTGCCTCATGTACACAAACAACCCTCTCCTCTTACCTCCCAACACTCAGACTTGTGAGAGATGCACTTATATCACCAAACTGGAAGCTATGCACTCTCCAGCCAAGACCGGACTAGCTGGTCAAGAGGAGCAGGTCAACACCTGCACCACACCACATGGAACACATGGTCCTCCAGAACATCCACTATCACAGCTCTCACATAAAAACACAAACCACACATCTCCCTTTGCAGAGGATCTCAACAGAAATTTACCCAAGACCTCCAAGACAGAAATGCACTCAACCACCACAACACAGCACAAACCACAGGACACACAGCTTACCTCCACAGTGTGCCCCTCAACCTTAGCCCCTAAGGCTAAACACCTTGCCAAATACACTAATCATAGGTGACTCAATTGTGAGGCACACATATGTCCCACTCACTAGGGTAACAGTTAGCTGTCTATCAAGCACCAGAATCAGTCACATAACACACGCACTCAGGTCACTCCACAACATGTACAAGTATGACTCTGTCATTGTCCATGTGTGTGTGAATGACCTGAGACACATTTCCCTGGACTACATGAAAAGAGACATGGTGGAGCTCTTGGATTATGTGGCCCAAGCGAGTTTGACACTAGCGCTGAGCAGTATCCTACCATCATCCAGAATGATACCGTTGTACAAACGAAAAATGATTGACTTTAAAAATTGGCTAAGTTTCTGGTGTCATTCTAAGGGGATCCAGTATCTGTCTGCCTGGGATGACAAGACTGACAGACCGCGATGCTTTGCCAGAGATGGCCTGCATTAGTCACCCCTGGGTTTCCGGGTACTGTAACATCTATAAATAAATGCAATCTGAGGGTCATGCTGCTCAATGCTAGAAGTCTAAATCTCAAATTGCACCTGCTCGAAGCACTCCTCAAAATGGAGAACATCGACATTTGTGCTGTAATGGAGACCTGGTTTAAAGCAGGAGAAAGCACCCCTGCGCTATCAAGCTACAACTTGTTCCACACCTTTCAGCCCTGAAACATGGACCAAAGCTCCAAAAGGCGGTGGTATCTCCATATTCATAAAAGATATGCACACCTCCAGACTAGTAGCCCAGCATAACGCATCTGAGATATTTCAGGTACAACTAACACTGGGTAAGACAGAGATCCAGGTCATAGCCTTCTACAGTTCACCAACCATTTCCCTAGACTCTCACTCCATGTTCCTAAGCACCCTGGAATCTATCAAGGTACAACCCAACACTCTCATATAAGGAGACTTCAATTACCCCTCCATCAACTGGGAAAACTACTCAGGCACCAATACACTGGCCCAGCGCTTCCTGGAATTCATCAGTTCCAATGCTCTGGACCAGCTCATTCTGACCCCCACTACAGGAAGCAACATCCTTGACCTGGTTATTACTAACATGGGCGACCGCTGCTCTACACCAATAGTCAGTCCCTCCCTGGTCAGATCCAACCATAAACTAATCACCATGGAAATCCACATCTCACCCACACCCACCGCAAAGGTAACCATCTTGAAAAACTTCTCTAAAGCTGACTTTGGACTCCTAAAACCAGAAATGGCTAACTTCATGGCACCCATGCCAATGAAAAAATAGCTGCATGACTGCCGAATCATACACTAATGCACTGTACGAACATGTACATAAATGCATGGAACTAGCCATACCCAACAGAACCAAGACGCTCTCCTCCAAAACATGGAAGGCAATCTGGGGGGTTCCCTGACATTAATAAAAACTCTATAACAGAAGGAAGAAACTATTACAGAAAAAGGTGAAGTCCCAAGACTGGAAAAACTCCCTTATTAGCCTCAACAAAACGTTGAGATCCCTCATCAAAACCTCTACAGCCAGCTATGAAGGCAGAATTGTGGCAGACACTAAAAACAATCACAAAGCCTTCTATAGCTATATCAAGAACCTCCACAGCAATACCCAGATTTGCTCTGAGTTACTGCACAATGGTACCTCCTATACTGAGCCAACAGATAATGCCAACATACTGGCAGGCAGATTCAGTGTCAACTTTACCCCTCTCTCTCCCCCTAAAGGACCAGTCACAATACGGGACGAATGCCAGGCACCCAGCATTACTGCAGCACAGGTTAAAGCTGCATTGTCCAAGGCCAAGAATACAGCTTCCACGGGACCCGATAATATTCCTGGCTGTGTTCTACATATACTACAAAGCAAACTGGCACCACATCTGTGTGCCCTGTACAGTCACAGCCTCACCTCAGGATTTGTTCCTACAAAATGGTGCACTGCTACAGTCATCACTCTCCATAAAGGGAGAGCGACTACAGACCCTGGGAATTATCGCCCCATTAGCCTGACGAGTCTGATATGTAAAGCTATGGAGTGCATCATCATGGACCTGATTAACAAAGATATAGGAAATCTTTAAACTCTGGACCCCATGCAGTTTGGCTTTGTGAAATGGAGATCATGTCTGTTCAACCTGGTTGACTTATTTGAGTCAGTTACCAGGGCTGTGGATGAAGGTATGGCAGTACATACAGCCTACCTTGATCTGGCCAAGGCCTCTGATATCAATAATTCCTGAGTGAGGAATGGTAACTCACCAAACTAGTCAGACTGCCGATCAGCCACAAGTGGAGTCCCACAGGGATCGGTCTTGGGTCATCTCCTGTTCTGCATCTACTTCTCAGATGTCCAGGCCAACACAAAGGTACTCTGGCAGACTAGGTTCGCAGATGACTGCAAGCTAGGAGCTATTATTAACTCCTCAAGTGATGCAGACATCCTACAGAAATGCCTCACTGAGACCAAAGACTGGTGTCGAAACCATAGCCTTAAGCTTAACACCAAAAAATGCTTCGTCATCCCCTTTGGTAAAAACTCAGTTCCCACTAATTACCACACAGATGAGAGCCCACTGAACACTGAAGGCATTATAAGAGATCTGGGGACACAGGTTGACAGCAACCTCTCCTTCGACCACCACATTGCCACTGTGGTCAGAAAGTCCTTCTATGTGACACATCTCATTACCAAGGTTTTTGCATCCAGGAAGAAAGAGGTCATAGTCTCTCTCTACTCTTCCCTCATTAGACCAATCATAGAGTATAATTGCCCCATTTGTCTTGTACCTCACTAGACACCTGCAACAGCTGGAGAGGCCACAGAAGTACCTCACGAAGAGGATGCTAGGCATTAAACAAATGTCCTACACGGACAGACTCAAAAGACTCCAGCTATTCTCTGTCTCATATCACCTACTTAGAAGTGATCTCTGCTTGACTTACAAAGCCATGTCTGACCTAGCTCTGTTAGAAATGCTCCATCTAAAGAAATCCCAATCCCTCCGCACCACATGCTCCAGAGACTTCAACCTCATTACCACAATCAACAGAACATGCTGGAGGAACATGTTCCTCACGAGGGACTGCCCATGCTCTGGAATAGACTTCCCATACATGTCAAGCAGAGCACCTCGCTTTCCCTCTTCTAGAGGGATCTTGATGAGTGGATGGGTAATAGAAAGTTCACCCCTGGGATCACTCCAGTGGGTCTACTTGATAGAGGCACTGGGAACTAACATCAGGTGGCACGATACCAGGGCACTTCTATGGGCTAGGCTTGTAAAGACTCCAGGGCCATTAGCTAAGTACACACCTATGAACCTATGTAACCTTTACTTAGCAGAGAATGTTGCTGCTGTAGCTAAGTGTAGTACAATTCTTGACAAGTGAAAAATGGTCTGTTCTTACTACTGCTGCAGCAGCACAGACTGCTTTCTAACAGTATCAGAGGGCTAGCAGTGCAAGTACTGTATGGAATCAGCATGACTTCTTTTCTCTGAAAGGAAAAGTCTTTACAGAGTGGACCTAAACCAGAGAGAAAAACTTGATGAATATGTCCTCTTTTTCTTCCTAATTTTCAGGATTATAGTGAAATACCACAAGAATGAAAACTGAAAAGAGAACAAACTACTAAAATAGGGCGTATGCAAATAAACTGCCAGAAATATATATGCCCATGCCCACTAGTGTCCTATAAACATGATGTCTCTGTGCCTTTCCACCCCTCTCATCATGCTGTTAACATTCATTTGTATACCATCTACCAGCCTTTTTTCCCATTCTCAGTATGGATAGCAAACTGAAATGCAGACTTAGGATACTCTTAAGTATATTACCCTAGTAAGGATTCCAGCATAGATTTGTTATTCCTGTGCTTTCCTCCTCTGTCCTCCCCAAGGCCATTCCACACTGAATGCATAAGCATCATGGATTTACGCAACAAAGACTACCCTGCAGTTTTCTCAATTAATCTCTACATACCACCTATTTGATAAATGTTTAAATCTTTGAAGATTTTGACAAAGGTTACTGTCATCATCTAAAACCATAATTTCAATAATACAAAAAAATCAGATAGTCTGACAAAATCTAATATGTCTTGATCTCCAGCCAAAGTGTAATATGTCAAATATGCTAAACAGGTTCAGTACAATAATAAGATCCTAGTAAACCCTAATGCAGACTGCCTTCTGCCCAGAAAAAAAAAAAACTAGCCCTAATCTATCACTCTGTTCCAGGTCAATTAGTTATTTTGCAGTCTACCTCAGCATTTTGCCCCCTCCCACTTTTAACTTTCTCCACACTTGTGTGCCACAGGGTCATAGGTCATGCTAAAATTCATACAAATCACATCCACTCATTTCTCTGCATCTCTTTTACGACCTAGTTACAGAACCAAATCAAAATGAACTGGCAAGATCTCTGCCTCATGAAAGAAATGCTGCCACCCAGCTGTCAGACTAACAAGATTCAACAACTCCATCAATCTCCCTCACGGTACTTTTTGCACAACTTTCTCTGGGGTGAATGACGCCAACAGGTCTCTAGCTGTATGACTCCTCTCAGATGCAGCTTTGTGAAAGGGTAGCACTCCTCTTATCCTTTCAGCCCTGTAGCACTACTTCAGCATTAGGACTATACTGTTTAGCCACTGGTTTACCAAGCAGTACTGCTGCACTCTGTTTAGTTATGCATATGTTTTCTCAGTCCCTGCACCTCATCCCTCCAAATCGGATGAGCTTCCTCTATACTTCTTCCCTATTCACCCTTATCTGTTTTCAGCTGGCAATATCCATATCACCTTCCACTCTGGGATTGTTTTTCTGTGCCACTATAAATAATGACAAGAACAAATTCAGTATTCCTGCATAATCATCCAACTCATACTACTTAAAAAGAAAAACTCTTTATTTGGTTTTAATAACTCCATCAACATTTAAAACACTGTATAACAAGACAAACAATAACTATTTACAAAAGTCCATAACAAGAATATTTATATATTCTTAACTATTAGTACTTTTCCAGTAAATAACTGAGCTTTTGCCAAGATATGTACTGACAAGTTATGTTTAAAGTTCTCATTCTTATAGTCAACAACTGATTTTTACAGACAGTCTTAGCTAGGCATACAAATTCACCAAATGCTAATTCAGTTTTACATTTCTAGTTTTCTAACTTTCTTGCAATGGCAAGTATTGCCCACGGAGGTATTTAAGAAATAGGTATAACTGTTGGAATTGGGGCATTAAATAGTATAAAGTAGTCAGTAATAATGCAATTGTCTGACCACAAAGCCTGAGAAAAGTTTCTAAAATCACTCCAAAAGGAAGTCACCAACTTACAATCCATTATCACGTGTAACCAATCAGCATTGGACCTTCATTATGCCTCCAGCATTTCTATTATTTGTGTAATTTTATGATGTGCAAGAATGACTATGCAGAAATTTCCATGTACAGATTTTCCAATAAAGTGAGGACATTGGCTTTACTGCAGGTTTTACTTTTTGTTTAGTTCTGAAAATGGTTCATTGTTAATTTTTGTTGAGAAGGTCCATATTATCATATCTGGGGTAGCAAATTCAGTTCTAATAACCTTGTATGTAACTAATAAATGTGACTTCCCCTTAGGTGGCCAACTATTAACATTAGAGAATAGATCCAAGATTTTTAGAACAGGTTTAATTTGAAGATCTAGTAATATTTTGATTTTATCTTGAATATATTATTTACAGGAAACCAGCCTCCTTGCTCTATGCTATATCTTGCTATTAAATATTCAACAGGATGTATTTTGTTTCCATTAAGAAATTGATGCCAAAGTATTACATTACTATTCCTGATAGTTGTCATATTTGCATTAAAAGATAAGCATCCATTAGTGAATGCAAATGGGAATAAGAGGATTAGAAATTCCTTGACTAAGTAATTTGAATTCATAAACCTTTTAAAGACTGAAAAGATTTGGTTAATAAAAGCATAAAACTAAACTTAGTGGCTTTCATTCAGAAAAAAATCTTTTAGAGTTCAGTAGAATATATGGGTCTAGGTTCGGCTATTGAAAAAAAGAAAAAAAAAATAACGTGAACACCTAAATACATAGGTTCATACTAGGCTATCTGCCCTAGGGCATTTATAAGCCTAGCTAGAATGTGTTTGGCTTTCGCCACCCATTTTAAATTAATTTTGCTATGCCCTTTTTCGAGGTTAGTATACTGTGCCTCTGTCTAACAGTGACACAGAAGTGATACCTGGGTTAAACCTACGATCTCCCATCCACTCATCAAGATTCCTCTTGAAGAGAGTTAATGAGGGACTCTGCCTAACCTGGACTGGGATTTTATTCCAGAGTGAAGGGAGCCTCTGGGTTATGAATCTGTCTCTCCAGCATGTCCTATTTATTTCAGTGCTGAGGTTCAAGTCTCGAGCGTAGCTCGATGGGATTTGGATTTTCTGAGGTGCAGCATGTCCATTAATTCGGGTTGGACATGGCTTTATACGTCAGGCACAGATCGCCCCTGAACAGGCAGTATGCCACTGAGTAGAGCTGGAGTTTCTTTAACCGGGCAGCATATGGCATCTGTTTGAGCCCTTTGATCCTCTTGGTGAGGTACTTTTGGGGTCTTTCCAGTTGCTGCAGGTGTCTGGTAAGGTACATCCCAAAAGGGGCATTGTACTCAATTATGGGCCTGATGAGGGATGAGTAAAGAGGCACGATGACCTCCCCTGATCTAGATGTGAATCCCTTCATGATTAGGTGGGCTATATAAAATGTTTTTCTAACCACTTTGGCCACGTGGTTGACAAATGAGAGACTGCTATCAACTTGGGTCCCCAGGTCCCTAATTACTTCTTCTGTACTTAATGGATTACCGCCTATGTGGTAATTTATGGGCACTTTGTTTTTGCCAAAGGGGATGACTATACACTTTTTGGCGTTTAGCTTGAGGCCATGGCTCTGGCACCAGTTGTCTGTTTCTATGAGGCCCTTTTGAAGGATGCTTGTGTCGGCTGGAGAGTCTATTATGGCGCCCAGTTTGCAGTCATCTGCGAACTTGGTCAGCCACAGTCCTTCCGTGTTGGCCTGTACCTCCGAGAAATACATACCGAACAAGAGAGGTCCCAGGACTGAGCCTTGTGGGACGCCACTTTAACTGGTTTGGAGTCTGACATGGCTCCAGCAATTCTAACCATGTGGGTTCTGTCCTTGAGCCAGTTTGCAACCCATCTAGTGACATAGGGGTTTATATTTAAGCTGGTGAGCTTATCTATAATGCCCGAGTGGGGTATTGTATCGAAGGCTTTTGCGAGGTCCAGGTAGGCTGTGTGGACCACCTTCCCCTCATCAATGGCCTTGGTGACTGTTTCAAAGAAATCAACCAGGTTAAAGAGGCAGGATCTGCCCTTAACAAAGCCGAACTGGGTAGGATCCAGTGTCTGTAGGTCCCCAATATCTTTATTTATGAGGTCCATGATGATCCTTTCCATAGCTTTGCAGACCAAGCTAGTCAGGCTTATGGGGCGATAGTTTCCAGGATCCGTTGAGGCACCACCTTTGTGGAGAGGGACCACTGTTGCTGTACGCCACTCTTTGGGTGCATATCCTGCAGTAAGGCTGAGATTGAACAATAGTTTTATGTTTGGGTTTAGCTCTTCTTGGAGTTCATGTAGGACGGGGACACCATCTGGTCCCATTGATGCTGTGTTTTTTTGCTTTGGAGAGGGCGGCTCTTACCTGAGCATCTGAGATGTCAGGGGGGCAGCACTCTGCTGGGATAGATATTTGCCCTTTTGGTGGGGGGGAGAAGTTTGTGCTGAACCTGTCAGCTAGGATGTTGGCAATGACTGTGGGTTCGGTGTATTTTTTGTCATTTTGGACTAATTCTGAGCATATCTGGGAATTCCCACCCAGGTTCCTAACATAACTAAAGAAAGCCTTGTGATTATCCTTAGTGTCCTGTGCAATTTTTCTCTCAAAGCTGGCCTTAAGACGATTTTATGAGTGCCCGTAGTTTTTTGCTAATACTGATCAGAGATGCCTTCCCTTTTTGGGATTTTGCTCTATCATGTAGTAGCTTCCTCCTTCTATTGTATAGTTTGTTTATGGCTGGGGTCCACCAGACAGGATGTCTGCCTTTGGAGGATTGGGTCTTGGTTTTATTTGGGATTGCATGATCCATGCATTCCTGAAGGTGTTCAGAGAATGCATTTATAAAGGATTCTGCGGTCTGGGCTGTATTTTCCACAGGCCCGGGGGCTTTGAAGGATTCCACCTCGGTTTTGAGGAGTGTGAAATTTGCTTTAGAGAAGTTTTTCACTGTGGTTTTCTGGGCAAGAGGTGGGGTCGGGATGTGAATATCCAGTGAGATTAGTTTATGGTCTGATCTTACCAGTGAGGGATACACTTCTGGTTTGGAGCATAGAGTCCCCATGTTGGTGATGATCAGGTCCAGTATGTTTTCCCCTCTTGTGGGAATGGTAACAAGTTGTTCCATAGCATTTGAGTTTATAAATTCTAGGAACCTTTGGACTAGGGTGTTGGAGCTAGAGTAATGCTCCCAGTCTATGTTTGGGTAGTTGAAGTCGCCCAATATAATGGTGTTTGGAGAGACCTTCATATTTTCCAGTGTTCTCAGGAAGGCCGAGTGGGGTTCCTGGGTTTGGGAGGGTGGTCTGTAGCCAGCTATAAACTGGAAGGCAGTTTTACCCACTGTTAGTTGCACATGCATAGTCTCTGATGCTTCGTGCTGTGCCACCAACCTGGAGGTGTGGGTATCTTTGACGAATATTGATACTCCTTTTGTGGTTCGGTCCAAGTTCTGGGGCTGAAAAGCATGGTGTGAGGTATAACCTGGTAGTGCTGGGGTGCTCTCGGGAGCCTTGAACCAGGTTTCTGTTCCGCACAGATATCGATGTTCTCCATGCCAAGGAGAGTTTCGAGTGCGTGCATCTTGAGGTTTAGACTTCTGGCGTTGAGTAGCATTACTCTTAGTTTCTTATCCCTTGTGATACCTATGGAGGTGGGTTTGTCTTTTGAGCCTTGCCTAAAAAAGGCACTATAGGGGTAGCAAGAGCCTTTGCCAATATCTGAAAGCCCAGGGGTGACAGGTGCAAGCCATCCCTAGCGAAGCATCGTGGCTTGTTGAGCATGTCATCCCAGGCCGATAGGCATTGGATCCCCTTTGAATGACACCAACACTTAAGCCAATTGTTGAAATTGATCATCTTGTCTTCATATTGTGGCATCATTCTTGGTGAGGGTAAGATGCTACTCAAGGTCAGGGTCATACTGGCCTGGGCCACATGCTCAGAGAGCTCCTCTTTGTCTCTTTTCATGTAGTCCAGGGAGGTACGTCTCAGATCATTCACACCAGCATGGACAATGACTGAGTCATATTTGTACTTGCCTTGGAGTGACCTGAGTGCTTGTGTTATGTGGCGGATCCTAGCGCCCGACAGGCAGCTCACCGTGACCCTCACCGTGACCTTCTCCTTGTTCAACCTGGTGAGCAGGACGTCAGTGTGCCTGACGATAGAGTCACCTATTACAAGTGTATCAGGTGTGTTGTTTAGCTTTAAGGGCTGTGACTGTTCGGCACACTGGCTTTGTGAGCTATGTGTTGCACATGTTTTGTTTTGGGGTAGCGGTTGCTTGGGTGTCTGCGTTGGAGGTCTCTGCTGCTTAGGCAGATTTTTATTTAGAGCCTCAGAGTATGTTTTTGTGTGTTTATGTGTTTGGTTTGCTGTCGTGGTAGGTCTATGTGAGACTGAAATTGTAGTGAGTGTGGTTTCCTTCTCCTCCTGACTGGTTACGCCAGTACTGAGTTGAGAGAGCTTAGCCTCCAGTTTGGCTATATGGATGCATCTCTCACGTGTTGGAATTTGTTGGGAGGAGGAGAGGGTTGTCTGTGTACATGAGGCAGTTGTAACATTGCCTCAAGATTACAGAATGTGAAACATCAAGAGGTAAAATTAGCAGACAACTACTTCAACAAAAATAAATTCAGCAAATGGCTACAGTCAGCCAACATCACAAACACAACCAACTAAGGTGGGGGGCTGTGCTCCCCACATATACCCCAACTATATATACCAACTCCCGAGATTGTACTACAGTGGGGAATAGGGCAAATTTGAAAGGTTTCCCTTCACTTACCTTATGCATGGAGTTACTTCCTGGTTGTTGGCAAAAGATGGCCATTCAATGAATTCATTTTCGTAAAATTAGTTGTTCCCTAATTTTACCTTTCGATGTTTAATGTTCGGTATCTAGCCATTCACGTTTGTTTGTGTTTGACAGCCGAACATGAACCCGAATATACTGATACCCAGTTTCATATAAGAATTTATATGCTTGTTGATGTCTATTAATATTTTCTCATGTAAAGATGTCCAACAAGAGACATATGAAGAATCTAACCGCAATAATATTATTTTAATATTTACAGCATTAGTATACAGCTCAGTGTTTGAAAACTCAATGTCACTTTCCTCCCAGATTTTGACATGCCAGTCTAAAGATATCCTTGTTTTTCAGGGTGCAATAAGAATTTACTGTAAGGTAGAACATATTTTTCTTATAATTTTGTTGGGGGGATTAATGGTTGACTACAGTGTAAGATTTTTGGCAAAATTATCACTTTAATCAGAGTGAGTCTATCTTTAATTATAAAGAACTGCTTATTCCAATTGTCTTGTTATCGTTATGATTTCATCCAGTAAGTTTTTATAGTTTATAAATTTGGAATCTTTGTTCTTAGATTCAATAGTGAAACCTAAATATTTCATTTGAGAATTTTCACAGTTAAAATTTTGATGTGACTTTAAAATAAGCAAAGTTTTAGTTTGTGATTAAATTTCAAACCTGAAACCATTTCTAAGTAATCCATGGCTTTGAGTATATGATCTAATGAGTGTTCTGTGTCACCACATGTCAACAGTATATCATCATCTCAAAGCTGGAGTTTTGATGAGAGGTCTTTTGAAACCTTTAATATTTATGTTAGATCTTATACAGTTAGCTAGTGGTTCTATAGTTAGAGCAAATAATAAAGGGGAAGAGGGCATCCTTGTTTTGTACCTTTTGCTATATTAAAGGGTCTAGACAGAAAGGAATCTATCTTGACAAAAGATACTGAATTGCTAGAAAGTGTTTTAATTAATGCTGTAAAACTAGAAGAAAGTTATATTCATTTAATATTTTACATAGATAAGGCCAGTTAATTGAAAGCTTTATCAATATCTAAACTTATTACTGATCGTTCCTTTTTATTTGCTATATCGATTAGTGAAAAAAAAACTCTTATAATATTGTCTTGTACTCTTCTGTATATTATAAAGCCAGCTTGATCTTCATTTATTAATCACTGAAGTATATGGTTCAACTTTTTGCTAGTACAGACACGAAAATTTTGTAGTCTACATTCAAAAGTGAGATAGGGCAATATGAAGCATATGATACAGAATCTTTATCTGATTATAAAATAGTTTTCATTATACAATATCTCTGGGGGGGTATTAGCAGAGTTTTTCACTTCTTCAAAGGCATCCAATAAGGTTTATAAAATACTGTCAGGTAGAAGTTAATACAATTCTGGGATGATTCCATCTAATCCTGGAGCCATGTTGGTTTTGAGACTTTTAATTTGGTCTTTCAATTCTTTAAAAGAGAAAGACTTCAGTTTTACTTTTCTGTTTATTAGTTAATTTATTTTTTAGTCAAATTTATTATGTATATTTTCCTTCAAAAAATATCAATTAGTTCATAATTATCTAAGTTAGTCTCCAGTTTATTTTTTTTTTTCATAATATTCACCAAAACATTGTAATATGTCATTTAGGTTCATTATTTTGATGTTTTTCCCCCCTTTATATGAACCTCCTTAATATGATTTATTTTTTTTCATATTTTTTTATCTTATGGCTATTTTACATAGATTCTTTGGGTTTAGTGAATAAGACTGTAATTTATTTTTTTTCCAGATTGATTGAGATCTTGTGTTGAAGTATTTCCTGATATTCCTGATTCAGTTTTTTTTAACTCCATATTTGCAGCTTTGTCATTGGGCTTTAATTATCTAAATTAGATTGCAGAGCAATCAAGTCCTTTTCCCATTGTTTCCTTTTACATATAGGGTGTCCCATACTATAGCATCTGTCACCCCCCATTGTTATTAAATTTCATAAAATGATGATTAAGTTCTCTCAAAAAACAATCATTAAAATCTTCTATTTTGAGTATGCAGGTAACCTTTGACAATGAATTTAGATAGCTGAGATAAAGGTTAGAGTGAATGTAATGGCATTATGGTCAGTCAATGGCAAAAGACTATCAATACATCTTCTGTTTTTGAATAAAGCTCATTTGATACAAACATTTTATCAATATTCCTTACATTCATTAAACCTGTATAATGATTTAAATGTTTGTTGCAGAAAATTGTCTGATTCTTTTCTCATTAGTGGTGTCTTTACTTGATAAAATACAATTAAAAGTATACGGCTATCTTCACATTTCCTTTTGCATATGATATCATAATGTCTAGATACTTCATGGCTGTTTTAGATCCTAGTCCTGGAATCCAATAAGTATTTATGAGAGTGTAAATGCTTTTTGTCCATTTCTATTACCACCAGTCCCAGCAAGCCATTCTTATCAGAAGAAGTGTTGAGTATTTTAGGTAAACCTAGTGTTTTCTTCCAAAGGATAAGAAAACATCATCTTTTTAACTAAAATGAGAACTTGCTATAATTAAATAGTCCTTTATTTGCAACCTGCCTAAATATTCAGTCAAAAGATGTGTTTCTTCCAAGAAGACATTATCTGCTTTATGTAATGTTAAATACTTAAACAATTTCTTTTTAAAGGGTTATTCAACCCATTAACATTTAGTGAAAGACATTTATATCTTGGTATCTTTAAGAACAAATGGTTTAAAAAATAATGAACACTGGTTTACTACACTGAATACATACCTAACATATGTACAACTTGTTATGGACAAATGTTCTAAAACTAGTGTTAAAAAAATCTAAGTTAAACATATTTTATCCTCCAACATGGAATAAAAACATTTCTGCTTTGATGAAAATCGCATACAAACCACACCCTAACAACCCCATAGCTCTACCTAATCACAAATCTTTGTTACTGCTTATATAGAGATATAATAAAACACAAATAAAATAGAATACACTATAATTATATAAGTTGTGCTTCTAACAGACATAACAGAGAACTAAACAATTAGCTTAATCTTATAAAATCACACTTGAGATAGGAAGCCACTTTACTTATAACAGTTGAGTTATTTATTTGGGAGTGTGTTCATATTTGGGATTGTGTTCGTATTACTTACTTACTAATGTGTTACTCATTACTTTCTTAAAACACAATTCCCAAAATTCTAGGACTTTTAAATATCCTATCTACAAAATAACTAATAACTTGTATACAACGTTCACTATTATAATTTATTGCTGAACTGTTATTTAGGGTATGTGGGATAACCTTTTACTTAAGAAATCCTGTATATTGTATATAAAGCTTGCTGTACATGTCACTTTATATTGGTATACTTGATAAAGATAACACTTATTTCAGATAATGTTATTACTGACAATGTCAGCTGGGTATATCAGAATAAAACTATTGGTGAGAGCAACTTAATTTACTTACCTGTGCTTACATTTAATAAATTATAAGTATCAATATCACATATGCATGTTGTCAATAGGCTAAAACATTATTTTTATGCAAGCTATGCTACCAAGAGATTTCAGTTTTGTGTACACTCTCTCTTCAACACCACACTGTCATACAGAACTGTACATTTCTCTCCACAGAGCTATGTGACCTCATACATATATGTATCTGAATCTCACCTTCTCTATATAGTTACAATCAAGTGTGAGTATGCAAGCATAAGCATACACACACCCATGTCTAGTAGTCATCATGACATAGTGCAGGATAGACTTCTGATGTGTCTGTTACAAAAACAGCCATTTTAAAACTCAGTAAAATTGATGTTTAAAATTAGGGTAGGGAAGCTCTATGTATTCAAAAATAAATAAAACTTTTTGTAACTTAAAATGTATGCTGACCTTATTAATGAAGCTTTCACATAATCCCTTTAGAGCAGCATTATATGGTTTATAAAGGTTGCTTTTGAGTAACCCACCTTCGGAGATCTTTTCCCTTGTGTATCATGTTTTATCCCCCCTTCTTGCAGTTCCTGTCACAAGTTTCCTTAGAGCAGAAGCTTCTTTTGTTTCATTGAAGTAGTAACATTGAGTATAACATTAAAAGGCAAGTTTTAACTTACAAAATAATTAATAAACAAAAGAGGTTTTCAAAACCATCCAATAATGTCCATTTTAATGTTCCATTCAAACTCTCCCTTCATTTCCTGTTTCTGAAGGGGTTAGATGTAATGTAGCACTTCCTTTCTCATGAGCTTTTCAAAATGAAACCAGGCTGCTGTGGAAACACAAACTCGTGCCATTAAGAAAAAGACTTCTGAAACACTTTTAGACTTTTGGGAGGGAAAATGAGGTAAAAGAAAGATTATTAAAGTTAAAAGGGCTCACATTCACACTGGTGTAGCTACAATCTATGGAAAAATACACTAACCGTTTTAGTGACGAAATAAAGAAAAGAGTTCAAATAAACCCCATTTAAAGTAAAATTCATGAAGTACATGTTATTTAAGAATTTCCCCAACATTCGTTAAGACTGCTGTTGAATCTTTAAATGTTCATAACAGAACATATCTGCACATTTTCTTTCTTTTATTACATTGTTCTATATCAAACACAGCATAACTATCACTATGTGTATGTCTTCTTATTGATATTTAAATAAAATGAACTATAAAACTTTAATCTGTTGTTTAAACTCAGATTATATATTTCAGATTATTGACAATTAATATAACTATTACTTATACATTCCCCCATCTATTTCAGAATCAGATGTACTTATAAGCAAGAAAGTATTACTTACTGAAACTATATTCTAATTTGAAGAAATGAAAAGTTTTACTTTTTGATGAAATACATTCAGAAATGCTTCAAAAAAGGTATTATAAAACCATGCATTGTACAACATGTAGTATTTTCATCTGTCCCTTTTTTTGTCTTTTACTGTCCATTCATTTCTTGTAGCATATCTTTTCAGAGATGAGGTCCACTCCATTTCTTCAGTGGAATTAAGTAAGTCATTGTTCTGTACAAAAGAAACAGCATCTTCCAAGGTTTCAAATGTTTTTCTTCCTTCTGGCAAATTAATCTTAATTTGCTGGCTAAAATAGATGTGCTTTTATTCAAGATTTCTTTAGACTTTTCAGCAAGGGAATACATACCTTCCTTTTTGAGAAAGTAAAAAAGAAAAGTCATTGTCAAATCTAATAAGGTTATCACCGATTTTGATGGGTGATGCAGACCAGGCAGTTTTAAGAACTAAACCTTTGTCTTGACTGGAAATTCACTATTATTGATCTCGGATTTGAAGGTTTTGTTCAAATTTGTTGTTGATAGGGATCGGTTCACCCTCTCTATACAATATGATAGGGTTTCAGGGAGGTTTAAAGCTTTTGGTATCCAAGTAGTTAAAAAGTTTACCATATTTTCTCCCTATTGCTTCTCATGCACTCCATATATCCTGATAGATGACCTTGAAAACACTTCAAGAAGAAACACTATCTTCTCCAGGAACTTACTGTTTTGTTTTAAAATTAATTCAAGGTTACTTTATCCATCAGTGAGTAAGACTTCCATGACATATATCTGAAGTTTCTGCTGTTTAACTACTATTAATTGGATCTGCTTTTTACAGTATTCTTTGATTGGGTCTGCCTTAGAGTCTAGTTTATCAAATTTTTACTATAAGTCCTGAATACTATTGATGACAGAGTGCAGCTCCTTCTTCACAGTGACTGCCTGAAGTGTTGCCTTAAAGTGACTCATTTTCATTTGATATTTTCAAACTGAAGTTTTGACAAGAACATTTAAAAAGAGTGGATTTATTTTCATCACAGACCAAAATAGTTTCCAATTCTTTATTTCACATTTTTAGAAGTGTTTTAGTGATATTAAAAATTAAATCCCATCAAAACACATATATGAGAAGCAGAGCAAAATTCTTGTGTTGTTAACTGCTTGCCATCTTGGCCATGCCCCCATCTTACTTTTTTCTTTTTATAACCTAGTGTTCATTACTGTCCTCAATGTTCTCCATTATATTTAAAAATAAAGTTGCTTTGGTCACACATCACCAGTCTAGAAAGATCTTTCTCTAGGGCTGCCTTGGCCTTTTTCATCATGTCTGGTACTTTTGTAAACCATCTCATAAACGCTTTCTCTACAAACTTATTTCAATTTTCATTCACCAGTAGTGCCCTCACCTTTTCATTTATAGCTCCACTAACCTCCCCATTAATTAAGATGTTTTACTTTCTGTTCCTTCACTTTTTTAATCCTTTAAGATTCCCTCCTCACACACTACAGCTCTTTCACAGTTGTCATTTGGTGGCACCTCTACCTTAGTGTCCTGACCATTCCTGCTGTGATCAACAAGAAACACAGTATGGCAAATTGCTGTCACCAAGTGGCTCTTTCACTAACAACTGTTAAAAGCCGGTACAAATTTTGTCTATGAACCTCTTAAGTTACTACAGAGTTAGAACCCAACTTGCTAGGTTCAACTGGTCAGGAACTCAATGAAAATATTTTAAATAAGCTTTTTTACAAGGGGCAGGTCAGCACATTCCCAAACATACATATATAAAGTGCATGGTCACACAAGAATGGCAAATATATTTATCTATGATTCACTTGTTTCAGTTTTAACATGTTAAATTATGAAAATGATAATGTGACATGCTTCTACGTTAGTGCCTTTTTGTCTTCCCTTCATTGTCATCCTCATCTTTTCTCATCATGGCTGTGGTCCCTAAATAAACAAACACAGCCATTTCTCTATCTCTTTTGGTATATATCAACTCCTAAGCAGTTCACTTGCAGTACAAATTAGTGTCTGGCCTCTGGCACCAATTCCTCTGTGTAGAAGCACAGCATGCAGCTGTCACTTCATTTCCACAGACTGTTGATATTGCACAGCATCACCTTCCACTCCTGCTTTACCTTCCATAGCCCTTACTGTTTCCATTTTTTATATCTATCTGTACTTGCAGTGCACAGACTAATTTGTTAATTTATTTATTAATTGATTTGATATTTTTTAACCAGGTATGAGAACTGATCCTAAAATACCTTTCAGCCATGCCAAGATCCACTGGTTGGGGTTGGCATAGTGGTCAAGGTGCTTACCTTACAGATACAAGGTACAGGGTTTGAATCTCACATTTGAGGTTGACATAATGGTTAATGGCTTTACCTCACAGATAAAAGATACAGGGTTTCGTTCTGAACACTAGTTATTAGCTAGGCTTGTAATAGTCTGCTGACTGACAGGTTCACATGTAAATACTAAGCTAATACAAAAGAACGATTATAATAAAAACACAATGCAAGCCAGGCGATGCAAACAATATGACAACGGTACAAACAGCACAACTATAATAGCATATATAAGAAATATATAGAAAATATATTGGTTTCCATGACTGAAGACAAAACTAGTATGGAAAAGCAGAAGCATATAATTGAGACTCTCAGAATGTCTGCATTTGACAGCACATAATTAAAAGACGGATGGGCATTTGTCTAGGCAAAAGAGATTTCTAGAAGTGAGAAGAGCTGCCTTAGAGTAACAAAGCAGCTATGTAAATGACATTCATATGTCTGGAAGGAATACTCTTTCTTTTCCTCCCTGTCTTTGGCAGTCAGAAGCCTGGGGGGGTTCTATTTCAACCCCATGATGAATTTTCCAGTACTGAAATTGCACTGTACCATAAGGGGTTGCTGCACTTCCAAGGGTGCCGTCTTCCAAATGAGACATTAAGCTGAGATACCATCCGACTGAGTTGGTGGTAGTTAGATAGTAGGTAGTAAGATTCCACTACACATCAAAAGGAGTAGAGGGTCACTTTATTTACACATAGTTTATAAATATTGTCTATACTACACTTTTTCCATACATTTATACAGTCTGTTCTTTATTCTTAATTTTTTTACTCTCTTCCACCAAAAAACTTGTTCCACACATCCCAACCTCATAATTTCTTATTTTATTATGCAATACTTATTCACATTTTCTTTTTCATCTGTACCATATTGCTATAAAAATAGCTTTATTCTCCTTAGCCATCTATCTCCATCTTATTTTCCCCTTTATATTTACCATATAAAACCACATTTTTATCAATGCCTTCTAAATAATTTCATCCAAAACATCTGATTTTTACAGTCAAAAATGAAATGTTTGTTCAACACTACCTCTCTCTTTAGTTACTTTAAACTTTTTTATCAATGTGTATGACATAATTCTCCAAAAAAAAATTCCCCACCCAGTTAAAACCTTCAAAACTCTTTTTCCTTTATTTTACTGAACTCCTTACATCTTTCCTTAATCTGTCCCAGGATAGAGAAATAATGACCTTCCATTATTTTCTTATACCAGCCTGTGTCATTTTACCTTGCCCATCTTAATCTTTCTCATTTTTCTTTCACATTCTGTCTCTTCAATACTTTCACTTTCTGTTTTCCTGGTCTTTCTCCATCATTTCATCCATACTGCTTCACATTTTCCTAGATAACATTCATACTGGTTTAACACTTTTTTTCATTTATAGCACAAAAGCAAATTAACCAACACAAAACTGTGTGTGTGTGTGTGTGTGTGTGTGTGTGTGTGTGTGTGTGTGTATACACACACACACACATATATATATATATATATATTATATATACACACATATACACACACGTATATGCGTATGTACATCTATGTATACTTAACTGTTTGTGAATATACACACACACGTACATGCATATACATACACACACAAGTGTGTGTGCGTGTGTGTGTGTGCGTATGTTCTTTTCTTTTGTGACCCTTCTCTTTCAGGCTGTGACCCTTCTCTTTCAGGCATACATTCAGTATTCTCTACCTCATCATCACAAACTTGCCTTATTTTTCTCTATTTTACCACCTCTTTTCCTACCCCCTTCTTACCTCAGACTGTTATTCCTCACTATATTGCCTTTCATCTACTATTAACAGACAATTAAACAAGAAATGAGTGTTACTTCCATACTTCCTGCAAAATTACTTTAATTCCTCCATCAGTAGTGCTAGCGTGTTAGAGGCAGATGGCTGCCAGATCACTGATCTCTACTGCGTGCTATTATTTCCAGTTCTGCAGTTCATTAGAGTTGGTCGTTATTTGCTTTGTCCTGCCACTGTGGATTTTGAGTTGCTGTTATTGTTGGCGATGGTACTAGATGGCGTTTCAGAGTTCTATTATCAGAATAGGAGTGAGAATTGGTTGGAAGGTGTGAAAGAAGACAAAACTGCTGCTGGCAGTTAGGGGTTTCACCATCTAATGTGAAGATCTGTGGCCATAAGATGTACTTTTTGAGCACGTGTTTTTGAGACTCCTTGGGATTTTGTCCATTAGCAAAGTTCTAAGATTTTGGTGATAAGGACTTTTTCATTGCATATCTTCAGATGACTATATATCCTGCATTTAGTGTATCCATTGGCAATGTTACAGTTCTCCTGTTAGGTCACTTATCCCTTTAAGGACAAGCATTTTTTTTTCATTTTTTATCAATATATTGACTTTTTAAATCAATATGGACTATTGTGAAATATGGGATAGTATTACTCGAAATGGTGGTCATATGTTTACATCACTAACAGATATTAAATGTGTTTTTTACTGAGATAATGACTTTAAGTTTTGGTTTAATACATTTGGCCTATGTCACCTGTTTTTTTTTTTTTTTTAATTTTGAGCTGTAATAATTTAGTTCTTAAACTGCAGCTAAATTTTAACTGCCTACATGTATACTTCACTGCAGATCATATACACTTATACACATAATTAAATTTTTGATTTCAACAATTGTTATTCATTGTTTGAATTTTTGTCTATGAAACGTGTTTTAGTAATAAAGCAATATAATGTACTTGAATTTGAGTGCTCATATTCCATACATTGCCTATATCTTCTTTTAACACTTTCTTGCTCTAAACATGAACAGTCCCTATAACAAAAAAAGCCTTGGGTTGATTCCATTATTTTACCACTACTTTTTTTCTGTTCACCATTACCACATTTGATTTATGATGTAATATGTTTTCATAAATGTTAAGAGTTACCCATACCTCATAGGCTTCTGTCCAAACTTTTCCTTCATCTACGACCTAGGTAGGTCGACAGGATAACACTGTCCAAGCTGCAGAATCCTTTACTAATGCACTCTACGGGCACCTACAAGAATGCATGGATTTTGCCATCCCACGCAAAACCAAGACTCACTCCTCCAAGAAAAGGAAACCAGTCTGGTGGACTCCTGCCATAAACAAGCTATACAATAGAAGGGGGAAACTAGTACAGAAGAAATCCCAAGAAGGGAAGACATCCCTGATCAGTATCAGCAAGAAACTACGATCCCTCATAAAATCATCCAAGGCGAGCTTTGAAAGAAAAATTGCCAAGGACTCCAAAGATAACCACAAGGCATTCTTTAGCTATGTCAAGAATCTAAGTGGCAATGCTCAGATTTGCTCGGAGGTAGTGCAGAATGGCACAAAATACACTGAAATGACTGATATTGCCAACATCCTGACAGACAGGTTCAGCGCAAACTTCACCTCACTCTCACCCCCAAAAGGGTCCATAACCATACCAGAAGAATGTAAAGTCCCTGAAATCACAGACACTCAAGTTAAAACAGCCCTCTCCAAAGCCAAAAATACAGCATCAACGGGACCGGACGGTGTTCCAGGCTGCGTCCTACACAAGCTCAAAGACAAACTAACCCCTCACCTAAACACACTGTTCAAACTCAGCTTCTCCACAGGCTACATACCCATAGAGTGGCGCACAGCAATGGTTATTCCGCTCCACAAAGGTGGAGCCAAAACAGACCCCGGGAACTATCACCCTATAAGCCTGACTAGCTTGGTCTGCAAGGCTACGGAGTGCATCATCATGGAACAGAGACATTGGGAACCTCCAAACACTGGACCCTACCCAGATCGGCTTTAAGAGCAGATCATGCCTAATAAATCTGGTGTACGTCTTTGAGACAGTTACCAAGGCTATAGACGAGGGAAAGGTGGTACACACAGCCTACCAAGACCTCATTAAGGCCTTCAACACCATTCCTCATTCTGGTATTATAGACAAGCTCACCAGCCTGAACATAACCCCCTACATCACAAGATGGGTTACCAACTGGCTCAAACGGACAGAACCCACATGGTGAGAGTTGCGGGAGCTAGGTCCGACTCTAAGCCAGTTACAAGTGATGTTCCCCAAGGCTCAGTCCTACGAGGCTCAGTCCTAGGACCTCTCCTGTTCGGCATATGCTTCTCAGAGGTACAGGCAAACATAGCAGGACTATGGCTGACCAAGTTTGCAGATGACTGCAAACTAGGGGCTATAATTGACTCTCTGGCTGACACAGACATCCTCCACAAGGGTCTCACTGAGACAGATACCTAGTGTCAAAATCATGGACTCGAGCTAAATGCCAAAATGTGCATAGCCATCCCCTTTGGAAAAAACAAAGTACCCACAAACTATCACATAGGTGGTAGTCCTCTAAATATGGAAGACATAATAAAGGATCTGGGGAGCCAAGTAGATAGTAATCTCACCTTTGATAATCACATTGCCAGAGTGGTTAGAAAATCCTTCTACGTGGCCCACCTAATCACAAAAAGGTTCGCATCCAGATCAAAAGAGGTCATTGTGCCCCACTACTCATCACTCATCAGACCCATCATAGAGTACAACTCCCCATTTGGGATGTACCTTACAAGACACCTGCAGCAGCTGGAAAGACCACAGAAGTAACTCACCAAGAGGATCACTGGCCTCAAACAGATGCCCTATGCAGCTCGACTGAAGAAACTCCAGCTGTACTCGGTTGCATACCGCCTACTCAGAGGTGATCCCTGCTTGACATGCAAGGCCATGTCCAACCCAGAATTGATGGACATGCCCCACCTAAAGAAAAACTTATCCCTCAAGCCACAAGCTCTAGGGATCTAAACCTCACCACAACAATAAACAGGACGTGCTGGAGGGATAGATTCCTGTCCCAGAGACTTCCCATGCTTTGGAACAAGATTCCAATCTACATTAGGCAGAGCTCCTCTCTAACACTCTTCAAAAGAAACCTTGATGAGTGGATGGGAAACAGAAAGTTTACGCCGGGGATCACTTTAGTGGCTCTGCTGGACAGAGGCACAGGGAACTAATCTAAGGGGGCTGCGAAAGCCTACACATTCTGGCTAGGCTTATAAATACCTTCGGGCAGATAGCCTAGTACCTACCTATGAAGCTATAAACTAACAAAATATTTTACCGATTTCATTTTTTTCAAGAATTTTGTGGATCTGGCAAATGAAGTGGACTTGCAAAAGCCAAAACGACAGATGACTTGACTTGCTCCAGTGACATTTTGGAAGATACCAGTCACCACTGGTGATAGGCAGCTATGTAGATGGCATGGAATCACACTGCCTGAGTCCACCATTAGGGAATACATAGTGCTGTGGGATCAGTAAAGTTACAGATCACATAGCTATTCTTTGTTTTTCTTCCAAGAAACCAGGAAAGGAATGAGGAAGTGAAGCGTCACTGCAGGGATATCTCCTATTATTTCTTGAATTTTCTTTCTGACCTTTGGGATAGCCTAAAAGTTAAAGGTTGGTAAACACTTAGAGGACTGGTCCGTGAAGTCTATTAATGGATTACATAGCACTGTGTATTAATTTTTATTTTGTTGTTACTATTCTATTTACTTTTAAACCCAAAAGGCACAAATACCTCTTTCAAGAATGATACAGGAGCACTGTCTGGTTAAATGACTCGGTTCATCTTTTTAAGCATCTGTGCTAAACTGGCAGATAATATCAACAAGTGCACTTTTTCAGAAGACTACACAAGATAACAGCTCAGCTATCAATGAGAAGTTTTGGTTGGGACAGCAGTAGTCCACACCACACCATATATAAAATGAATTAACAGTGATATATGGCTGCCAGCCATCAACTACCTGCCAAGTCTGAGTGCCTCTCTTTCTACACATTCTCTGCCTGTTGTGACCAATCGTCTTAGCCCCCAAATCCCATTAGGCTAACAATATTGCCTTTGTAACAAATGAGATGGACAGCAGAAAGCTGAAATCATTCAAGTATTCCTCAGGATCCTTTTTTTTTTTTGTGACAATGGAATAAAAACACAACAGCATCACTGTATGTGTATCACCAAACACTGAGTGTGATATGCTACATCTGGGTAAAGGCTCTGCTGTGTTGTAACTTCATTATGGTCTCATTCAAGGGGTAATCCAGCAGCAGCTGATCCTCATTCTTACCACACCTTGACTCCGGCTGGCCTTCTGCTCTGAGCTATTTTAGTTGAATTCAGTTCTCTGGAATTGCAGACAAATACTCAGCCTCTGCAACAATGGGACTGACAGAAAAACATAATAAATCTGCAAGGGGTCCAAACACTAAGGCTGTAGGCATGTAAACTGAACAAACTACACTACTGTAAGGTTCTGAAAGAAAAGATAAAAGGGTGCATCTACCTCACTGAATAGGAAAGGTTGGGATACATCCAATTAATTTTATATGCCACATATATTTAAAATGAAAACATTCTTGATTAAAAGCCACAACAAATGTTTCACAAAAAAGTGTTCAAAGTCACATCCTTCATGTTTTATACCCCTACACAACTCTACTGCTCTCTTGTAGGAATGTACTGGTAAATATGAAAACATATTAAATACTGTGCTTCTAGAATGAACTAGTAACAACAAACTTTGTAAGCAGCCCTTGATGTTTGTCAGTACCAGCAACATGATGCATTCCAACATCTGTACCTTAACAGCCGACAATGACAACTACGTTTCCTTGTTTTCCGTAACTGAATACTTCAAATTGTCATCTGCTAGACCTATTTATCTGCTGATGTTAATTATGTTTGTTTTGCTAGTTGTTTTGCAGCTCCTGCACAGTCTCAGAGATTTAAACAGGAGCAGACACAAAAGATGACTAATTGGACTAGTACAATTAGTCACATGCATTTTGAAGGCTTCTTGAAAACTGTGGCTTTAAAAATAGTTTTATTCAAATCCATGACTTCTCTTCAAATGAATTTTGCAGTCAGTGTGCCTGTTCCTCATTGAAATTTAAACTCCCTATTAGCTTGCTCTGAAGGCACTCTGTCTCTCACTGACAGTAGCAATAAGCAGTACGGTCTGATAAGATGGTTAGTAATGTGAAATTACTGAATACCCAGGAGCATTAGGATGTCTGACTCCATAAGCAGAATGCTTCCTCATTCTTAAAAGTGCCAGTTTAGTCAGTACTGACTGTTACCTTTGAGGATATTATTCAACACAGAATGGAAAGGAAGAAAATTACCAGAAAAATACTGGACCTTGAACTTGTTCAAACTACATATCCTTTTTTTTCCTCCTCAGTTTTGGTATAAAGTATTGCTCAAATGCTGACTTGTGTACAGAATAACATAACTTTGTACAAAGGAAGGTATAAACAAACTGAGAGCTTTTCTTTTCTTTTTTTTTTATTTACTTTTTATTACTTATCAACATGCTGTAATGTTGGCTATCAAAACAGCCATTATTATTAAAGCACACCCCTTCCCCCTTGCAGCAATCAAACTGCTACATTTTCCATGTTTGTATAATAAAAAAGCAACTGGTATGGAGAATCAGAAAATAGTGTATTTAAGGAATTTGGTGATTCCAAACAGATAGAATAATGCTTAGTGACAAGACTAATGAGACAGAGAATATGCCTGGTAAATTGTCTTATGCCAGTGCAATAACACAGAATCCAAAAATGTCAAAAAAAAAAAAGAAAAAGCACCTCCGATACCACTAATATTCTTAAGAATTGTCCATCTTAACCAACTGCAACTGGAATCTGTGGCTGTCGCACTACATGTGACACCAGGTTCCACATAAACCATATCCATGTCACCATGATCTGCTAAATGCCGATCTTCATCCCATCCAAGCAAGAACACAGTGTGCCCAGTGGAATACCTTTGTGTGGAAAAATACTGAAGTCAACATATTTTGTATTCTGTATTTAAAGGGTTAAGCAGAAAAATGTTCACTGCGTGCAAACTGAAATGTTCTGGAAAATGTTGATCACTGAGGAATGCAGGAGTTAATCTTAAACTGCTGATAAAGTTAATGGTGCAAGAATAACTGTGGTACTGGCTGGTAAAAACAAGTAATCAAACTATCAATTTTAATGAAAGTCCTCTGTGCTACGTGTATGTACGTGCAGGAGGGTCTATATAAGGAGAACTTAAAGTACAAGTAGCCAGACTGCTGGCATATTACTATCATGTAGCAGATCTCCATGCATGTAAAATAAAGCTGTTTTACTTGCTTACAAGAACTTGGTGTGATTCTTCCAGAATATGTTAGAAGAGTAAAATCTTTCGACATAACTGGCTAACGTTAGGCGGCCCTGCACGGCGAATCGAACAAAGAGAGGCTGAAAACCTCGCGAGGTGGAGAGAGATCAGGCTCTCCTCGAATGAAAGACCTCCAACTGAAACAGGTTGAAATTAGAGGCCAGTCACTCTTTCCAGATTCAATCCATGAGGTGGCAGCGAAACAGGGCGGAGGAATCACAAGGGTAAGCAAAAAGAAAAGCTATTTTTTTGTTGTTTCTGATTGGAATTTTTGTCTAAATTTTAAGGGACTAGTCAAGGGAGAAATTTAATTTTCTCAAAGTATAAGGAGTATATGTGAATAGATTCCATATACAAGAGATCTCAGGAACAGGAATAGTTTCGTAAGAGAAATGGGAACAGGAACCAGTTGCGTCAAAGGTGATGACATAACTAAAGATAAAAGTTTATGTTTGATTTACACCCAAAGAACGTAAAGTATTTAGATAAATGGAAAAAGATCATGGGTTTAGTGGATGTTTAAATAAGTCAGAATGTCAAAATCTAGTAAGATTACTGCACAAACAGGCAGGAAATAAGACAAGAAAAAAAAAAAAAAAAGGGTGTGGTAATTCAAGTGAAAGAGATGTGTACTTTGTTAAAAAGGAAGATAATAAAACTTCCAAGTGTGCAGAACTAGAATAAAGACTCTCTTAGATAAAATAGAAGAACATTGGAAGCCCAAGGCAGATTGGACTTGCATTAATCAATGCATTCAATCAGATGACGAAACCGTAGACAGTTATCTACATCGTCTCACACAATGTTTTGATGCTCATAGTGGGTTGATTAAGGTAGAAAATCAGGAAAATAACTCAAGCCTATGAACAGCAATTAAAAATGCATTCCTAAAGGGCTGCAAGACAGCCATTGGTAACTTTATACAAAGCATATGATCACACACAGGACAGCGTCTACAGCCCCTTACGGAGTATGCTAGACATGCTGAGAAATACCTGAAGGAAAAAAAAGATAAAAAAGCCCAGACTTTTACAGTTAGTGAAGATGGAACTTTAATGTTAGTTCAAGGTTCCAAATCGTGGAAGGGCGTGGCAGGGGAAGAGGACGAGGACGGGGAGGCATAAGTCATTCTGAGGATTTCGAGGGTAGGCAAAGAGGGGAGTGTTTTAGTGCGGTTAGAAAGGTCATTTCCCCAGAGATTACAGTGGACCGGAGACACCCATGGTTGCTTCCGGTGGTACGCATGACTATATGATGGTCAAAAAGACGTAGATGGAGGGTATGAGGAAGAAGAAGAAAGTGAGAATGGGGAAGTAGGTACAAGTGAAGACGATGGGTGGGGACAGGAAATGGCAGAAAATGAGAAATATCAAATGGTAAATCTAACAGCACTAGCATCAACTATGCAATTGGAATCCCAACCAGTGATCACATGCAAGTTGAGGGCCGAGACATAGAATTTCTTTGTGACTCAGGGGCTTCTCGAACGTTAGTCAGAAGTACTGCCATATCATCCGATGTTACCTCGGATGAATATGTGCTTGTAAAGGCAGCAAATGGTCGTATTTACAAAGAGCCATTGTCCAAACCTCTGTGGTTTACCGACCCAGAGACGAACCAAACCATACGGTTCCGAGTAATAATTTCAGAAATCTGCCCAGTACATTTACTAGGAAGAGATTTAATGCAAGTGTTCGTATAGCAGCCGTCCCAACCTCCACGGGATGGTGGCAAGGAGAATAGAACTGAATAGTGCAATGCTATTAGAGGGGCAGGGAGATCTACATTACTGGTATAGTAATGATTTGATAGAGACAGGCCCCAGAGTGTAGTGACGGCTCTTACAAATTTGGCAGTAATCAAATACGGCAGAACAAATCCCGAGGTGTCAGATCCATTACAGTGCACAATCTATTACGGAAGATGTGCGGACCTGATTTAGAATACGAAAAGAAATTTCTTAGTTTTAAAGTCACCAAACTAGTATTGCATGGCCTTTTTGGGACACACTAGGTAATTCTGCAGTCACATGTAGCCTTACAAGGGATATGCAGCTGCTGTATAAGAATGAATTAACCACACATATTTCAGTCGGAGGGTGAAGGAATGTCATGGTACCTCGTGGGTAAGAAAATAACTGAATGGGTAGGATGGACACCAGAACAGTTGGCAGGTAAGGGCATTCAGGTTCAAAACTTAACTGGGTTACACAAGCCAGACCGACTGCACCTCAGGGAAGACAAACCGATACAATCCTGGGACATTATGACTATGTCTCCTTACCCCATGGAAGAATCTCAATTGCAGATGATTCCAAACTCATTATGGTCGCGAGGGTCAGCACGATATCGGACTGATTAGAACGGCAGGACAGGTAAAGATTACACCCAAGTCAGAATTTAGACCTCATAAGCGGCAGTATCCTTGAGCAGAAAGGCAGAGAAGGGCATTTTACCGGTAATCACAGCACTTTTGAAAGCTGGAGTATTAATTCTGTGCACAGACTCACCGTGTATCGCCCTTATTTCCAGTAAAAACCGGATGGGACATGGAGGATGGTACAAGACTTACAGGCAATAAATGCCGGTGGTACCTCGGGCCCCCATAGTCCCGGATCCGTCTATTCTGCTGAGCGATATCCTTCCAACGGATAACTACTTTTCTGTAATTGATATCAGTAATGCCTTTTTCTCTATTCCCTTGCAGGAAGATAGTAGATTTTGGTTTGCATTTACGTTTATGGGCAAGCGTTATACCTATACCAGGTTACCAGGGACACTGCGAAAGTCCGACCATCTTCTCACAAGAGATGTCCACCAATTTGGCTCAGTTCCAACCCGCCCAAGGATGCCACCTACTGCTGTCCGTGGATGATATCCTCCTGGCCGCGACTACGGAAGAACTCTGTAAGTCCGAGACTATTCGACTACTACACTTTCTGGCACACGAAGGACATAAGGTAAATAAGTCTAAGTTACAATTTTGTAAATTAGAAGTACGTTACCTGGGTTATACTATCTCTGGGAAGGGCAGGCGATTAGATGACAGCAGAAAGAATGCTATTTTACAAGCCCCCATGCCAACTACAAAAAAGAAATGATGTCCTTTTTAGGCATTACGAACTTCTGTCGTAGTTGGATTCCCAACTACGAAGAAGTGCACCCGCTATCAAACTTAATTTTGCAATACCGATGGCGGCAAAGATTTGCTGCACTGGACAGACAAGGCAGTACAGGCATTTACTAGGATCATGCAACTGATAGCTGGGTCAGCTACAGTGTGGTTTACAGATTACAGTAAGACCTTTATGCAGACTGTAGATTGCAAGCAGGATTTATGACATCTGTTTTAATGCAAATGTATGGAGATAAGTTAAGACCATTGGCATTTTACTCTAGCAAATTAGACTCAGTAGCACGAGCATTACCACACTGTGTGCAAGCAGTAATTGCAGCCGCTTTGGTGGTACAAGCGTCTGCCGCGTTGGTATTGTTCCACAATCTTACGTTAAAAGTCCCGCACTCTGTAGCAGTCATCCTTCTGCAGGACAAGTTAACATTTCTGTCACCTAGCAGACATTTATCTTGTATGACTACGCTGTTATCGCAGCCACACATGACAATTGAGAGATGCACTACCTTAAATCCAGCGACATTGCTACCTGTTGCTGAAGGCGGTATCCGCATGTATGCTTAGATCTCATACATTCTAAAGTTCTACCAAGACCGGATCTTAAAGATCAACCCTTACTACATGCGGACTGGACACTGTTTGTAGATGGGTCAACCGCAAAACAGAAACAGGCACCACTCAGGTAGGGTATGCAGTTACTACTGCAACTCAGATAATAGAGGCAAGACCACTCCCCGGGAACTTATCCACTCAAGCAGCGGAACTGATTGCTGTGACAAGGGCATGTCTCCTTTCGGAGGACAGGGATGTCACTATCTATACGGATAGTCAATTTGCCTTCTCTATGGTACATGTGTTTGCTCAGCAATGGAAAAATAGGGGGATGGTTACAACCTCGGGGAAAGACATTATGCACAAAGAACTAATCCTTGAATTACTACAAGCCGTCCAACGGCCACGGGGTTTGGCCATCTGTAAATGCGCTGCTCATACCCATGCTAAGGACCCGGTATCACTTGGTAATGCCCTAGCAGACAAAGCAGCCAAAGAGG
Organism: Protopterus annectens; assembly: GCF_019279795.1. NCBI lineage: Eukaryota > Metazoa > Chordata > Ceratodontiformes > Protopteridae > Protopterus > Protopterus annectens. The sequence goes on along the minus strand of NC_056725.1, from coordinate 1,933,804,169 downwards.
CAGCTATGTCCAGTACCTTTTCACTTGAAACCACACCTACAGAATTACAACCAACAGATAAATTTGATTTGCAAACCTTACAAGTCATGCAGGAACTTAGCACAGTACAGGAAAAACAACGCTGGACTAGGTATGGTGTTAGGCAGAACAAAGGAATCTATGTGGGACCGGATAATAAATATGTTTTGCCTACTAATCTTTTAGGTATGCAGCACTAGTTGTGCATGGCCCTTCCCATCTGGGCCCTGCAGCTATGGTTAAAATTATCCACCGTACCTTTTGGACCAAGGGTTTTATTGCATATGCAAAACGTTTTGTCTATCCTGCATAGTATGTGCTAAATACCACGGGGAGGGTCAGAGTTGCTCGGCATCATTTCCAACACCCCCCCCCTATCCTTTTCATACAATATGTATGGACTTCATCGAATGGACGGCACAACTAAAGAAGTTTGTGTTAGTGATAGTGGATGCATTTACTAAGTGGGTTGAGGCCTTTCCGGTGACACATCCGGATGCTCAAACAGTGGCTAAAATTGTGGTCAATCACATCGTCCCACACTTTGGACTTCCTACGCATCTACTCTGACAACGGCACGCATTTTGTCAATCAGATCATTCAGAAACTGTCTACAGTTTTCCAAATTGAATTGAAACACCATTGTGCCTACCACCCACAGTCAGCAGGGTTGGTGGAACGCCATAACGGCATTCTAAACGGCAAGTTGAGAAAACTCATGGCCGAGACACATCAGTCTTGGATTACCTGTCTACCTCTAGCCCTCCTTTCCATGCGGACAACTCCCAACTCAAAGGAGTCACCCCATTTGAGTTGTTGTATGGGAGACCTTATTACGTCCCGCAGTGGCAAAACTTGTTGCCTGCGGGCGTGAGGGGTGAGGAGATAGCTGAGTACATGAGGAAAATGCTGACCAGTACTAACAGCTGTTTAACGGATGATTATTTTTCAGGTTCAAGGGGCGGAAGTCGCAGCAGTAAGCATGAAGGACAATAATGAGAATAAGAAAAATGGTTCTATTGCAATGTTTTATTGTTTATAACTATTGTGATTGTAATATTTCTGTTTTGGCCATTTCTGTTTTTAATGAAGCTAGCCATTCAAAAGAGACAAACACACCAGCTGGCATCAAACTTTAATACATATCAAGCGATTAAATATGCATATGCATCCTCAATGAATGTCTCAAATTGTTGGGTATGTACTGCAATACCTACTGTACACAGTGGCTTAATGTTAGGGACAGCCCCTCTGGGAATAAATGATACTTGGAATAGTTTGTTGTTTGAAACCACAGAAGTACCACTGAGAGACAAGGTGGCGCTGCCTCTTCTGGGGCGCCAAAACAGAACAGTGTGTTTTCAAAAGATTGGGAAAGTTAAGGTGGGGCTGAGCCAATGTAATTTGACAATAGTTCATAATTGTACCCTAGAAGGGCAGTGTGAGACCAAGTTTGGAGCTATAAAAAAAGACATCAATGTAAATGATATTAGTTTTGTTGAAAAAAATGCTGTATGTATATGGCCTGTTATTTAAGGGGCTAAAGCCAAATGGGAGTTATGAATTTGCAACCAATATTACCATCAAAACAAATGATTGTTATTTTATTTGTGGTAGGAAAGCATATAAATGGTTACCATATGGCTGGTCAGAAGTTGTTTTTGGGATATCTGATACCAGCTATCAGATACACAAATGCATTGCCTCAAGATAAAATCTGAAATGCGTTCTCTTAATAAACCTATTAATCCCGTTGGTAACATTGATGCGTCATGGATTTATCACCATGACTTGGCACACGTCAGCAGCAAAGGACTCTCACATATGGACCTAGGCGATGATGTAATTGCTTGGGCTGGTATTTTGCCAGCATATGGGACAGTAAAATCCATCTGGGAACTGAGAAAACTGTCAAAACTGTTAGAGACTCTGAGTAATGCGACATTTTCAGCGCTAGAATTGGTGACGGACGAATTAACGGCGATGAGAACAGTAGTGTTGCAGAACCGTATGGCGCTCGATTTCACCCTAGCGGCGAAGGAGGTGCGAGCACGTGATTCAGAGCCATCTTGAAATAATTCAACAAGTTTCTGAACTGACTAAACCTGGTCCAAACCCCTTGACTGACTTTTTCCAAAATCTGTTTGGAAAATGGGGTTCTGTGTTGATGAACATTTTAATTGCTGTATGTGTTGGTGCAATCATATTTTTGCTGCTTGGCTGCTGTTGCATACCATGTATCAAAATGATAATATCGAAGGTTATCTCTGCCAATGCTACAAAGCATATTTCTCTGATTATGAGAAGGTATACAACGTATCTGGGATTGTGTAAAATAAACAGTATACAAAATGTTGTAAGGGGGGAAATGTGGAAAATACTGAAGTCAACATATTTTGTATTCTGTATTTAAAGGGTTAAGCAGAAAAATGTTCACTGCGTGCAAACTGAAATGTTCTGGAAAATGTTGATCACTGAGGAATGCAGGAGTTAATCTTAAACTGCTGATAAAGTTAATGGTGCAAGAATAACTGTGGTACTGGCTGGTAAAAACAAGTAATCAAACTATCAATTTTAATGAAAGTCCTCTGTGCTACGTGTATGTACGTGCAGGAGGGTCTATATAAGGAGAACTTAAAGTACAAGTAGCCAGACTGCTGGCATATTACTATCATGTAGCAGATCTCCATGCATGTAAAATAAAGCTGTTTTACTTGCTTACAAGAACTTGGTGTGATTCTTCCAGAATATGTTAGAAGAGTAAAATCTTTCGACACTTTGTTTACCAAAGGTTTCTATTCTAAATGTTGTTACATTAATGGCTATCACCTGGTGTGACGTGACTTCCTCTTGAAAAAAAAAGATAAAAAGATATTAAGTGTACAAGTCCCTTTTATTTGACATTTATATGAAAGAAACTGTAACCATGCAGAAAGAGATGTCTGCAACCACAGAAAAGAAATTAAGGAAATAGTCTGCAGAGTTCATATTACTAAAACTTGAATATAACTGTTAATCAGCAAAACTAGCTGTGCCCATAAGGTGATGCAATGTAGAAAGGTGACTCTGTCAGCTGAAACTACAGAGCTTACCCTCTTAGTCATTTACTTCTAAATTCCAATAATAATGGTTTATCCATTACTGGACTAACATTGAACATTTCAGAGTCTATCATTTTGTGATCTTCCTTCCTTACAGCAGCTATTAACCCTAAACAAAAGGAAATATGGAAAACTTTTTCTCCAGATAAAATTATTCAAAATTCTCCTAATTTTATCATATCAGATAGCAGCTAATGGATTTAAAGAGCTTTTAGTGAAAAAAAAAAGTTCAATGAGGAAATGTATTGAGTTCCAGAAAGCTCATATGTCTAGCAAATGACAGATTTGTGATAAAGCAAAAGAGATAATGCTTTCATTTTTGTCACTGACTCGCATAACCTAATTTGTAATTCTGTTCTATAATCAGTAGATACATTTCCAGCCTACACATTTTAATTCCTGGAGGTGAATGACTGTGGTAGTCCACATCAACAATGTGCATTTGGCTGGATTTATATCTACTGAAAATCTTGAAATCTTTCAACAAAGCTGAAAAAAAATAATACAGAGATGAATATCCAAAACCACTATCAATATAAGGTCATCATCGTACACTAAACATTTTACACTGATATGCTTCAATAAGGATAGAGATAGGAATAACTTTGTTAGAACCCTAAGTGGCACAAAGCATACGATTCAATTCTAATAAAAAGGAAAGTAGAAGAATATAAACAGCCCTGACACACTCCCTGTGACTGGATTCTTGCTATAAAATAATCATTGACATTTATATATACTTTGATGGAACATGGCCTTAATTGCATTAAACATGGTATTAGGAAAATTCAAAGATTCACCTTTGTCAGAAGTAAAAAAAAAAAAAAAATTGTTAATCGTATCAAAGGCCTAATACACCATCAACTGAACAGAAGGCTGCATTTGATTGCAGGTTTACCAGTATGATTCTGAAACTAAAACGTTAGGGTCTGAAGCATATGACTGGCAGTAACCATCATGGTATTAGAAAATTGAAAAATTCATCTTTGTCAGAAGTAAAATAAATAAATAACTGTTATAGCAAAGGCAGTAGCCATCTGTCTATCAGAAACAAATCCATTTTGATTTATATTATTTAAAGTCAAACTGAAAGGAAATACTTTAATGATCTTTGCAAAATTCCTGGAAGTGGGTATACAGTGGTGCCATTTCCTGGAATACTCCCTTTTCTCTGAGGTACAGTGATCTTGGAGTTGGTGTAAGTCTGGGGGTTGTGGGTGGCTTGCCTCTCACATATGGGTGGGTGCAGGGGGCTTTCCCCACTGCAAAAAGAAGTTTTAAGGAGAAGAACAATTTTCGTGATTGGCTCTTCCCGTCTTTTTTTAAGGCTTTTTGGCACTTTGCATTTCAAGCATGCTTTAGGGGCTTAATGTTTTGGGCTACATTGAGAATCACTGTGTGTGGTATTAGGTGTTGCTTTTTCTAAGTGCCTTTGGGCTTGCTGAGGCATAGCTTTTCCAATGGGCGGTGTAGATGATCTTTGCTGTTTAGGAAAATTAGATTTTAAGTGCCTCAGCATACGTTACTTAATTTGTGTGACGTGTGTGCTATTTGAGGTGGGTGTCATGTGCATGGTTTCAACAATGTGATATGCACTTGTATGCAAAAGTTTAGGCACCAGTGTCACTATATAAGTAAACCTCTGAAAATCTGTCTATTTCTTTAAGGATTAAGTGATTGTCAGTAAACATGAGACAACTACAACATTATCTCAAGATGCCCATATCCACCAAGATGGCTACAGTTGTCCTACAAGGAGGTGGTGTATTGGGGTTAGAATGCTATTAAGGGTGCTTTGTTGGGGCAGAGTATGCTAAATTCTACTAACTTTAGTGTTTACACAACACTGAATTGTACTAAATCTATAGGTATTGTCACTTGACACCCAGATAGCTGCTCTGAACTTGTCAGTGCATACGGTATTCACTTTACTGCTTTATAGTGTACAGTTTTATGGACAGTTCTATAGGGAAAATTTGATTTCTAGGTGTTTTGCTACTGTAGAGGGCACTTTTAACCACCACTGAGATGTCAGCACCTCTGCATAAATGCTCCTAATTTAGAGCAGCACAGAAAAAAACCCAGAAAACGAATGAAACCTCTGGCCAGTAAAACAACTGTATTATGAGCCCTTTTCTGAGTTTCCCATCTCAGGCAGATCAGGCAAATGCCTCCAGCTGCAAGACGAGTAAATCCAGTCCTCTAATGTAAAAACACTGAAGAGGAAACCCACGAAAGCAATGCTACCACAAACCAATTAAATAACTAACTGTAAATCCCATCCTGTAGGCAATTTCAAGACAGTCTTCCAACAGTAACTGTAACTGTGACAGGAATAGCATGTTTTTTTTTTTTTTTTTTTTTACAAACATACACTGAGATGCAGAAATAAAAAACAAAATAACATAAGCAAGTGGGATTTAGCAATCAAAAGCCTGGATGGCACTGGATACAAGTAAAACATTTCTGGAACACAGGCTAGGATGACATGCGTTGCTGAGATCTGGGAAAATTAGTAAGATACAAGATATAGTAAAGGAGGTTTACTAAACAGCAATACTGATTTAAGAGGGAGGCACTTAGTATTATGGATCTACGGAAAAAATGGATGGGAAAAGTACTTAAACAGCTTATACTACTGACAACAGTAATGTAACAGGGGAGGGGGGACTTTAGGAATCAGATGACCATAAGGAATGGAAGCCAGAGACAAAACCGTTTAAAACCACAACAGCGATAAGGTGGGAGAGGTGGTGAAAATTTCAAAGAAGAAGCAGACTAGCTACAGAAGGATTCAATAAAATAAAACCTATAATGGAGCAGTTTCAGAAACTTTAGCTTAACGTCTCAGGGGGGAGGTAGCAGACATAAAGAACACATGAACAAAAATGCAACAGGAAAATAGTTGGAGGGTTGGGAAAACTTCCTGGAATAACTAGGCTAGCTAGAGAGGTACCCAATCAAATAAAGCCAATATTGGAGCTTTTTCAGAAACTTTAACTTAATGTCTCAGTGGGAAATGGCAAAGACACAAAGAACAGGGAAAGAGAAGACACAGAAATCCAGCTTTTAGCATGTAAACGATAAGCAGAATATAAAACTGTAGGAGTATAACTGGAATATTAACATTGTAAAGCACCAAAACACAAATCCTGGAGTAGAAAAGACAACATTCTCACTATTCAAATTCTGCTACAGTTTAAGGAACCAGACTATGCAGAAATTTACAAATAATGCTTTTTATGGAAAATGCAGCAATAAATGACTAAGTAAGGCTAACATCTGGCAGTAGTTCACAGTTTTGCCACAACTGTGAATAAAACTACAACACTATGGCCCTGCAGGCTTTAAAAATAAAAACAGATAGCTTTAAGAAGTAATTCTACTTGTAGAGATACAGTTGGAGTATAATGTAGGATCACAATCTTTCCAAAATTACAAATTAAGCTACAAGACTAAGGTCCCAGAATAAACAAAAAAATTGTAGACAGACAAATTTTTGTGATGAAAACATGGGAAAAAAAAGCAGAAAAGTACAAAGAAGAATCACCATACAGGTCACTATAAGTGCAGCTTTAATACTGAAGCAAAAATAAAATAAAAGCTTTTTTTGTCCTCTTTCTTTTGTCTTGAAAAGCTGGTTACTCGTGGTTCGGGGCTTTCCACACCTCTCAAAGTCATGCATAAAAGTGTGAGCAACCCTGCGCTGGATATAGCAAGCTAGCTAGAGATAGATCCAATTACATAAAACCAGCACTCGAGGTCAGAAACTACAGCTTAATGTTTCTGTGGGAGTGAGACATACACAAACAACTGGGGCACAGAAAGGCAGTGGAATGCAACTTGTCTGAGCTATGAGCTACAGGTTAATGACCCCAGGCAGGTTAGAACTTCATAAAGCTTAATGTTTCAGTGGGGGTGGGGCAGATGCAAAGAACAGGGGAACAGAAGACACTGAAATCATAGCCGGCCTTAGGCATAGGACAACTACGCATCTGCCTAGGGCACCACACTAGCAGCGGCACTTTTCCAGTATTTATTTATTTATTTATTTTTAAGTAAAGAAATGGTTTCTTTAAAATGTGTTGAATTAATATAGGAAAAGCTGTAGAGTAAGACAAACTGTGAGGAAAAATTAAGAAAAAAGTAATCTGGATGGTTTCGGCAGGCCAGGATGGGGGCACCGGGTGGTGTGAGGGGGGCACTGTGCAGCCCATTTGCCTATGGCATCAACTGACCAAAGGCAAGCCCTGATTGAAATGCAACTTTAAGTGGGTAATTGATGAGCAAAATATAAAACTATAGGAGAAAAACTGGAATATCAACACTGTGAATGCACTGAAATACAAATTCTGGAGCAGAAAAAAAAAATACTCTCACTACCGACATTCCTCTACAGTCTAAGTAAGGCACCAAATGATGCAGAAATTGGCCAGTAACACTGATTCTGGAAAACATGCAGTAATAAATGACTAACTAAAGCTCAAACCTAGCAGCAGTTCACAGTTCTGCCACAACTGTGAATAAATCTACAAGACTAAGACCTAGCAGGGTTTAAAATACAAACAGCCAGCTTTTACAAATAATTATACTTGGAGTGACAGAGGTGTAGTACAATGTCGAAATACAACCTTCCCACAACTGAAAATAAAGCTACTAAGGTCCCAGAACAAACTAAAAAATGCAAACAGACAAAGTTTTGGCTAAAACACGAAAAAAAAAAACAGAAAAGTACCAACAAGTATTACTACACATGGGTCACCATAAGTGCAACTCAAACATTTAAGTTGAATTAAAATAAAATCTTTTTCCCTTTCCTTTTTAATGAAAAGCTTGTTACTCACAGTTCAGACCTTTCCATATCTTTCCAAATAGATTAGCCACTGAATAATCTCAGAACACTGAAACATTTGAAGATGATGCTTCAGTCTTATCGAGAATGTGAGTGATTTATGGTCCAATTTACTAGGAAGGAAGTTACAACTAGTGAGGAACAGAGCTGTCCCATACTGGTGAGGGCCAAATCCAGGATTCTGTCTCTCCTAGTCTGGGGATAGAATATCTGGTTCAGAGGGTTGGTATTTATGAGGTCTACAAATCTCTAAAGATACATGTTAGGAGATGTACAAGTCTCCCAGTTCATGGGAGTTAGGCAAAGTACCCTAGAAAAATGGTGTATGGTCAAATGGATTGAGACTCCATAGTAGTCAAGTAGGAGGTATGGGTCTGGGGTAGCAGACAAGGTTCCTATAGTCAGGCATGATGTTATAAGGGGGCATTCCCTTTAGAAGGCACTTTCAGATTGAGTTTGTGGGGCTGAATTATTTTCTATAGAGGAGGTCGCTACTGCACTTAAACAGTCACATTCTGACAAGGCTGCAGAGTATCGGAGATGAGGATGGAATGCTGAAGGCACTGTATATTCCTGGATGTCACCGTTAACACACTTTTTCATTGTTGCATGGAAGATATGGGCAGTATCTATGAGCTGGTAAATTGGAGTAGCAGACCTCATTTTAAAAAAGGGTGGACAGAAGAGTGTATGCTAATTACAAAGGGATCGCATTACTCAGCCTTAATGGAAAACCTACACCAAGGTGTTGCAAAGGAAGCTTCATCCAAGAGTCAAACCTCTGCTCCAAGAAGAACAATGTGCGCTTTCCCTGGCCATGGAAAAGTAAATCAAGATTTTTCTTTATATGGATACTATAGGGACTTTTGAGTGTTTGGCAGTACTGTCTAGAGGAGTTTTGTGGATCTGAAGACGACATAGAAATGCATATCCATGAATGTCTTAGGGGATGGGCTACAAAAATATGGATTCAAGGCTCGCTGCTGTGTGACATTTTGTTCCTGTATCTGCAGAGAGAACTCTGCCTCATTTTCAGCATTCAGTCCAGGTGGGTACGCATTCAGTCCAGGTGGGTACATAACTATGTTAAAGGTATGATTGGATTCCTCCTCTGATTTTTCATTTTCATTAACAGTATATCAAGACACAAATTGATGTTTAAATGGTCTCCAATCTGTGGAAGTGACAGCTGCATCTTAGTTAACTACAGATGATGATTTCCTCTTTGTCTCATGTAACGGTAGCTTCCAGCAAGCTAAGCGTCATGTGGCCGAGTTGAAAATAAAGTACTTCTAAATAGGAGGTTGTGCCTGTCTTCAGGAAAACAACAGACTTATCTCTGCAGCCAAGGTGGGGGCAGAAGCTACTACAAGTGCAGGAGTTTAGAAATCCCTGGGTTCTGTTCAAAAGTGAGTGTAGAAGGGATCAGAATGACTACCAGAAGGGTGCAGCTGTGGCAGTAATGCAGGGGATGAAGTAAATTAGTAACGAAGTGGGCACTGAGTCATAGGATAAACCTTTCAATTTACCTCTCACACTAGGTCTCCTTCTTCGCTAAAGGTCATGAACTTTATGTAATGACCAATAGGAAGGTATCAGAAAATCAGAAATTATTTTTTTTCCTGAGCAAAGTCTGTTGGCTCATTGTTCATGACAAAGTGAGGAGATCAGACATTAAGAATGATCTCAGGGTAAAGCCACTGTCCTTCTGAGTTAAAATGAGTCAGATGAGGTGGCTTAGACAACCAGTGAATATCCCCACTGTCCATCCCCCATAACACATGTACCAGGCTTGGCCAACTGGAAAGAAGCACCATGGCAAACCCAAGACATGCTGAGGGAGCTTATACATCCCAGCTTGCCTGAACACCTAGAGCTGGAAACTCTGTTGCTGGAAACAGGATAGTATGCCCTACTCAGCTTTCTAGCACCATGATTCTCACCAGGATAAGTGGTTTGGACAGATAGATAAGGAAGGAAGGAACTGCAGACCAGAACAGAACTGCAGACCAGAACTAATCAATGAGATAGCTTTATTTTACTGTTTTGCTTAAGCATTGGGCACAATTAGATTGTCTTGTAATTAAGATACAACAATCTGTACGACAAAAATCTGAAAACTGCAAAACAAGGTTAGTTAAAAAAAAAACTCATTCGCTCACTATCAGACAAACACTGACAACAAGCAGTGTTTTGTTCAGCCAAGTTAATGTACTATATGTAAACCATCAGGGCTGAAGACTACTGAACGCTGGCATGGTAATCACCTTAACATGTAGAAGAAACATGTCACAGACGTGTCATAATGTTTATGAACATTAAAATGTACCAAAATGTACACACACCACTAAACAAACTTATCAGTGAAGAGAAAGATAAGGACATATTATTGCCAACAGAAGTAACACTGCCTCTCAAAGAAAATAAACAGCAAACAAATAAAAAAAGAATAAGAAAGTATAACTAACTTACAAATAAAAAAAGAGTAAGAAATTATAACTAACTTTATCTAATATGTAATGATTTATCTGATTTACACCCTATAAAAGAAAAAAAATGCGTAGTAGACAGATAAAATATTTAACATTATACCATGACCCCCCCATTAATATTCCAAAACGTGCATGCTGATTGGCCAGCGTGCACGTTGTAAATCGACTTATACTAATGGAAAAAGGTCCGGTCGCTCGGACTTTTTCCATTAGTATACGTCTTTTTTAAAACACTGTCTTGCTATGTTAAAGGAGTTTTAACATAGCGAGACAGGTTTAAAAAAATCAACGGAAATCTCTGTTGCTTTTTAAAAGCTGTCTCGATATGTTAAACTCCTTTAACATAGCGGCACAGAGTGTAAAAAGCAATGGAGATCTTGCTTTCTCCGTTGCTTTTTTTTAAACCTGTCTAGCTATGTTAAATGGGTTTAACATAGCGAGACAGCTTTAAAATAAGCAACGGACAGTAAAATGCAATGGAGATCTTGCTTTCTCTGTTGCTTTTTTTTAAACCTGTCTAGCTATGTTAAACCCGTTTAACATAGCGAGACAGTAAAATGCAATTGTCATAGTATAATAGCAATAACCCACTTCTAGATGTGGGTAATGCGGGATTTACCCACGGTTGTCTTTGTTTGGTCCCTCAGGCTTTGCCCTCGGGACCAAACCACGCCAACCGTGGGTAAATCCCACATTACCCACACCCAGGCGTGGGTTATTGCTATATTCTCTCAGCTCCTGCTGTATTACTTTAACTTTTCAAACATTGTAACGCATGCACTGCTACAGAGTTTAACTGCATTGTTGTTCCTTACATATCTCAAATTCAGGCTCAGTTGCACTCCAAATTTAAACTGCACAAACCTTGCTATTACACTACATTGCCTACATCAGAAACCCTGTCATACTGCACTGCCCAATTACCTACTCCAGTACAAGAAACTTAAAAATGTGTATGCATTACAACAGGGAAGTGTGTATGTTCATAAAAATGTCACATGTTCACAACCAACAATGAAATGTCAACAAAGTTTTTAACTCATTTTATATTAAAAAATGTTTATGGGCTATTTGCTATAACTCAGATTAACACCTCTTTCAGTTGTCAAAGGAAAAGTACAGTTTTGTACCTACCATAAATGTAGATGTTCGAAGATCCACATTGCTGCAGTCCTAACACTTGGGTAGTCCGCTGTCCCAGTCGGCCCGAATACCAAAGTATATGGCTGACGTCGGTCATGGCGCATTAATCTGACGTCAGGACGTCAGGGTACAAATGCGCATGACCGGCGTCATATCCTCAGTCTTTTCTTGCCCCAGATGTCAGAAGACCCTAAAAAGATAAGGCTAAAACCAAAAACACCACACACTCCTGCACCAAATATATATACAAAATATACAAATTTACAAGAGTATAACCCCATCCACACAATCACCCCTAAACATAGAGGGGAAGGAGGGAGGGTAAATTGGACTGCAGCAATGTGGATCTTGAACATCTACATTTATGGTAGGTACAAAACTGTACTATGTTCTTCATACCACATTGCTGCAGTCCTAACACTTGGGTAGAATCCCAAAGCAGAGGTAAGGGAGGCTGGCAAATCATAAGGAAGCAGGAGCTGACAACATGCCCTGCAAAATAGCAGTGGCAAAACCAGCCCTAGATTTAGAGTAAAGAGGAAGGTGGTAATGCTTAGAGAAAGTATGCACTGAACTCCAAGTAGCTGCCTCCAAAATATCCTTAGTTGCCACCCCCCTTAGAAATGCTGTTGAAGTGGCAGTAGCCCTAGTGGAATGAGGCCTAATCCCAGCTGGAATCTCCTTGCCATGATGGGAATAACAAAATGCAATGCAAAACCCAATCCACTTAGAAATAGTTTGTTTTGACACAGGCTTACCCTGAGAACTCAAAGCAAAAGAAACAAACAACTGCTGAGACTGCCTAAAATCCTTAGTCCTGCTCAAATAATAACGCAACTGCCTGTGCACATCCAAAGTGTGCAAAATCTTTTCCCCCCTATTTTGGGGATCTGCATAAAAAGTAGGCAAATGAATAGTTTGGTTTAAAGCCACACTAGAAACCACTTTAGGCATAAAGGAAGGATTAATGCGTAAGATACCCTATCCTTATGAAAAATCAGGAAAGGCTCAACCGCCATAAGGGCCTGCAATTCAGACACCCTTCTTGCAGAGGTAATGGCTAACAAAAAAGCAGTCTTCCATGACAAATATTTCAATTCAGCAGTAGCTGCAGGCTCAAAAGGTTGTAGAGTGAGTTTCTCCAACACAAAATTGAGGTCCCAAGCAGGAGTAGGAGCTCTCGTGGGGGTCTTATATTCTTTGCCCTCTAAGAAATTGCTTGAACAAAGGATGAGAAAACAATGGTGGGTCACAATCATAGTGAGCTGAAATTGCTGCAGCATGAATCTTAATGGAAGAGAAAGACAAATCTTTGTCCAATAACTCAGTAAGATATTGAAGAGCCACACTCAAATTTGGCTCAGAAACATCCAAATCCTTTGCTGTACACCAAATTAAAAATCTCTTCCATTTTCCTGCGTACACTTTCCTTGTACTAGGTCTTCTAGCTTCCATAATCACATTCAAAACTTGTTGAGGAAGCTGAGACCTGCTATGGTTCAAAACAGAATATGCCAGGCTGTTAGATGAAGAGAGTGAAGCTTGACATTGAGTAGATGCCCGTCCTTCTGAGACAATAGGTGTGGAATCAAAGGTAAGGGCCAAGGAGGCTTCCTTACTAGACTCCTCAGCAATGGGTACCAGTGCTGCCGAGGCCAATCTGGAGCTATCAAAATCATTCTTGGCTTGTCCTGTCTGACCTTTAGGAGTACCTTTGGGAGGAGAGGCAGAGGTGGAAAGGCATACACATGAAGATTTTTCCAACTGAAAGAAAGAGCATCCACTTTCCAGGCTGTGTGATGAAACCTTTTCGTGCAAAACTTTGGCAGCTGGTGGTTTAGTGGAGAAGCGAACAGATCTATGTCTGGAGTTCCCCATGACACTGTCAATTTTTGAAATACATGAAGATCCAGTTTCCACTCGTGGGGATCCATGATTTGCCTGCTTAACACATCTGCTAAGGAGTTCTGTGCTCCTGGCAGAAACCTTGCTTGAAGAGTAAGCTGCAAGCTGAGCGCAGTCTCCCACAAAATCATTGCTTGCCTGCATAGAGGATAAGAATGTGTTCCCCCTTGCTTGTTGATGTACCACATGACAGTTGTGTTGTCTGTTAGAATCAACACCTGCCCTGGAAGAAGTAACTCCTTGAAAGCCTTCAATGCAAACTGGACTGCTAACATCTCCTTCATGTTGATATGTAGATGCTGTAGTCTGGCAGGCCACTTGTCTTGTATCCACTTTCCATTCAGATGAGCTCCCAAGCTATGTCTGAGGCATCTGTCGTTAGAATCTGACTCGCCTCTGGCCGGGTCACAGAGAGTCCCTTGTTTAGGTGACATTCCTGAGCCCACCACAAAAATTCCTTTTGAATGCAAGGTATTATTTGAATGACAGTGTCCAGATCTTGGCAGTGCTGTGTCCATACATTTTTGAGATACCATTGTAGCTTCCTCATATGCAGTTTGGCATTGGGAAGCACCAGAATACAAGATGCCATGAACCCTAATGCTTGAAGGACTGTCCTTGCAGTCAGCACGGACTGATGAGATAGTTGATGGAAGTAAAGGGATAGACTCTTTTGTTTGTCCGGGGTTAAAAAGGCCATCTGGGCTGCTGTATTCAGTCTCACACCCAGAAAGCATATGTCTTGAGAGGGTACTAGACTGGACTTTATTTAGTTCACAGAATACCCTAGGCATCTTAGCACTGCTATCACATATTCCAAATGCTGAAGAAGCACGTCCCTTCCTTGAGCCAGAATCAGGCAATCGTCCAAATAAGGATAGATTTGTATTCCTTTTAGCCTGAAGAAAGCTATCACTGGAGCCAGAACCTTTGTAAATACTCTGGGCGCAGTAGATAAGCCAAAGGGCAATGCAGAGAACTGATAATGAGAATTCCCAGCTCGAAAACGCAGATACTTCCTGCAAATTAGTCTGATAGGAACATGAAGGTAAGCTTCCTTGAGATCCAAAGTTACCATCCAATGATCTTTCCCCAGCAAAGGTAAAAGCTGTTGTAACGTCAACATTTTGAACTTGGGAATGTCCAGATAAGTGTTGAGGATAGACAGATCCAAAATTGGTCTCCACGTGTTCCCCTTTTTGGTACTAGGAACAGGCGAGAATAAAATCCTAGGCCCCTTTCTGGCACAGGAACCGGCTGAATGGCCCTATTTGGAGCAACAGAGAAATTTGCTTGTGAGCCTCTTTCCTTTGTTGATGAGGAATGTCTGGCATGCCTTTGAAAGGAGGCAAGGTATGGAAATAAAACCTGTAACCGTGGTGAATGATATCCAATACCCATCTGTCTTGGGTAATTAAACTCCAGTTTTCTCTGAAAAGTGCCAACCTTCCTCCCAAAGGTGCTGCCAGACGAGAGGATTCTGGCAGCTGAAAAGGCAGGTCATTGGGTCTGTTTACGAAAGGACTGACCCTGCCCTCACCAGAAGACTGAGCAGGTGAACTCCTGTTCTAGGCCTAAAGAACCTTGAGCTCTGCCTCTACCACGTCTAGACCTACCCCTAGACTGGGAATCATAAGCAGGATATGTCCACCCCTTGGTAGGCCAATTTCTACTAAACTTGGAGGCTGAACCTGCAAAAAATCTTTAACAGTCTGCATAGACTTAGCCTTGTCCTCCATTTTCTTTAGAACTGCTTCCACAGGCGAACCAAACAACACATCAGATTGTAAAGGAGCATCTAAAATCCTTGTTTTCACATGCTCAGCTAAATTCTGATCCCTCAACCAGGCGTGCCTGCGAAGAACCGAACCAGTGGCAGCCACCCTCGAAGAGGCCTGCACAGCATCAAAACCACATTGCAAAGAATGCTTGCCTACCTGTTCAGAAACATGAACTAAATCCTGCAACTCTTTACACTCAATACCTTCCGCCAAAGCATCTACCTTAGATTTTAATTGTGAAATGAGATAATTTTGGTATTTCAACATGTGAAACTGGCAATTCAAAGCTCTCATGGCCAAAGTGGAAGAAGTATACACTTTCTTTCCCCATCTATCCAAAGCCCTTGCCTCTTTATCTGGAGGAACAGGATTTTTAACAACAGAAGCCTTAACACCTTTAGGCCCCTGTGAAACAGTTTCTGGGTCTGCCCTAGGACTCTTAAAAAGATACTTATGAGCTTCAGGCACCCTATAATATCTATCCGGTTTAACTGGAGCAGGAGGCAAAGAATCAGGGTTCAGAGAAGCCTCTGCAAAACATCCTCCACCACATCTAGAACAGGAGGTATAGCTAAAGGCCTATGCTGGGGTAGAAACAAAATTCCCTAAGCCTTTTCCTGGAATCAGAGAAATCCTGACCTTCCCATTTAAAATGCTCCCTCATGGAATGAAGAGTCTCTGAAAATGAAAAATCCTCAGGAGGAGAAGCAGAAGGAGTAGAATCATCTATATCAGAATCAGTGTAAGGGGAATACTCCTGCAAGTCTTCAGCCGAAGACTCAGAAGCATCCGAACACTGCTCAAAACTCCCAAGCTCAGGTTCCACCCTAGGCCTCTTATCAGGAGGGGGCATAGAACCCCTAATCATAGTAATCAAATCTTCTGCCATCTTAAGCATATGCTTCTTAGGTACAGACCCTGAGGAGGTAGGGGTAACACCTGAAACAAAACCTGGCCTGCCCCTGGGAGAAGCCTTGGAAACAGCAGGGAGGGCCTAACCACCTTAGGAAGGGAGGGAAGAACAGCTACCTGAGAAGCCCCTTCCGCCTGGCCTACCTCCTGAGAGGTCACATCTTGCAGTAATAAAGTCTCTCCCTGGGATTCCAAAGAAATTTCTGGCTGAACCCTGGCTCCACCGAGCTCTCTAAAGAACCGGCGTCTGGTGCAGGCGGTTCTTCCAGCCTAGGCTTTGCTGCTTTGTCCTTGCGCTTTTTGATGAAGCGGGCGGAGTATCCGGCGGCATTTTATAATTACACCGCTTCCCAAAAACTAACCTGGCACAATCTAATCTTCTCTTTATAGTGCGTTTGTTAAATCTAGCACAAGGCGACAGCCAACCACGCGTGCTCAGGCCCTAAGCAAGGTATACACAAGGTATGATAATCCCTATGAGGTATCTGTTTCCCACAAGAAATACAGTTATTCACTTTTTCTGACATCCGGTAACATACTGACGCAACCAAAAACAAAACTATTCCCCAACGGGGTACTTAGCCAACTTGGATTCGGTCTGAAACTCCGACTTCGGAAAATCTCAGAACGCCAACCTGCACTTGCAAAACTGCTTCTGCATCGGACCATGCGGCAAAAAAGACAGAGGATATGACGTCGGTCATGCGCATTTGTACCCTGACGTCCTGACGTCAGATTAATGCGCCATGACCGACGTCAGCCATATACTTTGGTATTCGGGCCGACTGGGACAGCGGACTACCCAAGTGTTAGGACTGCAGCAATGTGGTATGAAGAACATCTAATGATCTTGAGTTTGCCTCTCAAGTTTAATTCTGCTACCTGGCAATATCTTCAAATGTAAGCAATTAGCAGTGCTGACCTATACATCATAACATAAAGTGAATAAATAAAATTAGCTAATTATAAAGACAAACCTAATGGCATATTTCCTTTACTGGACATACATTTCAGAACAATAATTTCATTTGCATTGATCTGGCCAATCAAATGCTGTCAAATGATAGGCCTATTTTGTAAACAAAAAAATAATTAAGGATATTAAAAGTATGCAAGGTTCTGAAAGTAAAGAATCATGCATGGGTTCAGGCACCTAGCCAGCATGACGTTTCCTTGTGCTACATTTGGTTGGAGACACATGGTTGAAATGACATCCAGCTGCACATAAATATGGCTGTAGTGAATTCTCTGTGGGCAAACAGAAGAATGCAGTGCCCTGCCCACAACTTCAATAACCAAATCCACAGGGGGGAAATAATGTCCATGGCCAACAAGGCAACATGAGACAGCAGGCAGTATGGCAGGCATCAACAGCAGGCTAGCCAATGGGCACATCAGAGGCAGTAAAATGCAGTACACAATGGGCAGTACCTTTATAATTGCTGTGTATGCCCATTGTGTACCTCCTTTCACAGTATCAAAGAACATTACCTAAAATGCATACTGGAGCCTAAATGTGACTACACTAGTATGCAGGATATTCTCCATGCTTTAGTACACTTCTACATGTTGTTTTACATAGACAGGTAAATTACAAGCAGGGAAGTGTGAAATTACCTTCATATCACCTTTCACTGTCTGTGTGGAGTAACAGGTACTAACAATCAGCTGAAACAAACACATTTAAATTGAAAACAGTCTCAACCTTGAGATCAGGGGCACGGATGTAGAACAAAAATTTAAAAGCCCTTGCTGAAGAAAATGTAACCTGCACGCAGCTAAATATTTTTTTGTCTTTTTATAATGAAGACTTCTTCAGCATGACCAGCACTACACTTAGCTATATAAGAAGCACATGACAAAATCACATTTCACCCTACAATTAATAAAACACACAAAAATAATGAACTTACTCTAAAGTTCATTAACCTAAGCATGGCCTTTATAATATTAAAAATAACTGAGCCTCAGTTTTACTGTTGCATTACATTTTATCAGACACTCAGCCTCATTTACATCTAAAAGGGAATCTCAAGTCACCTTTCCTTTCATCACCAGATACAGCATCATATACATAAAAAACATGTTTTTTGTATTACATTGTAAAGTATGTCTGTATAACACTTTTATTATTCTTACGTTTCTTTCATTTAACTGTCTGTTGGTCTTTTCAGTACAAAAAGCCATACACATTAAATATGTTACAAGATAAACCACTCTCTCTCAGTTAAACAGTTTAAACAGTTAAATCTTCCATAAGGAATAAAACTTCTTAGCAAATCTGGTATATAAACACTTGGCCCCCTATTACTGAATTTGCTATTTTTACATGCACAACATGCATAGGTAGCAAAGAAATTCATCCAGCCATACATCCAAACCACCCTTTTCCCATGTCTGTGCATGGGGTCAGGGTGTAACATCTATAGTGACCATTATCTAGAACAAAAAATCTTTAGTAGGTTCTCTTCTAACGTTTCTTTAAAATTACTAAATCTCTAGTTAAAGATCCTTCACCAACAACAGCAAATATGGTTTACTCTCAACTGTTTTCTAATTTTAATTATATTCTTAATATCTTTTTTAGGAAGTATATCTTAAATTTGCCCAGTAAATAGTGGAAGTAGCAAGGCAACGGCCATGTACACAACCACGCCATATATTTTTTAATCATGTGAATAAAGTCCTATTTGCATGTGCTATCCCTGAATTACAGTTCTAGTCTCTGTGATTGGCATCCAGCTATGTCACTATATTAAACAACGAATGAACAGCAATGATTAGTGCAGGAACAAGATAAGAATGATCCCCCAAACACTCATGCACACATACAAAGCAACTAACTAACACACACACACACACACACACACACACACACACACACACACACACACACACACACACACACACACACTACCTATTTTATGAACACATATGCAGTTGTGCAATAGAACATGCTGTAGCCTACTGCACAGAAAGGTTTCTACAGGCACTGACATCAAGTCAAATGGCATTAGCTAAATGACTCCTGAACCCTTGGCTTTAACCAGGTCCAGTTCCCTACCCCATTTCCTGACTGGCTAGCTGTGTGACAGGAGTGACTATGAGCTGCAAATATAAGAAGGAAGCATGGGAGGTTTACTTTAAACAGGGTGCAGTACAAGCACAGTTCTGTTCCTGGACTGATACAAGTTTGGCAGGTTAAGTATGAGGCACTGAATACAGGTATAATGGCAGAATGAAGGTGTTGAGGAGAAGCAAGCTACAGAGATGGGCGTCCTGCTGATCAGCTACTGCCATTTAAATACAGGTCTGAAGGCAAGTCTTACAGTAATGTGTAGTACAGGCCAAGTATATTCTCACATGACAAAGAATAAAAAATGAGCATGTAAAGGGGAAGAAAGAAGTAATTGGGAACATATTTTCTGGGAGTGAGGTGAGTTGGGAGACTAAGGATTCCCTGTGGAAAGCACCGTCAGAGATGCTGGGTGGGCAGACTGGTCTGACGAGGGAGATGATTTTTCTGAGCTATGATACAGAATCAGAACTGCCTAGACATGGCAAAGCCTTGCTGTATCTAATAATGATGGCTGTCAAAAAAATATATTACTAGAAAATGGAAATCAAAATATAAACCAACTATACCGGAAGTAGTGAATATAGTAACAGATAAAACAACTGGAACGGAGATCTTTAGAAAAGGGTAGGAGCAAACTACAAATGAAAAAAATGGGAACTGTAGGAACAATACATACACGGGAGTAATGAGGCCTAAAAGGCAGCAGGACTTAAGTAAGCAATGCGATGTTCGAATGAGAAAGATTGGGTATATTATAAGTGATGTATAATGTTTGCATATGGGAGTGTGTCAGTATGACTTGTGATGTAAAATGCTTGCAACTAGGACAGTGTCAGTGGGGTTTTCATTTATATAAATGTATGATTGCCTATGTATAAGTGATGGTTTAATGAACATGTTTCTTGTTTAAAAAAAAAAAAAAAGCAGGAATTGAATAATTTAAGTAATATCGCTTAGGTTTATGTGATATATAGCAATATATGTTTGTTATGTTAATATAGTTTGATTACTTTTATACGAATGTAAATCTGCCTGTGTCACAAGTGATAATTCAATAAAGTGTTTGAAAAGAAATTAGAACATTTCAAAGAGCTACCAGACTGGTATTTGAGAAACTGGATTAATGTTTAGATTTTATCCCATATGCCACCTACTATTTTCAAAAGCAGACAGAACAGAAGGAATGGGCGTAGGTCCTGGAAAATCCTTCTGTAATAGTATTTTCTGAGGGACTGAGAAACCTCAAGTGTTCTCCCACTGAAAACACTGGCACATTCTAACAACAGTCTCAGAGAGAAACTCCCACAGGGAGGATCAGAAACCGAGTTCTCCTCAGAGTCTGAATTAGAAATCTGAAGGGAAAAAAAAACTGTATCCATTCCTACATCTTCCATTTCAAATTTAGAATCTTGAATCTCTTCAGGAAAAGAGGCATCCGGCTTTCTTTTACCATAAACTACTTTACAATAAGGATCAATAGCCTGAATTAAACCTCGAGCCAGACAAGTAAACTACTGCTATCCAAAGAAAATCAAGGAGGATTAGATACATGCGTAGTTTTTCTTTCTTTTTGACAGGAAAAATGCAGCCAACCATGTTACTAAAGGAAACAGCAGCTTCTCCAGGAATGGGCTCAGCACTCTGATAACACAGGAAAAATTTTACTTTTCCCTCTCCCAGGACTGACAAGAGTGGCTCTCCCTTGCCCACTGAAGTGACCCAAAGTCATAAAGGATGTGGTTAATCCCTGGTCTACAGTGGCTGTAGGTGCTACACCAGAGGGATATGGGGTAAAAGATAAGTGGTCTGAGATACAATAAATAGCCACAGCAGAGACACCCACCTGCAGCTGAGTCAAACTGTTAGCCTGCTGTGGTAAGCAAAGGGTGTTTGGTTAATTTTTTTCTTTATGTGGCTGAAGGACTGGCCATGGGACCAGTAGACTGTTCCATGGTCAAGAAGAAAATGTTCCACTTTCCCGAAGGAAGACAAGCAGCAATTGCACGTAAAACCTACCAGTCCACAAAAGTACTTTTGAGATAGAAAAACATAGTAAAAAGCACTTTAAAACACTATGCCACCCCCCAAAAAAGTAAAATGCACATTCTCTACAGAAGAAATGTTTTCAGTTACTTTACATCACTTTTAAACGGACAGAAAAGTGATTGCTCCATTTAAAAGTACATTACAATCTGAAGATAGTGTTCACAAAGTGTCTAACTCCAGTTATAGTGTTTTTCAGGCCACACGTTATCCACACTTCTCCACATTTAGATGGCTTACTTACTAGAATCTTTTTCAGTGTCAGGAATCTCTCAATTGTGTGAGAGATCTCTTACACAAGATTGGATTCCAAGAGAACATTCAAAAGTCTTTCTTGACTCCTTCACATAGGATTGTGTTCCTAGGACATTAGTTAGGCACATGAATTCACAGAGCTTTTCTTCCACTGGAAAAAAAATTGATCTTTATCTAGATCACTTTCTAAGGTTTTCCACTCAGACTTCAGTCACTGCAAGGTACTACCTCAGGATTTTATTTATTTATTTTATTTTGTTTACTGGGAAATTCCAATTGGAAGCAGGTCCTTTTTCAGCGGATGCCCGGGGAGAACAGTGCCGCATCATGTACATGATAAACAGAGATATAAAGGTGCAGCAATAGTAAACAACATTACAAGTTGTTGGCTTTAATACAATAGCAAGATATTGATTATCAACAGTAAATGTTGCAAGTTAAGATAGTTTCTTGTCATTTATAATATTAGTAACAAAGTTGTCAGACAAGATTTTAAAAGTATGTAAAGACAACTAGCTAATTCTGACTGTGATTTTGGCAACTATGATTCTCATGATACACCTAGCAAGACTCCACATGAGAAAGCTATGGCTGTATCTTAAATCGCTTTGTTCCCGGCATCATCACCCTTTATCTGTTCAAATTCCAGTGCTGGGGTTTATCCAAAGATAAATCTTTTGGTGGAGAAGTGCAGGGTGTGGGACATCAAGGACAGACATGAACGTATAAAAATCAAGGAGATTCTTGCACTGATCAAGGAGCTCAACTCTGATCTTTAGTCCTGGGGCCTCTTCACATTGTTACAGACAATACCACAGTCATGTGGTACATCAACAAGCAAATTGGAACCAGATCATATGCCCTTAGCATGGAATACAGCTTCATAGCACAATCTCAATCTACAGGCATCCTACATTATGGCAGAGCAAAACCGTCTGACAGACAAGCTGAGCAGGTCCAAGGCAGACCCTTGCAAATGGAAACTAGATCACATCATCTTCCAAGATTTGATCCATCTGTGGAGAGTTCCTCATGTACCTCTTTGCCTCTTCTCTGAGCAATCAACTGGCAGGATTCTGTTCTCGGACTCAATGCAAGAAGGCCTGGAAGACTGATGCCTTTTCTTTTCTTTGGACATGAATATTCCTGTATGCTTTTCCATCCTTTCCACCAATATCCAGGGTACTTCTAAAGATAAAGAAGGAATTCTCCAAGATTATTATGGTGACTCTTCTGGCCTAGGCAACTATGGTTCTCCTTTATATTGGATATAGCCAGGGGCAATTACTACAAGCTTCTTCAAACAGTGGATCTGCTCACACAAGGAGACTGCTTGGATGACAGGGTCTTAAACTCCTTTTAGAGAATGGGCAGACTGTACATCAGCACCCTCAATGGAGAACGAACATTCTCCAGTAGGATATTAATGTACAAGTAATGCTCGCTAAAAAACAAGTCTGCCGCTTTACAGCAACATATCAAGCTGCATGGAGCTCAGACTGAAAAAAAACAACAGTCGCCATTATTGTACCAGGAGCACTTCTGCTGTTTAGTGAGTGCAAAATATATTAAAAAAAAACTGAAAAACAAAAGTGTGCATTTATGTCTACATGTGTGTGTGTATGCATGAATGTGAATGAAAGAGAGAATAATTGAGCCATTGCTTTACACTTGCTAAGCAGCATTTTTGCTGTTTAGTGAGTGTAAAATCTAAATATAACAGAGAAAAAAAGTCTGTATGTGTGAATGCATGTATGAAAGTGAAGTGTGTGTGACTGCGTGTATGAAAGTGAAGTGACTGTTGGTGAGAGAGAGTGAAGAGGTGAGAGAGAGAGTGAGAGTGAAGAGTGATCGATCCAACACTGGCAGCAGCAGCATTCAAGAGGTTTACATACCTCTCACCTCTTAGTTAACTGAATAAAACCTAAAATAAAGGGGAGAAAAGGATCAAAACAGGAACATATTCCTGTTAAAAAAAAAATCACAAAGTTGCTGCAATAATTGAACTTGTGTTAGCAAGCATTAGTACAGATGTGTGTGGGTGGGAGGGGTCTGTGTGACAAAGGGAGAGACAGTAAGATGATGGACCACTGGCAGCAGCAGATAAGAGGCCGACGTACTTCTCTACCCTTTAGCTCAAGAAATGTAGATGCAGCCTAAAAGAAGCCCGAAATAACGGGGGAACAAAGGCTCCAAAATAGGAAGAGATTTTAAATGTTATACTAAATTAAAAAAATAAGTTAAATAACAGGATTTGTGTTAACATTAATTTTCTGAAGGAAGTAACGTCTGAAAGTCAAACGTATGTCATTATTTAGTGACTTCAATCCTCAATAACTGGCAAGAAACCATTTTAGCAGTAAGGGACAAAAACATAAAGCAAATATCTAGATATATATTTTAAATTATATATTTTAGATGTAAAATGCTTCCTCTATCACCATTTACATATACTACAGAAACTTTGAAACATTAGGCAGAGGAACTATTTTACATCAAAAATATCTAAAAAAAATAATATAGTAATAAAAAATATAAATAAGTAAAAAAAAACAACAATCTTACAGACAGCCCATTCTCTAAGTGCAATAATGCCTGCAGTGTCAGGCCTCTCAACACCCCTGGGTGGGCATTAATTACACATTAACAGACACCCTGTTAGGCATTATTGCTAGCTTATCCACCTGTTTACTGAGGATGTGCAGCAGGTACAAATGGAGGCAAGAAAACCTGCCACTAAAAAAATCATATATCAGCAAATGGAAAGGGTTTGCCAATTGGTGCCAACAACATAACCAGCACCCATTCAGGGCTGGTTGTTCTCTGGCTCATCAATATCTGTGTGAGTTATGGCCTTTGGCTACGACTATGGCTATGGCCTTTCTTATTCCTCTGTCAAGGATCATTAATCAGTCATTTCAGCACGTCTGCCCATGGAGTCTCTCTTTCAATGCAGTCTTGTGTCAAAATGTTCTCAAAAGGGGTTTTGCATAACAGGCTTCCAAGAAAATCAGTGGACCCTCCTTGGGGATTAGCTAACACTTGCTCCATTTGAACCAACTAATATGGCTAACTTGAGGTTAACATGGAAAACTGTTTTACTGATTGCTCTGACGTCTGCAAGAAGGTTATCCGAGTTGCAAGCTGTTACGGTGAGTTAACTCTAACTCACTTTCCATATAAACAGGGTTTCTTTCAGAACTAATCCTTCTTTTATGCCTAAAGTGGTACACAAATTTACTTTAATCCAAACTAGCCATCTCCCTATTTTTATTCCTAAAACTAAAAATAAGGGAGAATGGATACTCAATACCTTGGATGGCCACAGATAATTCAAGCAATTTAGGTAATATCTTGACAGAACTAAATCTTCTACATGTATGGATCAATTGTTCATTTCTTTTGAAGGTAAGGAAAACAGACAAACTGTGTCAAAACATACTATTCCAAATGACCATCTAAGGCTATTACCTTTTGTTATACTCACCATAACAAAACTATTCCAGGCAGGGTCAAGGCCCACTCTGTCAGGACCTTGGCTTCATCTATGGCTTTTTTCAATGGGTTGGATTCTACTTTTACAAAACACTATAAGCTTGATTCCTTCTCTTGGTCCATATCAAGCTTTGCTAGGACCATTCTCCACAGGCTCCTGGACTCTTCTCCTTCTACCTCCCAAATATATTTAGCTATGGTAATCTATCCATATAGCTAATGCTACTGCAGCAGTCATCAATATGATGGAATGCAATCAAGTGTGTAAGTAAAACTTAACATAACAGTAGATGTTCAAATGATCAGTGCTGCAGTAGGCATTGCCTACCCCATCCCCCTTGTTTTGGTGTCTTTTTTTTTTATTTTTATGCCAGGGCATGGACATTTTTTTTGTTCCAAGTATTGTCCTTTCAGGGCTCAGCCTCCCCTTTCTGTTGGCAGGATAGCTATGAAGGGCTTTGTGCCCAAATTTCTCTTTTAGTCTGCTCAGCAAGAGCCGCATGACAGTTTGGATCCATGGAAGTTGCCCTGAAGCTTTGGAAGCTGGCCAGCTGTTAAATCCTTTGTAGGATATAATCCATATAGCTAAGGCTACTGCTATGGTATGTTTTCCTTACACAACTGTACTTTCTACACTCATGCACGAATAAAAATCCATTTACTAAGTCACTAAAAGGAACTGGATCCTGTACAAAAGGTATACATTTTTTCAGTCAGCAACAAAAGATTCAACATTTCTAAAATTATTGTTTATCTATATCTATCCATTCATCTATTTATGTAGCTATATACAAGTACCTTATAAGCATTAAATGTTCAGAACAGTGAATGTTATACCATCAAAACAGGCACATAAAAACCCAGAACATTGAAATCCACACAAGAAACTCAAAGTCTGATTTTTTGCAGAGGGCTGTGCCCTCACACCCTCTGCTAATTATATAAACAAACTGAGAATGCACTACCGTGGGGAATGGAGCAAAACCTCAATCCCTCTGTACTGCGATCCCACACAATAGCAGTCTTTCTTTTTGATGTTTCTGGTTCGATGTAATAACATTCTCCATTGTGAACATTCAGTGTTTACACAGGGATTCGTGCGTGTGTGGTGGGGGGATTGGTATCCAAAACCATTTCACAGTGATTTTGTATTTGTAATGAGGTGACTGAACTGTATGCCTACAGGCTGTTTGAGTAATTATACATCTCCTGCACAACAGCATAAGCCGATTTACAGGAAAGGAAGCATCAGTCAAGATACTAGCAGTAATTTACTCTCTGATTAGAGACTAACCTAGTTTACTTTTACCAGGACACACGCAAAAAAAAACAGTAGAGGATGGTTAACATATATTTTGAATGTGCCAACTTGGTTTAAATAAATAGAAATAAAGCAAAAATTAATGCCCAAAAAATAACAATAACAAATTTCATCCAGTCCATATCTATGTGCCACTATATAAAACTATATTACACTGTCACAGCAGTATTGCACATCACCTTACTGCTTAAGTACTGAAAAAAAAGCCAAAGTTATTAGATCAGGCAGTAGTTCTTTGTGATATGCTGAGAAAAGGAGTGCAAGCAGACACCAGCAGCTAGTGCCATTGTTTCTTGCTCTTACATTATGAAACTTAATCAAACCATAATAGAGGCATTATTATTTTTTTGACCAGTGAAAGTAGTCTTTTCATAATGGGACATTTTATGTTTAAACAAAAATGATGCCTTGCAAGTGGTCTAAAAACATAAAAATGTGGGATTACTGCTGCCATTACATTGCAGTATAAAACTGTCAATTATCTCCTATAGTTCTGTTTAGAAGGTATGATGCTTTTGTGTGTTTAGAAGATATGATGCTGCGGAGAGTGTGTGTGTGTGTGTGTGTGTGTGTGTGTGTGTGTGTGTGTGTGTGTGTGTGTGTGTGTGTGTGTGTGTGTGTGTCTGTGTTCTCTTTTTTTGGGGTTCCTATTCCTCTTAACACGGACATCTTTACTGGAAAGACTCACCCAGATTCTGCTACAGTTTGCTGTGAGGGAAAGGTTAGTTTGCTTTTTATTTATTGTGCTTTATATTACTTTATTGCATTTTTCTATTTTGTACATGGTGATTTGTTTTCTTTACACTGTGTTTTACTTGTATTCTGCTTTTAACTGCATACCAAAACTTGAAGAGAGACCACAGCTCTGTCTCTTGTGAGCCAGACAGAATTTTTTTCATAGCCTCCCACCCGGTTACTGTTGTGTTCTTAAACACCACTGTCTTTCTAGTTGCCTGCCCCTTACGTTAATTTGACCATATATCTCATTTCCTCTCTGCTTTTACTGGCTGGTGTGAGTAAGCACAAAATTATCATTTTGTGAAATCACTCCCCTTCAACTATTTAAATTTATTGGCCATCTTACTATATTCCATAGTACCAGAATACAAAAGTGACCATCCCCTTTCACTCTATCTTGATGTTTTAAAGATATAGTGACTCTCCACTAAAACCTATCTTTTAGACAGGTAAAACTTAAGTTACCAACTTTCACATCTAACTCCTCTAGTGCACACTATGGTGCTTAGGATAAACCATTTTTTTTTCATCTTACCTTTAAGCATCTATTGCAAGACCACCGGTTATTGTAGAGCCCACATTCTGCCTTTTAGTAGTCATCTTGGGATTAGCGCTTCTGTTTTCTCCTGGTGAGAGAAGGAGTGCAGTTACATTATTTCCTGGAGACTGCTGATCACCAGAAAGCTTAATAACTGCTTTATAGGTGACAGCTTAGAATCTGTGCTTGTATTCTGATCCTGGTGAGAGTAGGAGCAGAGTGCATTGGTTCTTGACTCTTTCTAGTTGGAGAGTGAGTGTCTCTGCTTGACATACCTGATTGGTCTGGTTGTTATTTGAGGCATCTGCCAGAAAAAGGCTACAAGCCTGCAGACCCTTGCATCATCTGGGAAAAGACTGTGGATCACCAAACAGGCCCTGGCCTGCTTCTCTTTTTGGGATTAGTGCTAAAACTAACTAGTTTTAGCTAGACGTAGCCAGTTTTTTAGTTTCAGCACTCAAAACTATTTCCTTGTGCTCAGCACTTGCTCAGAACTCATTGTAAGCACTAAATAAACTACAAATTACTACAGCACTCAACCTTCCTCACTTGTCAAGAGGAAAACAGTTCGTAGTACTTAAATTAATAAGCACCTATCCAGGCATGTCCATGAGTCAGCTCCCTGTGTTTTCTCCTGTCTACCTGATGAATTTGAGCATCTTGGGGCAATGTAGCAATTGCCTCATGCACACTGACAACCCTCTCCTCCTACCACCCAACACTACAACCCTTGAGAGATGCACTTATATAGCCAAACTGGAAGCCAAGCTCTCTCCAGCCATGACTGGACTAGACAGTCAAGAGAAGAAGGTTAACACCTGCACCACACCACACACAACACATAGTCCTTCAAAACCCACACTACCAAAACCCACACATAGAAACACGAAGCACACACCCACATTCACGGAGGCTCTCAATAAAAATCTGCCCAAGGAACACAGACCTCCCAAGCTGAAACGCAGACAACCACCACCCCCCAACACTACCCAAATGACACATAGCCCACAAAATCAGTGTGTCACTCAAACTCAGCCCATAAGGCAAAACAACGTATCCAACACAGGTAGGTGACTCTATAGTCGGGCACACTGATGTCCCACTCACCAGGCTAAACAAGGAGAAAGTTACTGTCAGTTGCCTGTCGGGTCACAGGCTCTGCCACATAACGCACACACTCAGGTCACTCCACAAGAAATACAAATACGACTCTGTCATTGTCCATGTCGGTGTGAATGACCTGAGACTTATCTCCCTGGACTACACAAAGAGACATAGAGGAGCTCTCGGATCTTGTAGCCCAGGCAGGTATGACCCTAGCCCTGAGTAGCATCCTGCCATCACCCAGAATGATACCACAGTACAAGGACAAAATGATTGACTTCAACAACTGGCTAAGCTTCTGGTGTCATTCTAAGGGGATCCAGTATCTGTCTGCCTGGGACGACATTATCGGCAAACCACGATGCTTTGCCAGAGATGGCCTGCACCTGTCGCCCCTGGGATTCTGGATACTGGCTAAGGCTCTTGCCACCCCTATAGTGCCTTTTTTAGGCAAGGTTCAAATGACAAATTCACCCCCGTAACAGGTACGAGCAAGCAGGCTCTGAGGGTAATGCTACTCAGTGGTAGAAGTCTAAACCTCAAAATACATTCACTCCTTAAAATGGAGAAAATCGATATCTGTGCAGTGACAGAGACCTGGTTCAAGGCTCCAGAGAACACCCCTGCATTACCAGGCTATAATTCATACCACACTTTTTCGGCCACCTAACCTGGACCGAAACACTAAAGGCGGAGGCATGTCCATATTAATTAAGGATATCCATACCTCCAGGCTAGTTGCTCAACATAATGCATCCGAAATTATGCAAGTGCAACTAACACTGGGCAAGACTGCAATCCAGGTTGTAGCTTGTTAGAGATTCACCACCATGCCCCAGGATTCCCACTCTTCATTTCTTAAGATACTGGAAAATATTAAGGTACAACCCAATACCTCAATTATGGGCGATTTTAACTACCCCACCATCAACTGGGAAAACTACTCATGTACCAACTCATTTGCTCAACGTTTGCTGGAATTCATAAATTCAAACGCCTTAGATCAGCTTGTCCACACCCCCACCAGGGAAGCAATATCCTGGACTTGGTCATTACCAATATGGGTAACCGGTATTCCACGCCAGAGGTCAAATCCTCACTGGTCAGATCTGACCACAAGCTAATCACCCTAGACATCCATATCCCACCCCCACCCCCCATTAAGGAAACCACTGTCAAAAACTACTCCAAAGTCAACTTCATGCTTCTTAAGACATAAATGACAAACTTCATAACACCCATGCAGATGGAAAATAGACGTACGACTGCTGAATCTTAAACAAATGCCCTGTATAAGCACATACATGAGTGCATGGATCGTTCCATCCCCAAAATAACCAAGACGCTATCCTCCAAAAAAAGGAAGCCAATCTGGTGGTCCCCTGCCATAAACAAACTCTACAACAGAAGAAAGAAGCTGTTGCAAAAAAGAGTAAAATCCCAAGCCTGGAGGAACTCCCTGGTCAGCCTCAGCAAGAAGCTGAGATCCCTCATAAAATCCTCCAAAGCCAGTTATGAAAATAAAAATTGCCACGGATTCCAAAGACAACCACAAAGCATTCTACAGCTATGTCAAAAATCTCAATGGCAACACTCAGATCTGCTCTGAGCTACAGCACAATGGCACTAAATGTACAGAAACAACCGATATTGCCAACATCCTGGCAGATAGGTTCAGTGTACACTTTACCCCCCTCTCATCCTCCAAAGGGCCCATCTTAATAGCAGAAGAATGTAAAGCCCCTGTAATCACAGATGAACAAGTAAAGACCGCAGTCTCCAAAGCAAGAGCACAGCATCCATGGGACCAGACAACATCCCAGGCTGCGTACTGCATGAACTACAGAATGAACTGGCATCCCACCTAAGTACCATGTTCAATCATAGCCTCACCTCAGGCTATGTGCCTACTGAATGGCGCACAGCGACAGTTATCCCACTCCACAAAGGGGATGCTGCCACGGACCGTGGAAACTACCGCCGCATTAGCCTGACGAGCCTAGTCTGCAAAGCTATGGAACGTATCACCTTGGAGCTTATAAGCAAAGACATAGGTAACCTCTAAACCCTGGACCCCACTCAATTTGGGTTTGTAAAAGGTAGATCATGTCTACTAAACCTGACTGACTTCTTTGAAGCAGTCACCAGAGCCATAGACGAGGGCAAGGTAGTACACACAGCCTATCTTAACCTCGCCAAGGCTTTCGGTACCATCCCCCACTCTGGAATTATAGATAAACTCACTAAACTGGACATAAATCCTTATGTCACACGATGGGTGGCCAACTGGCTCACTGACAGAACCCACACAGTAAAAGTAGCGGACTTCAAGTCTGACTTCAGACCAGTGATGAGTGGAGTACCACAGGGTTCAGTCCTGGGTCCTCTCCTGTTCGGCATCTACTTCTCTGAAGTGCAGGCCAACACAGAAGGTCTTTGGCTAACAAAGTTCGCAGATGACTGCAAACTGGGAACCATAATAGAATCACCTAATGATGTAGACAGTCTACAAAAGGGCCTCACAGAGACAGATGCTTGATGTCAAAGTCATGGCCTCAAGCTCAATGCCAGGAAGTGCATTGTCATCCCCTTTGGGAAAAACTCGGTACCCATGATCTACCACACAGCTGGTAGCTCACTAAACACCGAAACAGTGATGAGACCTCAGGACACAGGTGGACAGTAGTCTCTCCTTTGATAACCACATTGCCACAGTAATCAGGAAATACTTCTACGTGGCACACCTCATCACAAAAGAGTTCTCCTCTAGAAAAAAGGAGGTCATTGTTCCTCTGTACTCATCCCTCATCAGACTTATTATAAAGTACAATGCCCCGTTTGGCATGTATCTCACAAGACACCTACAACAATTGGAAAGGCCACAGAAATACCTCACTAAGAGGAAGACCAGCCTCAAATAGATGCCATACACAGACAGTCTCAAAAAACTCCAGCTCTACTCCATCGCATATCGTCTACTCAGAGGTGATCTCTGCCTAACATACAAAGCTATGTCAAACCCAGAGCTGTTGGACAGGCTACACTTAATAGGGCTGCCACCTTTTCAAATGGCCAAAGTGGGACATTTGTGGTACAAACATCAGATTTTACAGGCCGACACATACCCACGGTCAGTACAAAGGTTAGAACTTAACTTTTTTGCCTAAATAAAAGCTTATTCTTGTAGCATTTTAGTTGCTTATTCTGTTTCTTATAACATTTAGGTATTTTAGATACAGAATAACTGTTTTATGCAGCTATAGGAAATAAATTTGCCCTAAAATCTCAGGACATTTGCCATTTTTTAAATTTTTTGTCAGGACACAACTGCCCAAAGAGGGACTGCCCCTCACAAAGTGGGACAGGTGGTAACCCTAACACTTAAAGAAATCCCAATCTCTCCGAACCACACGCTCCAGGACCTAAACCTTGTCACCACAATAAACAGAACATGTTGGAGGGGTAAATTCCTGTCCCAGAGACTTCCCATACTCTGGAATAAACTACCTACATGTCAAGCAAAGCTCCTTACTGGCCCTCTTTAAGAAAAATCTTGACGACTGGATGGGAAATAGAAAATTCACCCTGGGGATCAGTTCTGCAGTACTGCTCAACAGGAGCACAGCAGAATAATTTTCTTGAGTGGCGAAAGCCAGGGAACCTTTTTGGCTAGGCTTATATAGACCCCAGGGCCGATAGCCTAGTACCTACCTATGAACCTATGAACATCTGCCCACAATTACAATTAATTCAGTTTGTTCCTCTCCTCCATGGCCCTACCCTTTCCTGAAGAGATGGAGACAGAGGGCCTTGCCGAATCAAGCTCTCATCCTGTTAATGGGTCCTCCCTCCAAACTGAGAGGGTAACCCTATGGTCTACAACCTCTTAGTCTGGCACAACATGGCTAGGCTTATAAAGGCCCTAGGGCGAATAGCCTAGTAACCCCCTATGAACCTATTTGGTTGTAAAATTGGCATTATTATTATTAATATTACTGTTGCTCCATTCATGGTTCCAGTCAGATTTTTCAACTATTATGAGACATCACGTATTAGTAAAACAAAAATCAAAAAAACAAAAAAAAAGCATTCAAACATCATTTTTACTGCCTTACAAATACTGGAGCTGCAGTCAAGTTCTATTATCAATGTGAAAATAGTCAAACTACAAGTTGTGGGATGCAACTACTAAGACAATTCACTGAGGATTAACCAGTCTGACTTACCTAATTCTCTACACTTTGTATCATATCAACACATATTCATCAACTCAATATCTGTACCTTTTTTCCTAGAGAAAACGTCATGTTAGTCTTCCAGTCTAGCAGCAAAATATATATTTGCTTGACTCCATACCTAAGCTGTGCTTCACAACTATATTCAAAAAAATATGAAGTGCACCTTTCAAAAACAGTATAGTAATATTAATGAATTTCCTGCTCCAAATTATCACTATATTCCATATTTACATGTTCCTATTGCTCTATTGGCAAAACTGTATAGCTTTTTTTTTTATTTGCACCATTGTGAAAATGTTTTTGTGTCATTTTAAATCTTATTGTTTAGTTCTATTGTACTGATTGTGGAGCTTTTCTCCCCGGGCTTCTGCTGAAAAAGGGCTTGTTAACCCAATTGGACAATCCCGGTCAACAAATGTAAAATAAATAAAAGAATTCAGATTAACGACATATATCAATTTCAGTGAATACATAGGCTATATATTTACAGTTTCTATTTAACCTACTGCCATAAGCACAGTCCTCCTAATATCTTAAGAACATTATAGTTTAAATGAATATTAACAGAAGTGACAGCCACTAACTTTCAAAGAAAGTGCAGAGCTGGCTTTGATGCCTCACAGTGGCTGGTTTTCTAGTTCATTTCTTGGCTAGGGTGCTTTCTGTGTCAACATGAACTTTTGCTGTGTGTTAAAGTTTTGTCCCAAAAGCTTTCCACATGTCAACTTTTATTCCTCCAAACTTCCCATTGGTTTATGTATCATACTTGAGAATGAGTAAGTGTGTGTGCCACCTGTGAGAGTGACTGAGTGATGAAGTTTGCATGAGCGCACATGCGTGTGTGGGTGTGTATGCGTGCATACATGCATCTTGCAAAAGTCTGGCACACTTTCAAAATTAGTCCCTCCAACTTGTATCCAGTGAGTGCCAGGGTAGGATCTAGCTTGCCAGCAACCATGAACTGGATTAACTGGCTTATAAGCATATGAATATTTCAGTCTTTAATAATAACTTAAATTTTCACATCCATGGATGCCCTTGGTATATTTCCACTGTACTCTTTCCAGTTTACTCATATTTGTTTTCTTATAGGGTTTTCATATTGTTATTCCATACTCATGCTTGGGTCTAATGTAACTAACAAACAATGACTTCATTGTTTTTTTATTTCCTAGACTTTATACATCTTTTTATACAACCTACTGTTCTATAACTATCATTAACCAATTGGTTGATATGATTAGAAAAACTATTAGGTGAATCTACCCATATACCCAGATCCTCAAATGAGTCTACAGTTTCAAATCACTGTGTGCTGTATTAAATATTCACCTTTCAATTTATGTCTCCCAAATCTCACATGCTTAGTTTTTGTTGTATTTATCAGCATATTATCTTGTGCCCAAATGGTCAATTTGGTCAAGTTATTTTGCAGACATGCCTTATCTGTAACACATGTAAGTAATCAGTTTACCCAATTTCAAGTCGTCAGCATACAGACTGTAGAACACCTCAGATAAAAAAGTCTGAAAGATACAATCTAAACAAGTCAGTGCCTAGGACAGAGCCATGTGGAACACCCTGACTGTAACCAATGATTTCACCTGTATGATACTTGTCATGTCCTATTTGTAAGCCATGAAGCTATCCATCTTATCAAGAGTGCATCAATACCTAGTTGTACTAATCAGCGTTTTGTGTATGACCCTGTCAAATGCTGAAGTTAAATCTATGTAAAATTACATAACATCACGATTTTTCATTCATATTTGTTATTATATTGTTATAGAACATTATGTTACAGGTGATGATAGGTCTGTTTTCAGCATATGCATGCTGACATATGGTTTTAAGTCCCAACCTATCCAGTTTTGACAGTAACTTATCCAATATTACCTTCTCCATTATTTTTCCACAACATGAAAGTAGACTTAAGGGTCTATACGACTTTGGGTTTGTCCTGCTCTCCTTTCCCCTAAAGACAGGTTTAATAAGCGCATGTCTCCCATCTTGAGGAATCTCCCCATATTTATATGACCTAGTGAATAATAGATATAATGGTATAAGTACTTGCTGAAGTGTTCTCAGATCATTGTTAATAATTCCATCTTCTCCCTGTGCTTTGTTTGGATCCAGTTTGCACAGTTCTTTTTCAATATAATCTAATTTGATTCCAGTATCCGAGATTATCTGGATGTCACTAGGACAACTTATCTGGATGTCACTAGGACAACTTCTCATCCCTTTTGTGGAGCCAAACTGTTTTGCATAAGATTTTGTAAAGATAGCTATAATCTGTTGTGTCTGAGAATAAATTTTAGAATCTGCACACAGTTTATCTATTTGCATGTCCTTACTCCTTCCACATCTTATGTACCTATAAAAAGGTTTCCTATTATGCTCAATATCTTTATATTAAAAACTTTCTTCAAATTGTTCTTGATCTTGTCTCACACTATGCTTAATCTGTTTGTCCAGCTTGTTTATTTCAGCTTTCAAAGTTGTAGTTTGAACTCTCTTCCATTTCTTATATTTTTTCTCTCACTTTAATCAGATATCTTGTTCTTATGGAAATATATCCCCCTGATGTTGTATGCCTAGATCCTGATGTTAAACATTTTTAAATTTTTTGCACTCAGACAATTCTCTTTTAAAACTTTCCACAGTCCATCTACAGTTTTTCCACTGAACACGTCACTCCAGTTAGTTTTACATAGTGACTGTTTTGCTTCCATATAATCTGTAATTAATCTTCTGTGCATTGGTTTAGGTTTCAGTTTGGCAGAATTATCTAGCAACAAGTTAACCTTTATAACGCCATGATCACTACACATCAATGGTGGTAAAACTTGACTTGAAGGAACAGTAATTTCTTTAGGAACACAAACAATGCCTAGTATGTTCTGTCCCCTGGTAGTTTTTTTATTTTTTTTTTTTTATTTTTTACAATTTGAAGCAATTGTTCCTGAATATAAGTTGTGACCATCTTTTCTATAGGTGATTTTTGAAAAATACGTCCTAACACCAGTACAAGCTATACTAACAGGGCTGTCAGTTCCCTACTAATAGCCAGAGAATCCTTGCGGATGACATCATTTTTATCAACATAAATAAAAACGGAGCTGTACTTCCTTACATTAAGCTGTTCCAAGGCTTGTCTCACATCTTTTATTTTTGCTCCTGGCAAGCATAACATTATTTGATGTTCATTATCTTCTCTGCAAATATAAGTATCAGTTTCTCTAATGCTTGAATCTCCAATTACAAGAATATCTTTGCTGGCCAACTCTGAAGAATTTTCAGCTTCCATCAATTGTTACGAAGGATAGATCTTCATCACCATCAGCCTTATTAATCCCACTGTTTTCATTGTGTATTAAATTCTCATCCAGCTGGTATTGTAAATCCACAGCTTGAACCATGTAGTCAACATCAGTCTTTCTCTTCTTTTTTCTTACAGTAATGTTCAATACTTCCATGTTCAGTTTTGATTTCTTCCTTTTCACCTGCTTTTTTTTCTACCTTCTCTGTTGGAAAAATTATGCCTTTTTCTGTAGAATGAAGGTTTTCTGATAGAGACATATCATCATTCCCTGTAACCTGTGTGTTACATAACAAAGCAGTACCCTTTTTACTACATGTTCTCTTCCGTTTACAGTCATTAATCAGTTCTTCCTTGTTGTTTGTTGTGAACTTCTTCCTTTCTTTCTTTTTTGTTTGTTTCCTTTTAAACAAACTGGATCATTAGATTGCTGAATACTTGCATCCAGAGTTCCAAAGTTGTCAGGAGAATTGTCTTGTTTCATTGGGGTTGAATAATCTTTGCAGACAATAGATGCTTCATTTCCTAAATGCATTCTATTTGTTCTGTGCCTAACATTTATCTCATCAGTCCAGTCATTAACATATGAAACAGTTCTCCAAGCCATACCAATTGCACAAGTGCAATCATCATCATTAAGTCTAGATTTGCTTCTAACAATGGTAAACAAATCATCCAACTTCGACACGAGGAACACAGATCACCAGTGTAATCAGCTGTTACATTTAAATATGCATAGCATTTATTACACTGTACAAGATATTTCTGCAATAGCAAATCGTTAACTGCATACTCATTTAAACAATCCATATTCAGCTTCAAATGAATAAAATATTGCAAAAGAAAAGAATAATCAAAATCGGTACTCCATAGACTTCAAAGAAAACTTAAATCAACTTCTATGACTAAAAAATTACACTAGCAATATACAACTAAATAAAGCAAGTACAGTTGTTCTGACCATACAAGTTCTGCAAGCCAGACAAAAGTTATAATTCCTTTACATAGCATGCCAAAGTGTGCAGTAGCTTCTGCTATCACTCACAGTTGAACTTTTTAAACAGTAAAGATCAATATATCACAAACCAAAGTATGATTGTTTAGTTGTGCTCAGGATTTTGGATTTTCCTCTCTGCAGTCTGTGTGAATTTATAGCTGTCTAGGCCCCTTGGGGTGGCTACAACTTGTCTGTTTAAAACCTATCCCCTTTCTGACAATGAACAGTGAAATTAAAGGTAAAACATAAAAATATTAATCTAAGTAAATCTTGTTAACAAGCTATCCCTTCCTGCCTACAAACAGTGATAACAAATACAATATAAATTCAAATAAAACTTCTCTTACCAGTCAAAACTCCTCAGTACATCACAAACCAAGGTAGAATTGTTTAGATATGCTCAGGATGATGATCAAATGTGAGATTGCTGTCAACCTGTGTGCTTAGGGGTTGGCACTAATGTGGTAATCTGCAGGGCATGTATTTTTGCTGAATGACACATTTTTTTGTGTTTAACTTATGGCCATGACTTTGGCACCAGTCATTTGTTGCTGAGAGACCCTCTTGTAGTATGTTAACATCATTTGGCGAGTTAATGACAGCACCCAACTTACAGTCATCTGCAGACGTGGTCAGTCACAGGCCTTTTGTCTTTTCCTGGACCTCTGAGAAGTAGATGCCAAACAGTAGGGGTCCCAGGGCAGATCCCTGGGGAACACCACTAGTGACAGGTCTGCTGTCAGAATGGATGCGCCTATTTTGACCTTGTGAATCTGATCGGTGAGCCAGTTGGCCACCCACCTGATGAGATAGGGATTTGCTCCAAGTTTTGCTAGCTTTTCAATGATGCCCGAGTGGGGGATTATGTCAAAGGTGTTGGCCAAGTCAAGGTAGGCTGTATGTACTGACTTTCCCTCATCCAGGGCCTTGGTGAGGGTCTCAAAAAAGTCAACCAGGTTCATCAGGTAAGATCTGCCCTTGACGAATCCGAACTGGGTGGGGTCAAGTGCTTGGAGATTGCCTATGTCCTTGTTTATGAGGTCCATAATAGTAATATGCTCCATGGCTTTTCAGATCAGACTTGTCAAGCTAATGGGGTGATAGTTTCCAGGGTCAGTAGTGGCACCACCTTTGTGCAAGGGGATAACAATGGCAGTTCTCCACTCTGTTGGAATGAAGCCTGTACTTAGGCTGTGGTTGAATAGGGTGCTCAGTGGCAAAGCTAGTTCTCACTGGAGATGGTGCAGAATACAGCCTGGGATACTATCATGTCCCATGGAAGCTGTGTTCTTTGCCTTGGATAGGCCCTTAAACACTTGATCTATGGAGTTTTGTCTTTTTTAATGCACAGCTTTGCTGAGCAGACTGACTCCAAGTAAAAATGGTCAACCTATGTTGTTTGTTGCTTCCTGCTCAGCCACACAGACTCTAGCCTCAGAATAGCAAGTACAAAATTATTAATTATGAATATGTACACCCCACGCTGAAATGCAGAGGTGTTGCTGGTTTGCCTTCAGTCTTATTTAACAAAATATTAGTATGTCAACATATCATATATTATATGGATAAATATAGCATAAAAAGTCTAAATTGTTTAGAACTACCCCATCAACTAACATATACACAACTTACCACCTATAAAATTACCCAAACTCCATCTGCTTGTCCTATGCTAAATAACATTCTAAGCAACTATGTTCCTAGTCAATCATTATGATTCAATGATCAAAAAGTTCTGTCTTTTCATAAACCTATCAAATCTGCTGTTCATTTTCTGTACTCGTATCATGTTGCTAAGGCCTGGAACTCCTTATTGCTATCCATCAGGTCAATACCCTTCTTCCCATCCTTTAAACCCATTTTGAAAAACTTCCTAGCCAAAAGCCAACTCTATCATGCTCAACACTAGATAAACTATATGCCTATCTGTGAACAAATACATACTCATACCTTACATCTCTTTAAGCTCCCTTCTTAATTTCTATCAATTCCTCTCCCCTGGCTTTCTCTCAAAGTCTACCAAAAGTCTGCTTCTCTCTCACTTCGTACTGCAATTCCTATCTGTATTATACTAACTTACCTTTAATTTCTCTACAAACTGGCTAAAATTAACCTACTGGATCACTGTCACAGAACTTAAATCTATTCTAAACCAATGTTTTCATATTATGTTTAATTTGATATAATTATTTAAATTGTATTTGCTTTTGTATTGTTTTGAAACAGTGCAAAATTATTGTTCTTAAAATATTTTGTAATATTTTGGAGCTTTTCTCCTTGGGTTTCTGCTGAAAATGGGCTCCTACCCAGTTAAACTTTTCCAATAATTAATGACAAACTGCAGTGGTAACATTTCACCAAGAAGAAGGTCATATCAGACCAAACTATTTTTAGGGCAATAGCTTGACCAGCGTTCTTAGTAAAATAATTGAAAAAATCAAAATGGATCTTAGCAGGAAGGTCATAGCATATGTGCTTCTGTTACTCAGGGAATAGTATGGGTTTATTAAGAGGAAATTTTGCCTTCTCTATCTTGTGGCATTCTTTGAAGAGGTAACACTAGCAGATGAAAAAGATGACTGACAATGCATGATACTTATCTTTACCTTGCTAAGGTAATCAGAATCAATTCAATAAGAAAACAACTGGCAAATTCATAACATTAAATATGAAGTCATATATAATTCAATGGATAAAATTGTGGATGACAAGAATGACAACATAGCACACCACCTGGGGGTTATCTGTCTTCCCTGAAGAAGTTTACCAGGGATGTCCCAGAGTGGTCAGTACTGGAACCACACAAAAGTGGAAAACAAGCTCTTTATAATCAAATATGGTGATAATTGCAAACTGGTAGGAATTATTTCAATAAAAGATGTCAAAAGTCTCCAATTTGACCGAAAATATATACTTAGTGCAGTAATGATAATCTCAACTTTATTGTCAGTAAATGCAGCACTAAAAGTCATAACAAAAATGACACAAATTATAAGTACAAAGTATGGGATCAAATCATAAAAAACACCACCACTATTAAATCAACAGACAGTGGTAAGCACCAGTTGAGACTTTGACCTGTGCGATCTACCAAAGTCAGGAAAAACATATTCTGTAGCCCATCCAATGCTAAAGGGCATGTTTGTCTTTCAGGGAAAATAACACCACCAGTTTATACTGCACTGATTCATCCACATAGGTGACAGGTGCAGGCCATCTCTGGCAAAGCATCGTGGTCTGTCGACCATGTCGTCCAAGGCAGACAGATACTGGATCCCCTTAGAATGACACCAGAAGCTTACCCAATTGCTGAAGTCAGTCATTTTGTCCTTGTACTGCTGTATCATTCTGGGCGATGGCAGGATGCTACTCAAAGCTAGGGTCATACCTGCCTTGGCTACAAGATCAGAGAGCTCTTCCATGTCTCCTTTCATGTAGTCCAAGGAGGTATGTCTCAGGTCATTTACACCAACATGGACAATGACAGAGTCATATTTGTACTTGTGGAGTGACCTGAGTGCGTGGGTTATGTGGTGGATCCTGGCACCCAACAAGCAGCTGACAGTAACCTTCTCCTTGTTTAGCCTGGTGAGTGGGACATCAGTGTGCCTGACTATAGAGTCACCTATGACTAGTGTGTTGGGTACATTGTTTTGCCTTATGGGCTGTGGTTTATTGGCACACTGAGCCTGTGGGCTATGTGTAACTTGGGTTGTGTTGGGGAGTGGAGGTTGCTTGCGTTTCTGCTTTGCAGGTCTCTGTTACTTGAGCAGATTATTATTGAGAGCCTCCGCGAATGTTTTTGTGTTTCTATGTGTGGATTTTGGTGGTGTAGGTTTAGTGGTACTATGTGATGAGTGTGGTGCAAGTGTTTACCTTCTCCTCTTGACTGTCAAGTTCACTCTTGGTTGGAGAGAGCTTTACCTCTAGTTTGGCTAGATAAGTGCATCTCTCACAGGTTGTGGTGTTGGGTGGTAGGAGGAGAGGGTTGTCTGTGTACATGAGGCAATTGCTATATTGCCCCAAGATGCCCAGATTCATCAAATAGACAGGCAAGAACACTGGGAGCTGACCGTTGGACATGCCTGAATAAAAAACTACTTTTCTCTAGACAAGTGAGGAAAGTGAGTATAAGAGCTGTTTTGATCTAAGCAAGTGAGGAAAGTAAGTACAAAAACTGTTTTCCTCTAGGTAAAGAGGAAGGTTGAGTGTTGTAGTAATTTGTAGCTTATTTAGTGCTGACAACAAGTTCTGAACAAGTGCTGAGCACGAATAAGGAAATTCAAGTGCTAAAACTAAGAATCTGTACCTGGATCTTGTGCTAGATAGGCTACCTAGTGCTTACCACTCCCACTGATAAGCTAGAAGGCTTCCTTCCAACACAGAAAAACTTTGGGGGCTCAGAAGCTTACAAATAGTCCTGGATACAGCAAATCTGTATCTGGACTAGACTAGTTACAGGAAAGGCAGGAAACAACTTAGTATTTTTTTTGTAAAGTGGAAAGGGAGAAAGGAGAAGCAGAAGATGATTCAAAATTAAGGACCTAAGTGGCTTGCCCTTCACAAATGTTCTCTCTGTATTAGGTAGAATGAGACAGTGACACTAGATTGGAATAGAGCTGGGATAGAGCTGAACAGATGGGACTGGTAGGAGGTCTGAAGTCAAAATATGATCTCACTGTACTCGGTTGAGTGAGCAAATGAGATAGACCCAGGAGGAGTGTTCAAATACAAATTTACAGGAGGGACGGGCAATTCCAAAGCCACCAAGATTAATTCCAGCACAAGAACAGGAAGGGAGGGTGGGAAACTAACTGCAGAGAGAGAGAGAGACCACAATATTCTATGAAACAATTAAATAGAAAAATAACTACAGAAAGACACAGACCACAATCCTGCCACTATCCTGGCAGATTGGTTCAGTGCTAACTTTACCCCCCCCCCCCTCATCCCCTAAAGGGCCCATATCTATACAGGAAGAATGCAGAGTCCCTGTAATCACATCTCTGCAGGTAAAAGCTGCACTCTCTGAAACTAAAAACACAGCATCCATGGGACTGGACAACATCCCAGGCTGAGTTTTACATGAACTTCAGAACGAACTGGCTCCCCACCTAAGCACCATGTTCAATCATAGTCTCACATCAGGCTTTGTGCCCACTGAATGGCGCACAGCAACAGTTATTCCACTCACAAAGAGGTAGCCACCACTGATCCTGGAAACTATCGCCCTATTAGCCTGACGAGCCTGGTCTGCAAGGCCATGGAACGTATCATCATGGAACTCATAAACAAAGACATTCATAACCTCCAAACTCTGGACCCCACTCAGTTCGGGTTTGTGAAAGGCAGATCATGCCTTCTGAACCTGATCGACTTCTTTGAAGCAGTCACCAAAGCCATAGACAAGGGTAAGGTGGTTCACACAGCCTATTTTGACCTCGCCAAGGCTTTCAACATCATCCCCCATTCTGAAATTATAGCTAAACTCACTAAACTAGGTATAAATCCCTATGTCACAAGAGGGGTTGCCAACTGGCTCACTGACAGAACCCACACTGTAAAGGTTGCAGACTCCAAATCTGACTTCAAACCAGTGACAAGTGGAGTACAACAGGGTTCAGTCCTGGGATCTCTCCTGTTTGGTATCTACTTCTCTGAAGTACAGGCTAACACAGAAGGCCTCTGGCTAATGAAGTTCGCAGATGGCTGCAAACTAGGATCCATAGTAGAGTCCCCAAATGATGTGGGCATCCTACAGAAGGGCCTCACTGAGACAGATGCCTGGTGTCAGAGGCATGGCCTCAAGCTCAGTGTCAAAAAGTGCATTGTCATCCCCTTTGGTAAAAACTCTGTACCCATGAACTACCACATAAACGGCAGTCTACTTAACGCCAAATGTGTGATAAGAGACCTTGGGACCCAGGTGGACAGTAGCCTCTCCTTTGATAATCACATCGCCACAGTAGTCAGGAAATCCTTCTATGTGGCACACCTCATCACAAAAGGGTACTCATCCAGGAAAAAAAAAAAAAAGAGTTCATTGTTCCCCTCTACTCAGCACTCATTAGACCCATTATAGAGTACAACACCCCTTTTGGAATGTACCTCACAAGACAGCTGTAGCAGCTTGAAAGGCCACAGAAGTACCTCACAAAGAGGATTACTGGCCTCACACAGATGCCCTACACTGACCATCTTGAAAAACTCCAGCTTTACTCTGTAGCATATTGCCTACTCCAATGAGATCTCTGCCTAACATATAAAGCTATGTTAAACCCAGAGCTGTTGGACATGCTACACCTAAAGAAATCCCAATCCCTCCGAGCTACACGCCCTAGGGACCAAAACCTTGTCACCACAATAAACAGGATATGCTGGAGGAATAGATTCCTGTCCCAGAGACTTCCTATACTCTGGAACAAGCTACCCATCTATGTCAAGCAAAGTTCCTCATTCATTAGCACTCTTCAAGAAAAATCTTGATGAGTGGATGGGAAATAGGAAATACACCCCGGGGATTACTTCTGTGGCTCTGCTCGACAGGGGCACAGGAAATTAACTTTCTTGGGTGGCATAAGCCAGGGAACCTTGTTGGCTAGGTTTATTTAGGCCCTTGGGCCGATAGCCTAGTACCTACCTATGAACCACATACCCTTTGAACATAAAACCTGAAAAGGTTTGATTCCTTACTAGAAAAATGATTATACCTTGAGCTGTTCACAAAGGCAAATCACAAGGCTGGAAAGACTACCTTTTCATAAAGATTTTCAGGAAATGTCATTACATTCTGTTTCTGACCGGTTACTTGGTGGTGACCTCTGGGGTCAGCGCCTTGATACACACAAGGCAATATCTAATCCACTAATAAGTGAAAGTTGATGCCTGGAGCATACCAACTAATTACTAATACAAGTGTATACTTGGAACATACCAACTAATACCAGGTGAGAAACATGACTCTAACTAGAACTCTAAACTAGACCCACATTACATAATGCCTTTCAAGATTATGGAATAAAGTTCCCATAAGATTATCATCCTACAAAAATTTTACAAGCACGCGCATGAGTAGGTGTAGCAAACCATGTCGAATGCATATCTTGTCGACAAAGTGTGGTGTCACTTTAAACAAAATCTTTAATTTGTCGACATCAGATGACGAACATTGACTTGTTGAGCGTCCATGTGGTATGTGAGATGTGTTTGTATATAATCAAATGGGAATTTACGAGTTAAGATTACAATAATGATTGGGTAAAGGGATTGAAAGTCTGTGTACGTAAAAGTTTGAGTGCATGCGTGTTTTTTTTTCAGTTAGACACAGCCAAATAATGTATCTCCTTCATCATAAAGATTCCCTTAATCTTCAAACCAAACCAATTGCTGTCAGTGTAATTAATACATTCTTGAACTTGAATCATACCTCCTTCACATAGAAAAATTAAATAATCTATGTAACAAATGAATATTCAGTCTCATCAAGAGATTAATTTATGACAGGGTCATAGGACGAACCACGGTACAGCTTGAAGATGAAAAAGACAGTGGATGCGCATACCTGTATTAACTTTTGAAAAGAACACTAATTTAGCGACGATCAGGCAACCAAAGTAATCCTTCACAGAAATACAACCGTTTAGCA
Organism: Protopterus annectens; assembly: GCF_019279795.1. Lineage (NCBI taxonomy): Eukaryota > Metazoa > Chordata > Ceratodontiformes > Protopteridae > Protopterus > Protopterus annectens. The sequence goes on along the minus strand of NC_056725.1, from coordinate 1,933,759,190 downwards.
ACTACCCAGAGCAGAATAGTTCCGAGGAAAGCTCTGCTTCAGTGTTTTATTGGATGTTGTAACGATCGGTCGCATAAATAATTAGATGAAGGTGTTTCCTGGGCGGAACTTGGCAAAGGGGTGGTTAATTGAGCAGCAGCTGCAAAAATGAGAAAAAAATACGAGGGGCGTAATTACTAGTTACTTTTAGTGCCTGTTTACTCTCTGCAACGTCGCGACACTCCTTATGGGTTAAAATGGCTAGCAGTAACGGAAAAGAAGAAACGAACAACTGTGTATGTGGAGTGGGTGTATGTATGTCTGTGACTATCTTTTGTAGTGGCACTTTTAGGGAAAGCGCTTTTGATTTGGTAATACGTAGAGCAGCCGCAGGGTTTGAGTCAGCACACATATTGTGCTACAGGGGAAGGAAGAGGGGAAAGTCGTGCTATACAGCTGCCTTAAGCATGTATGCTAATTCTAACTCCAGTCTTACAGAGTAGCCTACCAAAAAAAAACCCTTTCCTCAACAGTACCTCCATTTAAACATCAGCGGGCCGATCAGACAATGGAAGCATTTGTTTTTCTTTATTAACCAATGTGCTTTCAACCATTTTTATTTTTCAGTGTGTAGGAATCAGTATTATGTGCGCTGATGCCTTTGCACATTGATTAATGACATACGTGTATATGTGTAGTATACATCTTAAAATAGGGTTACAGCAATCAAGTTTCCGAAGACCAGTAGGTTGTAAGTTTGATAATGAATTCGATTAATTTACAAAGTTACTTAGTATAAACCTGACAAATGACAGTCTGCTTACCGAATAAGCAGCTTGTATTCAGTAGTAACAGTCTAACCGAGTGACTAGCAAAAAAAAAAAAGTCTACACCAAAATATATTCTCAAATGGATGGAAAGGGCAATGCAAGATGAGTTTCAACCTTGTGGCTCCAGAGATTTATTGATTATCCAGTTGAGGTTCTTAACCTTCACCACTAAGGTGTGTCCTTTCATTTTGTACTAAGTTCAATGATTCCCCCTATGCAAAAACATTCTGCCATTTCCCCTTGTCCAGTCATTTCTGTCTGTTCAGGACATACCTCTCAAGTGTACCTCATTACGAGGAACGTACCTCATTTGGGGTCTTAAAAAGTTCATGTTCCTCAAAGTTCCTCAAAGTTCCACATTGAAAGACTCTGTCACACGTTCAGTGTTAGGAATTTTTTAAAGTAAAATCCATTGTAAATAGACGTGAATCATATTAATTCATTAAAAGATCTTCTTTATAAGTAAAACCAGCTTATTTTAACCATCCTATGACATTTCTAGTTGAAGTTGTTAGTAAGCCATTAGTATGTGTTCCGCATTTTGCCCATTTGTTCCACATTATGAGGGCTAGTGTTCCTCATTTTGGACATGGAAGGTTGAGAACTATGGTTCAGGAAGATGTCATTACTCAGCTCTTTTTTTAAAAAAATGCAACTAAGGGTGAGAGCTAGGAAAGGGGGCATCATACTGCAGGCAGGGAAGACATTTGCTGATGAAAAGGAGTTGCAATTTACACTGAGATGAACAACCTCATCCAAAATAGTGGTTCATGCAAAGATGCTATGTGCTTCAAGCCACATTTCTGTGCATGTGACTGACTGCTGCATCTCCTCTACCACTTCTAAAGATACTAGCAGTGTAACAGCACTCGACCTCTGAGTAAGGACATCTGAAACTGACCCTTTGTTCACTCATTTTTACCCCCTTTTTAGTCCAGCTTCTCTGTCTGTCTGGGCCTGCTACTCAAATATGGGTCTCCTGCCACTGAACTCAGATGAAGATCATTACACCAACAGGAATAAAGAGTGTGCTGCAAGAGCAGCAGAAAATGTATATTTAAATACACACTGCACACTTGCAAATGAGAAACTGCAATGCATTAGAAACACAGATCACCAGCAAATAAGGATCATGCTACAGCAAGATCAGAAACAAAACGAAAACGCTTAAAAAATGAATGCAGACACATCATTTGGGGGTATAAGGTTAAAAGAAGCATGTCCTCAAGAAACCAGGATCACACTTCATGACTTGTAATAACAAAAAGATTTTTAGTATATCAGTATAAATAAGTGACAAGTAATAGGAGTATATTGTGTTTTAAACTGGTAACAGAGAAACATGAAAAAAATATTGATGTGCTGTGTTGAATTTTTAAAGTAGACCCAGATATCTGCAAGTAAATGGAAGGGTTTGGGGAGCTTGTGTTTTTTAAAATAAAAACTGTGAAGAAAGACATCTAGAAAGTGACTGACACAGTGGCTGCCATTTTAACAGTAGACCCAATTGTTTGGGATTTGGGAACTTATGTGGACATTGACTTAACATTTGAGCAACATACGTTTATTGTTGTAAGAAAGTCCTTCAATATTGCATATTTTATAAACAAAGAGATTCTTTCTAGAGTTAGGGATGTCACTGCCTCCTTTATTCAATCCTTATTAAGCCAATCATTAAATACAATGCCCTTTTTGGCATGCATCTGTCCAAGCAAATGCAATAACTGGAATGCCCACAGAGATACCTTACTTAAAGAATATGAGGCCTAAACAACATGTCCTTTATGGACCAACTCAAAGCTCAGTCACTATACTCGGCATCCTACAAACTGCTAACAGGTAACCTGTGGCATACAAGGCATCCTCTGACCCATTACTGATGGATTTACTGCACATGAGTGATTCAAATTGCATCACAGTTACTTGGTCTAGGGATCGAAATCTCTTCTGCAACATATATCTCACACAGGATACCGCTACTGTGGAAAAGATCCCTCATTCACATAAAACAAAGTTCACTCCTGCCGATATTCAAGTGAAACATCTATGGATGAGAAACAGAACATTAACCCCAAGACTGCCCCATGTACTACTAATGGACACAGGCAGCTCCTAAATGCTTTATCCCATGCAAAGGTCATCTCTAATTATCTATGATATGATCCCAGTTATTCTCATTAGGGATAATATACAATTATCAACCCTGGGATGGGTAAGACCAATCTCTAACCAAGTGGGATAGGTTAATTTGAGCACAAAAATGGAAACTGGGTAGGCTTAAAATGTCCCACAAGGGTAGCTAGCCTATCATTTACCTATGAACCTATATGGACCGGCACTGGGGAGACGTGATCGGCAAGCTTGGGTTTTTTTCTCTGTTAACCTGTAGCCGGGGATCATACAGAAAAGCTGTGAAGGTCACTAAGACAAATGTGCCGTTTGGTATCCACTATGTGCAGACAAAAAGAACTGCGTAATCATCCTGCATGCCTGAAATACACAATACCATCAAGGTATCATTTTGTGTAATATACTGATAATTTATTTTTGTAAACTTAATTTATTTCAGTATGTGTACACACAAAACAAAGCTTAAAATCCAGGTTAAAATTTCTGCATAGCCAGATTTGGGGTCTCACCAATGGTATTAAACTGAATCAAGAAATACATTATTTGTTAACCAGGCTCATTATACAAACTGCCTCGGCTTTGTATTAGAACATTACCCCACTGGCATTTCTGCACAGAAATGGGCATGGCAAAAGTGATTGACAAGGCAAGGGCATGTGACTTGTCATTGTTAATCATGCATGATTAACAAGCCATGCAGATTTGCGAGTGGCTTTTTGAATATTCGTTGTGAATATTTATTGTTCATAGGTTGGTACTAGGCTATCGGTCCTAAGGCCTATACAAGCCTAGCCATAACAATTCCCTGGATATTTCTTCCCACAATATTTACTTCCCTGAACCCCTGTCTAGCAGGACGACTGACGTGATCCCTGGGGTGAATTTCCTATCTCCCATCCAATCGTCAAGGTTGTTTTTGAAGAGGACCAAGGAGGCACTCTGCTTGACATGTATGGGCAGTCTATTCCACAGTATGGGGAGTCTCTGGGTCAGCAACCTATCCCTCCAGCATGTTTTGTTCATTGTGATGACAAGGTTTAGATCCCTGGAGCATGTGGCTCTGAGGGATTGGGATTTCTTTAAATGGAGCATGTCCAACAGCTCAGGGTTTGACATGGCCTTCTGTGTTAAGCAGAGATCGCTTCTGAGTGGACAATATGCCACAGAGTATAGCTGGAGTTTTTTTAGACGGTCAGCATAGGGCATCTGCTTTAGGTCTGTGATTCTTTTAATGAGGTATTTCTGCGGCCTTTCCAGCTGTCTTGTGAGGTACATACCAAATGGGGCGTTGTACTCTATAATGGGTCTAATGAGGGATGAGTACAGTGGGACAATGACCTCCTTTTTTCAGGATGAAAATCCCTTAGTGATGAGGTGTGCCACATAGAAGGATTTCCTGACTGTTGTGGTGATGTGGTTATCGAAGGTGAGACCACTGTCCACCTTTGTCCCTAAATCTCTCATCACACTTCCAGTGTTTAGTGTACTGCCACCTATTTAGTAATTCTTGGGTACATGTTTTTTCCCAAATTAGATAACTATACATTTCTTGGCATTAAGCTTGAGCCCATGGCTCTGGCAACAAGCATCTGTTTCTGTAAGGCCCTTTTGTAGAATTTCCACATAATTTGGGGATTCAATAATGGCTCCCAGTTTGCAGTCATCTGCTAACTTTGTTAGCCAGAGTCCCTTAGTGCTGGCCTGTACTTCAGAGAAGTAGATGCCAAACAAGAGTAGTCCCAAGACTGAACCCTGAGGTACTCCACTTGTCACTTGTCTGGAGCTGGATTTGGAGTCGGCTACTTTTACAGTCTGGGTTCTGTCAGTAAGTCGGTTAGCAACCCATTGAGTGACATAAGGATTTATGCCCAGCTTAGTAAGTTTATCTATGATTCCAGAGAGGGTCCAGATAGGCTGTGTGGACCGTCTTACCCTCATCCACGGCTCTGGAGACTGATTCGAAGATGTCAATCAGGTTCAGGAGACAAGATCGGCCCTTCACGAACCCAAACTGGGTGGGGTCCAGGGTTTGAAGGTTGCCAATGTCTTTGTTTATAAGTTCCATGATAATGCGTTCCATGCCCTTGCAGATCAGGCTCATCAGACTAATGGGACGGTAGTTCCTGAGATCCAAGGTGGATCCCCCCTTGTGGAGTGGGATAACTGTAGCTGTGCGCCACTCAGTGGGCACGAAGCCTGAGGTCAGGCTATGATTAAACATGACACTTAGGTGAGGTGTCAGTTCATGTAGTACACAGCCTGGGATGTCATCTGGTCCCATGGATGCTGTATTCTTAGCTTTGGAGAGTGCGGTTTCTACCTGTGTGGCCGTGATTACCGAAATGTGCCAATATTATGGTATTGGGATAGACCCTTTAGGGGTGAGGGGGGTGAAGTTGGCACTAAATCGATCCAGGATATTGGCAATATCCTTGGGATCAGTATATTTAATGCCATTCTGTTGTAGCTCAGAGCAGATCTGAGCATTGCCATTTAGATTCTTGACATAACTATAGAATGCCTTGTGGTTGTCTTTGGAATCTTTGGCAATTTTATTTTCGTAATTAGCGTTGGAAGATTTTATGAGGGATCTTAGCTTCTTACTGAGGCTGGTAAGGGAGTTTTTTGCATCCTGGGATTTTCCTCTTCTTCCTTCTGTTGCATAGTTTGTTTATGGCAGGGGACCACCAGATTGGCTTCCTTTTTTTGGAGGAGAGTGTCTTGGTTCTGTTTGGGATGGCATGATTCATGCACAAGTGGATGTACTCGTACAGTGCCTTAGTGTAGGATATAGCAGTCGATCATTTGGCTCCCATCTGCATTGGTGTCATGACGTTTGTCACTTCTGACTTGAGTAGCATGAAGTTGGCTTTGGAGAAGTTTTTTACGGAGGTTTCCTTAGTGGGGGTGGGATGTGGATGTCAAGGGTGATTAGCTTATGGTCAGACCTGACCAATGAGGGTGTGACCACTGGTGTGGAGCATTTATTTCCCATGTTGGTAATGACCAGGTCTAGGATATTGGAGCCCCTGGTGGGACAATGGATTAACTGATCCAGGGTGTTGGAATTTATGAATTCCAAGAAAACCATTGGGAAAATGTGTTGGTACCCGAGTAGTCTACCCAGTTAATGCAGGGTAGTTGAAATCACCCAATATTAGGGTGATTGGTTGTATCTTAATATTTTCCAGTATGTTTAGAAAGGTGTAGTGAGAATCTTGGGTGGGGATCTGTAGCAAGCTAGAGTTTGGATTGCAGTCTTACCTAGTGTTAGTTGCACCTGAGGAGTTTCAGATGCATTGTGTTGGGCAACTAACCTGGAGGTTTGAATACCCTTGGTGAATATGGACACTCCTCCACCTTTAGTGTTTCGGTCTTGGTTTGGTGGCCGAAAAGTGTGGTAAGAGTTGTAGCCTGGTATTGCAGGGTGCTCTCTGGAGCCTTGAACCAGGTCTCAGTTACTGCACAGATATCAATATTCTCCATTTTTAGGCGTGCCTCAAGAGAGTGCATTTTGAGGTTTAGACTTCTAGCATTGAGTAGCATTACCTTCTGATTTTGCATGCTTGTATCTGTTACGGTGGTGGTTTTGTCCTTTGAACCTTGCCTAAAAAAGGCACTATACTGGTGGCAGGAGCTTTAGCCAGTAACCTGAATCTCAGGGGCGACAGGTGCAGACCATCTCTGGCAAAGCATCATGGTTTGCCAATCATGTCGTCCCAGGCAGACAGATACTGAATCCCCTTTGAGTGACACCAGAAGCTTAGCCAATTGTTGAAGTCAATCATTTTGTCCTTATACTGTGGTATCATTCTGGGCGGAGGCAGGATGCTACTCAGAGCTAGGGTCATACCTGCCTGGGCCACATGATCTGAGAACTCTTTCATGTCTCTTTTCATGTAGTCCAGGGAAGTATGTCTCAAGTCATTCACTCCAACATGGACAATGACAAAGTCGTATTAGTACTTGCTGTGGAGTGATTTCAGAGCATGAGTTATGTGGTGGATCCTAGCACCCGACAGGTAATTTTCTCCTTGTTCAGCCTGGTAAGTGGGCCATCAGTGTGCCTGACTATAGAGTCACGTATGACTAAAGTATTGGGTACGTTGTCTTGCCTTAGGGGCTGTTGTTCGGTGGCACACTGATGTTGTGAGCTATGTGTCACTTTGGTTGTGACTGGTGTTTGTTTGCATTTCAGCTTCAGAGGTCCTTGTTGCTTGGGCAGGTTAATGTTAAGGGCCTGCACATAAGTGGGTTTAGTGTTCCTATGTGTGGGTGTTGATGGTGTAGGTTTTGAAGGGCTACGTGTTGCTTGAGGTGTAGTGCAGGTGTTAACCTTCTCCTCTTGACTGTCTAGCACAATCTTGGTTGGAGAGAACCTTGCCTCCAGTTTGGCTATGTAAGTGCATCTCTCGCAGGTTGTAGTGTTGGATGGTAGGCAGAGAGGGTTGTCTGTGTGCATGAGGCAGTTGGTGCATTGCCCCAGTATGCCCAGATTCACCAGGTGGACAGGAGAAATCCCTGGAAGCTGGCCCTTAGACATGCCTGTTTAGGTGCTTTTTTTTGTAAAGTACAAGAGCTGTTTTCCCCTACCTTTGCAAGGTACTTTGCAATTATAGGCTGTTTAGTGCCTATGATTAATTTCTCCTTATTAACAAGGAGAGTTGAGTGCTTGAATACAGTTTCCGGCTTCTTAGTGCTTTCCAGCAGGTTCTAGAGCAAGTGCTAGTCACAGGGGTTCAGATTTTAGTGCTGCTACTGAGAAACCAGCTAGTTCTAAGGGAAAATTTGAAGAGCAGACTTTCTGGCACCTGGAATACTTTAACCGTAGCCCTACAGTGCTGCATGACATAAAAAGACGCGCAAACACACACATTTTTAAGCCAGAAAGTTGAAAGGGATAGAAATCAGCCCAAAATGGCTAATACAATTACAATTTCAGAGCTGGAAACCACTCCTCTAGTGTTAGATAGGCAGGACAATGCTCTCCCCTCCCACTGGTAAGCAGTAGGACTTCCCTCTATGACAGCAAGGTCTGGATTGCTCTGAACACAGAAAATAAAGTCCTGAAACTAGTAAAGCCTGAGATCTGGACTATACTAGCTAGGAAAGGTGGGAAACAAGCAAACAAGATAGTATTTTTTTTATTTGGTTAAAACAGGTTTTAGCTAGCTGGTTGCAATGCTTTACAAAAAAAAATAGAAAATTATGTGGTCATACTCTGCCGTTCTCAAAAAAATGTTCATTTTGGTGGAGTCATTCTTTGTTTTTTAGTTCTTTTTTTAAAAAATATGACAGTCAAAAGTCATAGCCAGGTGCAAACTCAGAGAAATGATAAAGCTGCAGTATTTACAAGTTGACATTTTTCTGTTCACACTGCTATGGTAGCTGCTTAATGCACAGTGTATTTTTATAAATACAAGCACAAGTCAGTTGTAATGGATATGTTAAATGTGCACATTAACATATACTGCCGAAGCAGACATTGTTAATGGCAGGTACTGGAGAGTACATATGTCAACCTTTTACAACCAGAACTTCACATAATGTTAAAAAATAAATAAATAACCAAGGCTGTCATACTGCACATCTGGGACCTTATAACCTAATCATGCAGCAACCTCCCATCCCTCTTTCATGTTTTCTTATTTTTTGTAAAGCATTGTTAGTTTCTAATGTTCCCTTAACTGACATTTCAAAACCCAAGTTAATTGCATTTCATATAGAAAAGTTAGAAGTAAAAATAAAGCAAAAGTTATTTAATCAAAATTGCTTTTTGTAGTCTAGTAGAGTATAGTAATCAATTTTGCAGTGGGGCAGGCCCCCCTGCACCTCCCCATGTGGGGCTGTGCCCCCCACACCCCTGCTACTTAAGTATACCAATTCCAAGACAGGCTGCTTTGAGGAAAATAGTAAACTACCGTTTGACACAGTGGCTACACACCAGTAAATAATGGGGCTACATTTTATGTGCTACAGTTAAATCCATGCTTTCTACTTTGTATGTATTTTCTAACTGAGATGTGCAGAACAGAAGTAGCCTAAAAACTGCAGTTTTCTTCCAAGAAATTGCTCATGTCCATTCCTTATGTGTTGCACTCAGGTCGCAGACAGTAGCTTCCGCACTGCTATGGAGCAAGACATACATATTCCTAGTCAGAAGAAAGCAGGAACAAGTTACTATTTGCAATATATTGCAACTATTTTGATTATTTTGTTTATTTTGATGGTTTTGATTATTTTAATTATTTTGAATGAGACGACTTGCCTATGGGACAATGTACAGTAAGCTTTTGCTTCCCTTACTGTATAAATAAATCAAATAAATGCATGGTCAGTTACTGCGCTGTTACAACAGCGCACACATTCAACTATTTTGAATGAGCCAACTTGCCTATGTAACAATGTACAGTAACCTTTTGTTTTCCTTTACTGTATAACAAAAATGCAATACATTCAACATTTACACAGTATAGTTGAAAAAATGACAAGCTACCAGGGGAAATCTAAGTAAAATAGGCTCCCCTCAAAATATAGTATTTGAAATAGATTGCATATTATCTGGAAGGAATATTTAGCTTCCATTCTCCATTCATGGTCAGTTAGTGTGCATATCACAGCAGCGCGCCTATTCAACTATTTTGAATGAAGAAGTACAATTCAGTGTTATGAATATTCATAGGGCTGATGCAGATCTTCTTGTGGGATGTGTAAACATCATGCGCAGGGTGTTGGGTGGGGTTTGGGTGGTCCTTGCTACTGCACATGTGGTGGGCTAGTGTTCTAATACAAAGCCGATGCTCCAGATGAAAGAAATCTGGACAAAACCAAACGTAATGCGAGTACAAAGGTAAAAAAATCAGGGACATGTTTTATAGTGCTCATAAACTTCACAAGATGCTAGAATAACAGATTTTGAGTTAGCATGCATTTTATGAAGGGTATGAAGTCTAAATCTCAAACGTATGTTAGGTAGTGACTTCAATCATGAGTGACTTATCTAAAAAGTACAGATTTTATGAAGAACAGGTCAAAACTTTGAGACAAAAATCTGGACATTTCTGCGAGAATCGGAATGGTTTAGCGGTATGATTCTATGAGTTTTCGGCAATGTTTTACACTTGTACCTCCCCCCCCCATTACTACAGTGTTTTAGATAGATGGATGATTTTTGTGGTTGGGCCTTTGTCTCTGAATAGTTTTGGCTTTGCCCACAATTTTAGGGAAATTAGAGCTAAACTTAGATAACAAGATTTATTTTGTAACTATTACAAGATGATCCCACTCTGTTGTAAGAATCTAGCTACCTGCATAACACTTGCTACAAAAAAAAATAGTATACTCTGTAAACTGGCCTTGCGACATTAAGTTAATATATGTTTTTGTTCTAGTGATACATGAAATCTAGTTTGTACTGCTTGTTAAAGGTGTGTGCAGATAACCAGATTGCTGTCATCCACCTCTTTCCAGACAGCCACAGAAGTATGTAGTGCCCTGGTAGAGTATGCCCTGACTTTGCCTAGAAGTGGCTTGTTATGGTGAGAATAATGAAAAGCAATTGTATGAGACAGCCATTTAGAAATTATCTGTGTTGATATTGATTGTCCCTTTTGCTTATCTTCATAGGAAATAAACAGTTGATCAAAAGTACTGAAGGTGCTTGTCTTGTTGCTGTTGTATCTGAGTTATGTGTGAGCATCCAGTATGTGTAAAATTCTTTCTCCCTCATTTTTAAGTTCTGGAAAGAAAATTTGGGAACACGTTGCCTGGCTCAATGTAAACTCTGAAATAACCTTAAGTATAAAGGAAGGATTTATTTTCACAGTTATCCTTTCCTTGTGAAAAATGAGAAATGACTTACCTTAAGAGCTTGTACCACTGATATTCTTCTTGCAGAAGTGAATGCAATGAGGAACATTTCTCCAAAATAAGGACTTCAAATCACTTTCATGAGCAGGTTCAAAAGGAAACTGTAAGTTTCTCCAGTAGAAAATTAAAATATGAAGAAGATTTACCTTTTGACCATCTTTGCTTGACTGCTCTTAACCCCCCTTTCTACCCTACTTCAAATTAAACAGTCTCTGAAAGGCTTTTACATATCCAACACCCAGAAGGTAAATCTTGATCAAAGTGTAAGAAAGGTCAGAGGATAATAACTCATAGAAATACTGATGAACCAAATGGAATGAACCTTAAAAGAATCCTGGTTCTTGTCTTGGCACCAACTAGAAACATTTTTTTTTTTTTTGCTTATCCATATATGATTTTGTGGTAGCAAGCTTAATTATCTCCTTTAATACTTGCTGCACTCTTGAGAAAAAAGGATGCCCAAAGTTACTAAAATCCTATCATCCAGGCAGTCAGTTGAAGTTGCAGGTTAGAGAATATCAAGCAATCCCTAGTCTTGTGTGAGTAAGTTCATTATGTGAGGAAGCTTGTGGTAATCACCATTAACTATTTTAAAAAGAGGGGAGAACCACTGTTGCCTATGCCAAAATGAAGTCACCACAATTATCTTTGGGGAGTTCTAAATCTTTACAAGATTCTTTGTTATCAAAGGAAAGGATGAAAAAGCATAGAAGAACATTGCTGTCTATTCGAATGAAAAGGTATCTGTTATCTAGAAGTCTGCAAGGAGTCCTAGAGCAGAACAATAACTGTCTGTTGCTGGAGACAAAGAGAACTACTTGAGGAATTCCCCAAAGATGTCTTGATTCCTGGAAGACCACCGGGTGGAACTTCCATTCATGAGAATCGGTTGTACCAGCTTGTCTGCAATAAAGCTTTGCTCTGACAGAATGTAGGTAGCCCGGGGGGACAGATTGTGCTGAGTTGCTAGCTCCCAGATGTCCACAGCTAGGCTGCAGAGAAGGCAGAGTCTGGTTTCCTTCATTTGTTTATGTACCACATGACTGTGGCGTTGTCTTTGATTGCAAGCAGACTACCTGGAGTTCCAAGATGGTTTAGAGATTTGAGAATATTTATTACAGCCATCATTTATTTTATATTTATTTCCTTTGATTTGTCCTGCTTGTTCTAAAGTACATAGACTTTCACCCAATGGGACACAGCTCCCCAAGCAAAGTCTGATGCATCTGTGGTTGTAGACTGAGTAAGGACTGGAAGGGAAAAAAGGGAGACCTGAGTTGAGAGACAACCGATTCACCCACCAGAGTAACTCCTTTTTCATATTCCCCAACAATTGAATCTGAAATGAAAGGGGTGCTGGTGTTGGATCCAAACTAATTTGATAAAACATTACATTTTCCTCGTGAAGTCTGGATAAAAGAATCATAAAAATAGTAGAGGCCATAAAACCTAGAAGTCTGAGATATTCCCTGATGGATTCTAAAGTCTGGTCAGAAAATATCAGAAACTGTTCCTTGTAACATTCTACTTTTGTCTTGAGGAAGAGACATCATTAGGGATGTGTTCAGCAGACATCCCGAAAACACTGTCCTGTTAGAGGGAATGAGAGAAAATTGTATCTATGTTCACCTAAAAACCCAGGCTGAGAATTTCTATTTTTTTTTTACCCAAGTCAGAGATTTTTGACAACATGTGAAATAATCTGCAAAAATAAGGCAGTCATCTGTAAATATGGAAAAATGTAAATGTCCTGCAACCTGCGATGGGCTATTGCAGGAACTAGGTGCTGTTAAACATTCTTTGAGCTGTTGACAGACCAAAGGGGTAAACAGAAAACTGAAAATATAAACTAGAAACAGAAAAAGATGAAAAGCATCTGAAATCTTTGAGAAATGTAATGTAATGATAAGCATCTTTTAAATCCATAGTTACTATAAAATTGAGAAGAGGAATGAGAAGTAGCAGAGATTGCAGAGAAAGCATTTTGAACTTTGGGATTTTGATGTGAAGGTTTAGAAAAGGAAAATAAATGAATTGATACTGTAGAAGGGAAAATGGAGAAAGGCTTCTAAGGAGTTCAAGGTACGTAATGAAGTAGATTATAAAATTATGTAGGAAGGAATATTAAGATTTTATAAGTTTGTAAAGAGTTCAAGAAATATACTGAAGTAAGTTATAAAATTATGTAGGAGTGGACGGGATATAGTAGTAGTGCATAGAAGGATAGTGGTAAAAGCATATGACTAAGAGAGCATGGTATAGGATTAGTTCTGTTTAGGCTGCCTGTTCCAAACTGGTGGATCTAGAAGATTTATAACTTGGGTATAGAGGTAGTTGCATGAGAGGGGTAGAGCAATGGATGGGGTTAGTTAAAAAAACAGAAAGATGACAGATTTGTTTAAGGGGGTGAAAAGGGGTGGATTGATTCAAGAGCAGGAGGGAAAGTTGCACAGGATGCCATCTGCTATAGTGCTGATTAACATTTTCTTTTCATTAATAACAAGTGGGGTTAAGGGTGCAGTAGTCCCCATTAGATCCATTAGGAGATCAGAAGTATTAAACTGTTGCAGTTTCAGTACCACTGGTGTGCTGTTCCATTACATTTTGTTAACTGTTTTTTTCATAAAACAAGTTTGTTAATTAAATAGTTGCTATTTCATTAGTTTCTACATCTCATTCACAATATCGTGGAATGTTTATTTCATGCTGTAATAGTTTACCTCTGATGCTGTACATGCCAATCATATTACACAGACGCATGCAGTTAAGTAAGTAACTAATTATTGCTTATGTAATGAATGCACTCAGATCATTCACCCCCCCAACACAGACACACACACGGACCACTACTGTGTCAGAGTCATATTTGTCAAGAGATAGGGTCTGGTATCAGACAACTTATTGTCAGTTTCAGGTTCTGTCTTCCTTACCTTAGCCAAATACAATGATATATTTTTTGGTTTGTAGAGCTAAACTAATTAGTGAAGTTGCTGTCATTGGTTATGAGGTTTATTCAACTTCAATGGACAACGGACTTGATAGGCTGTTGGACCAAGGGAAGAAAAAAATGCAGCTTTTATGACAGCACAGAGTGAGAGACATGAATTTTGAGCTTGAATAGCTTTATGACCTCTGAATGTGATGTAAAAGAATTACAGGTAGACCGTAATGTTTGTTGTCTGTAACAAAAGGCTTTCAGATGTGATAGGCAAAATAATACAAAAGTAAGGCAGATGAATTCCTAAAGAAAGATTTATGAGATTTCATTCAGCATCACATGATGTGCACTGAAGAAGCTGAGTAGGATAGAAATGCCACAGTGTGAGAGAAACTGCTAAGTCATGTTTTTTGATATGTGAAGGTATTGTTATTATTCTAAGGGGAGAGAGAGATGCACTTTCTGTAAAGGAAATGTCATATTTAGAGTGCAATTATCTTTTAATTAAATAGTTGGTAATACTGGTTGCATTGAACCAGGTAATAGGATCATAGGAGGTTACTAGGCTAATGTCCCTGGAGCCCTTACAAGCCTAGCCAAAACCTCAGTCAACCCCTATTGAACCTGTCAATAAGGGACACAGGTGGTACCCCTGGGACAAATTTATGGTTTCCCATCCACTCATCCAGGTTGTGCTTGAAGACGGTTAGCAAGGTGCTCTGTTTGACGTATGTTGGAAATCTATTCCAGAGATGGGGCAGCCTCTGGGAGACAAATCTGTCTCTCCAGCAAGTTTTGTTGATGTCGCATATTAGATTCAGGCCTTTTGAGTGAGTAGTGCATAACGAGTTAGACTTACGGATATGGACCATCTATAGTAGGACAGGGTCTGAGATTGCCTTGTAGGCAAGACACAGATCACGCTGCGCAATCTGTACGATACTGAGTAGAGTGATAGTGATTTGAGCCTGTCTGCATAAGACAGGTGTTGGAGGCCATGGATTCTCTTTGTGAGGTATTTTAGTGGTCTTTCCAGTTGGTGCAGATGTTTAGAGAGGTACATACCAAACAGGACATTATACTCAATTATTGTTCTAATGTAGGAGGAGTGCAGAGAGGTAATAACCTTCTTTTTTCTGGATGCAATCCCTTTACTTATGAGATGAACCAAGTAGGAGACTTTTCTAACCACTGCCGCCATGTGATGGTCGAATGTGAGGTTGCTGTCAACCTGAGTGGCCAGGTCTCTCACCACAGGTTGTGTGCTTAGGGGGTTGCCGTTGATGTGGTAATCAGTAGGGGTCGTGTTTTTGCTGAATGGTATGATGATACATTTTTTTGCATTTAGCTTGAGGCCATGACTTTTGCACCAGTCATTAGTTGCTGTGAGACCCTCTTGCAGTATGTTAACATCCTTTGGGGAGTCAATGATAGCACCCCACTTGCCTTTGCCTGGACCTCTGAAAAGTAGATGTCAAACAGTAGGGGTCCCAGGACAGATCCCTGGGGAACTCCACTAGTGACAGGTCTGCTATCAGAGGTGGAGGTCCCTATTTTGACCTTGAGGATCCTGTCGGTGAGCCAGTTGGCCACCCACCTGATGAGATAGGGATTTACTCCAAGTTGTGTTAGCTTTTCAATGATGCCCGAGTGGGGGATTGTATCAAAGGCCTTGGCCAAGTCAAGATAAGCTGAATGCATGGACTTTTCCTCATTCAGGGTCTTAGACAGTCTCAAAGAAGTCAACTAGGTTCAACTGGCAAGATCTGCCCTTGACGAATCTGAACTGGGTGGGGTCAAGTGCTTGGAGGTTGCCTATGTCCTTATTTATGAGATCTATAATAATATACTCCATGGCTTTACAGATCAGACTTGTCAAGCTAATGGGACAATAGGTTACAGGGTCAGTAGTGGCACCACCTTTGTGCAAGGTGAGAACAATGGCAGTTCTCCACTCTGCTGGAATGAAGCCTGTACTTAGGCTGTGTTGAATAGTGTGCTCAATGGCAAAGCCAGTTCTTGCTGGAGATGGTGCAGAATACATCCTGGGATACTATCAGGTCCCAGGGAAGCTGTGTTTTTTTGCCATGGATTGGGCCTGTAAGACTTGATCTATGGAGATGAGAGGTGTGGGACAAGTATTGGGGATGTCAGAAGGGACTTTGGGGGAACAGGGAGTGAAGTTTGCGCTGAACCTATCTGCTAGCTGTTTGGCTAAGTCAGCAATATCAGTGTAAGTGATACTGTTAAGTACTAATTTGGAACAGACCTGGGCTTTGCCATGGAGCTTCCTGATGTAACTGAAGGCGACTTTGTGGTTTCCCTTTGTTTCAGAGGCTCGTTCTAATTCATAAATGGCCTTGGAGGTTTTCACTAGTATTCTAATTTGTTGTTGAGGCTAAGGAGGGAGTTTTTCCAATTTGGAATTTGTTCCTTTTAACCTTGGACAACAGTTTCTTCCTTTTATTGTAAAACCTGTTGATAGATGATGTCCGCCAAACAGGTTTTTGTTTCCTTGAGGAGCAGGTTTTAGTTCTATTGGGTATGCAGTTAATGGTGTATAAGGGCAATTATGTTAGTGTTGGGCTGTCATTCAACAGTAGCATGCTCACTAGGATCTGTTATTCAGGGCAAGATCATCCAAAGCTACACAAAATGTGTGTGTGCGGGGGATACTACAGTACAATATGACTTTATTTTGCATAGTATTTTATGCTTCACAGGCTGAGTTTTTTAAAGCCTTTATGTAGTTTGTAAGACAGTGGTTACTGCAATCAGATAACCTCACTTGTACAGAAGTAGTATAATTGTGACTTACATTACTCACACAGTGAAGCACACAGAGTACATTGCTATATGTTTAGGATTAGGGATAAACTTTTACTATTCAGGTTTCAGGGTTAGGGCTTGAGTTTTAAGGTTAGACTTTGGAGATGGTTGCTTAAAATGAATGACTTAAAACAGTGCAGATGTACTGTAACTGTGAATTATGCACAAAACATGAGAGGTGTGCTGCTTGTGAGGTAAAAAATGTGTTGCATCTCAGACTTTAAATTTAAATGTGATTACTGGTTATGAGAAGATTTCCGTTTATATTTTGATGTCTTGCACTATAACCTCATATTCTAGCTGACATGCAGCAACATAGTTGCATGAGGTTCCATCCTTTTCCCCATGATATTTTCAGGATCCAGTGAGTCATAAAAGAACATTTTTAATAGAATGGATCTGATGTTGGAGGCAGCATGCTGCTGTGTTTAATGATGAGCTGAATCCTGACCAACTTACCCAGTAAAAAAAAAAAAATCCAGAAAAAACACAAACAGAGAGGTCATTCGCTAACTGGGCTTGCTGTCAGCAGCATAATCAATACAACTAAGCAGCACAGTATCAGTTATTGTTGCACTTTATTAAAGTGTGAGTCTAAATAAAACGTCAGTATGTCCCAATGTGGAATGGATTTTATGAAAATATTTTTGTCATTGTTTGAGACTTTGTTAATTGTGTTGTCATCTTCCACCCTAATAGTTGTTAACCAGGGTAGAACATTGGTTCATCTGTACTTTTTTAAAACTCACTGCAGGAACACTGACTGGTTAAGTGACTGTCTTAGTCGCACAGTAGGTAGATGGAGATTGAGGAAATCAAACCCTCTACTACAAGAAGCAGCTCGTTAATACTCATTGGCATAAGATAGCAATAATTTGACCTGATCATGCTGCTATTATATTTAGTGAATGACTAAACCATTGAAGATTTTGTAAGATAATACAATGCAAAGTCCATTTACGAAGAACAGAGAACACAAACTATTTTTGAAGCTGAATCATGCTGCTGTAAGAAATCTTACAACTCCAGCTACAGCTGAATGGCCACATTGCAGTACAAGTAAAGCTAAAAAATGTCAAGAAAAAAAGAAAAGAAAGAAGAAAAAAACAAAGCTGTTATTAAGTACCAAATAAATCTTAATTTCAATACCTTTATCAGTTTCTCACATTCTCCAAATTTCACTAGTGTCTGTCTGTTGCTATGGCAATAATCAATGCTTGCTTCAAAATGTGAATGTAAAGTAACTTTGTAGGGAAAGTACAGTTAGCAGATTGACAATTTACTTCTAATATTTTTTCTAGCAATTATCAAGCAGGTATACCTACCTCATTCACAAAGCACATAAGCCTATAGAAAGGTGGGCTTCTTTCTTAACCTTATTTTTCAGTGTAAGTAAAACCTTAAAGGCACTTTCACTTCTTAATGTGATACATCACATTTAATTTTATATTGCAAAAAAAGATAAAAAAAATCACTTGAGTAAACAGACTGCCAAAAATATAAAAATATGAGTGCAGCAATAACCAAATAAATGACAGTCAGACGCACAGCGACCATAAAAACTTTAATAAACAAGTGCAAGCAGGTAAGCGCTTTCACCACTACAAGTGGCTTCTTCAGACCATATAACTCACAAGAGCAAAGACAAACACTTAAATAGATGACATCAGCTACTCACTTTTAAATAAACCAATAAAATGCACAGCAGTCACAGTATTTCATTCATTCAGTGCTACACTTGTGCCTTCCTTCATTACAGGTACACAATTGCTGAGCTTCTTAAACCCACATCGACCCCCATTTCACCCTCAGGAAAGGGGAGTGTTGGGCCCTTTCTTAGTCCTATTTAGTTGTAACAATTTTATACTTGTCATTAGTATTTTTTCAGTGTGGGCCTAGTTAGCCCTGTATTTAACCTATACAGGTTAATTTTGTGGTGTGTCTGTTTATAACATGTAGGATGAGAGGGAAAAGTCTCACCCCAAATCTAGGTTTAAGAAATGTCCAGATTGTGGACAGAAAATGTCCATCACGGATGGACATGTCCAAAGTGTTTACTGTCTGGGGGCTAAACACCGCCATTCTTTTTCATCTAGGGTTTTCTTAGAGAGAAGAAGAAAATTAATTGATAGGGGGTTGCTGCAGCATACTTTCTCTGAGGCGTTGGGTAGTCAGGAAGGTGCCAGCACTTCTTCTTCAAAATCTTCTAAATCATCAGAGTCTAAACTAACCAAGAAGGCAAAAATATCAGAGGGTACAGGGTCATCAGTTCCACAGTCCTTGGAACCGAGTGCCCCTTTGGTTTGGAGCCAGCTCCCAGTCTTGGAGTCTGTCTCTGAGGTTCCCTCATCTCCTCTGCTCCAGTCAGCACCTTTGGTGCATTCCTCGAAGTCTTTGGTCAGCCTCTCTGATATGGATATCGGCTAGTGCAGAAGCTTCTACAGGCACCAGGAATTCTAAATTGTTGTTGGCCCCGACCATTTCGTCGGAGCCGAAGACCATTGAACCAGACTTGACAACTCCTCCTCCAAGCCATACTGGACTCTCGGAGCCGAAGGAGCCCGAACCAATAGTTGTCGAACCAATGGAACTGAGACCTGCACCAGTGTTATCGGTTCCATCTACTCAGACATCCTCAGTGCCGACCGAGGACGCTAGGAGCCAACAATCTCCTGTCGGGTCCGGGGAGGATAGTCGGACCGATTTGTCGGTGCTGACTCTTCCTCTCGGGGTTTTGGCTCGGATGAGCTCGGCTCCTACCTCGGGCTCGGAGCCCATGGTTTTGGTGCGGGAGGATCGGACGGTCCCTTCGGATCCGTCTACCCCTTCTCGTCGGAGCCATGGTGCTTTCGATGCCATGTGGAGAGTCCTTTCTCCTAAGACAACGTCGGCATCAGTTCGGGCTTCCTTCTCCCATCAAGCTCCTGTGTCCATTTCTACGTCTACTCATCCCCCTATGTGTAGAGATCCTGTGCCTCAAGTAGCCCCACAGGGTGTCCCCTGCTCTTCCGAGACCTCCCCAGATCTCCCCACTGAGGAGGTACCCAGGAAGAGACTGTGCAAGAGGAGGCACTTAGACTCCCCACAGGAGTCTTTGACATCCAACACTGACTTGGGTGAGTCAGAAGGGTCCCCTCGATCCCTCTCTGAGGATATCTCCTTTGCGGAGATATTAGAGATCCTTAGTCAGAGGGCAATTGGCAGTCCAAAACCCCTACTGAGGACGAGTCAGTGATCTTGAAGACTTTTGGGTCTCAACCTTCCACTTCTTGGGTGTCTCCGCCTTACGACGAACTCGTGGAGCTTATTTCTCGTAAGGCGTGGGAGTCACCGGAGGCCGAATAAGTTCAACTCTGCCCCAGTGGACAAAGCCTTTTTGACCAAAGGAGTGCCTGTTGATGCCATGGTGGTAGCTGCAGCCACCAAAAAGGAAGTGTCTGAAACATCCGCATCTATCCATCCTCCTAACAGAGATTTTAGGATCATGGATAGATATGGGAAATGCATGTTTAGTTCAGCGACTTTTTCACTGCGATCGCTGAGCTATTTAACCCATTTTACGAGATCACAAAGAGATCTCCTGAAAGAGCTAGGAGATACTCTCCAGGGTACGGTAGCTGCAGGGGTTGCCGACAAAGTCAACACACAGCTCGCTACCCTAAACTCAGTTGTGAACTCGTCCATGCGTCTCATATCTTTTGCAGCTGATGGTTCGAGTAGAGCCGCTAGTTCAGGCATTGCTCTGCGGAGACAAGCCTGGATGCATCTCTGTTCCTTTGCAGAACCCTTTAAGTCTTCCTTTATTAGCACCCCATTTAATGACTCATCACTGTTTGGGCCTAAAGTAAAGGAAACTTTAACCAGGTGTGAGCAGAAAGGCAAGACCCTATCTGCCATTGGAGTCCATTTTTCTACCCCTACTCGGCCCTATCCCAAGGGCCCTAGGGCTGGGAAAATGTGGTTCCGAAAATCACAGGGAGCCTTTCAGGATGCACGTGGAGAGACCCCCTCTACAGGCAGAGGAGGGGGTTATAACGGAAGACGCCGCCCGCATGGCAGAGGGGGTCCGCAGCAACAGGGTGACAGAGGCCAGTTCTCTGGACAGCCCTACAAGCACTCCTGAAAGGAGGCCTGGCTGTCCGGCTCTGGAGGCAGTCAGGGGTCACTTGTCTTTGTACCCAGAAGCCTGGCTAAACATAACATCAGATACATGGGTACAAAGCATCTCTTCCAGAGGATATTTCATACCGTTCTCTTCCCCTCCTACTCCTGTAAACAGAATCCCAGATGTTCCACCCAGTCTCAGGGAACAAGCAATCGTAGAGGTCCAAAAATTGCTAGAAAAAAAGAGTCATCTACCCAGTCCAAGCAGACCAAGTTGGATTCGGAACTTACTCAAGATTCTTTCTGGTACCAAAGAAAACAGGGGACTAAAGACCTATCTTGGACCTCAGCAGACTCAACCAATTTGTAAAGAAAGAGAAGTTCCGAATGGTCATGCTTCAGTCCATTCTTCCCTTTCTAGGGAAAGGCGATTGGATGTGCTCCATAGATCTCAAGGACGCGTACTATCACATAAAGATGAACAGACGCTCCAGGGGTCACCTGCATTTCCAGCTGGGAGCCAATTATTACCAGTTTCAAGCCCTGCCCTTTGGTCTCACTACAGCCCCCAGGATGTTCACCAAATGCATGGCAGTGGTCACGGCTCACCTGAGGTGTCTAGGATTCCAGGTGTTACCATACTTAGACGATTGGCTCCTCACTGCTACCACCAAGTATCAATTGACTCAGGCAACACAATATACTCTTACACTCTGCCATCAATTAGGCATTACAATCAACTTCAAAAAGTCTGCCTTATTGCCATCGCAGCATACCGTTTTTATAGGAGCAGAGTTAGATACCTCAACCACCACTGTACGTCTTCCAATCGAAAGAGTCTCACTTCTTCACCAACACATCATCTCACTGGTGTCAAAGAACAAAGCTACAGCAGCAAAGGTCTTGAAGGTGCTAAGTTTGATGGCGGCAGCAATCCTGGCTGTACCACTCGCAAGGATGTATATGTGAATCCTTCAATGGCCTTACCAAAAGCTACTGATGCACCACATGATTCTCATCACAGATTCTTGCAAGAGAGACCTTCGGTGGTGGTTGACTTCTCTTCATGTTACAATCGGAAGACCCTTTGTTCCCCCCCAGTAGCCACTGTGACCACAGATGCTTCCTTGATAGGGTGAGGGGGGCATTTTCAGAGAAAGACTGCCCAAGGCACATGGGTGGACCAAGAGTCACATCTGCATATCAATGTTCTGGAGTTGAGAGCGGTACTTCTGGCGTTGCAGTACTTTCAGGACTCTCTTCCTCTAGGAACAATTGCAATTCAGACTGACAACATGTCAGTGGTCTGGTACTTGAACAAACAAGGCGGAACCAAGTCTTACCCCCTTTGTCGAGAAGCCCTCAAGGTATGGCAATGGGCTGTGTCATCCCACCATTTTCTGATAGCAACGCACATCCCGGGGAAATCCAACGTGATAGCGAACAAGCTAAGCAGGGCAATACTGTTGCTTCACGAGTGGTCTCTCAACCAACGAGTTGCGGATTTGATTTTCCGCAAATGGGGCCAGCCTTGCTGCGACCTCTTTGCCAGTTACATCAATTCTAAATGCAGAAGCTACTTTGCCCTAATACCACCTTCCAGGACATTTCCGGAGAGACACACTCATACACGATTGGCCTCTGGGTCTCCTATATGCATTCCCACCTATTCCATTGATAACCAAGGTTTTACAGAAAGCAAAGTCACTGGGAAGGACAGTTATACTCATAGCCCCCTACTGGCCTTGACAGATTTGGTTCCCCTTCCTTCACCATCATCTACTGGAGGATCCATGGATTCTGGACCCAGTTCCGGACCTTCTGACACACCCGTCAGGGGACCTCCATCCTTCACTGCAGTCCCTAAAACTGACTGCTTGGCTAATCCACTTCCCCTAATTGCCAGGCATCATTCGCTCTCAGATGATACAAGACAAATTCTTTTGTCTTCTCACAAGCCATCCACCAGGAAACTATACTGCACTAAGTGGAACAGGTTCTCAATTTGGGCCAATATACAGAAAATCGACCCTTTCTGAGCTCCTCTATCATCCATTTTAGAATTTTTGACAAAGATTTTTAAAGAAGGAGCATCAGCTGCCACAGTTCAAATCCTGTTAGCCACCGTATCAAATTTCCACCTGGGATTCGAGGGGTTGAATGTTATGGGCCATAAGTTATCTAAGGCTTTTCTTAAAGGTGCTTTTCACATGAGACCTCCTATCAAAATCCCTTATTCTCCCTGGAATTTTAATTTTATGCTGACTCAAATTATCCCCCCCCTTCGAACCAGCATTGTCTTGTGATCTCAAATATTTGTCCAGGAAGACTATATTTCTAGTAGCCATTACTTCTGCCCGCAGAGTGTCAGAACTTCAAGCATTATCTGTCAGGCCTCCTTACATGATTTTCCATGCTGATAGAGTATCTCTCAGAACAACCCCCTCCTTTTTGCCTAAAGTCTGTTCTGAATCCAATGTCAGTCAGGTCATTGATTTGCCAGTCTATTTTCCCAACCACTCTAAGAAATTGGAATACATGTTGCACAAACTTGATGTACACAGACAGCTCAGATTTTATCTTGACAGAACTAAGGATATTAGAAAATCAGATAAACTTTTTGTATCCTTTTCGGAGGCCAGAAAAGGTAATCCAGTGGCTAAAACAACCCTATCTAAATGGTTATCAGATTGTATATCCTTTGTTTATGCAAATGCAAGCATGCCATTGACACATAAACCTAAGGCTCATTCTACCAGAGCCATTTCTACATCTTCTGCCTTTCAAGCTAAATTGCCCATTGACAATATTTGTGTGCAGTCACTTGGTCTAAGCCTCATACCTTTATCACACATTACAAAGTAGATAAGGCTTCCGGAGATAGGTCTTCCTTTGGTTCCACAGTACTGAAAAACGTACTCCCATGAGCCACCCAAGGTTGAGGGTGCTAGGGACGCTACCCATCAGTGAGAATAAACGACGAGATTTAACAACTTCACATAAAGAAGTTATGTACTTACCATAACGTTCCATGTGAGTTGTTTATCTTGCCTTTATTCTCACGTCCCTCCCTCCTTCCCCCTCCTGGCTGACAGTTGACTTAGAGGCTGGTACCATCCTGGTTATTCAATACTTCTTCTTCCCCTTTGGGAAGTGCTTCCTTGTAGAAAAAGAAATAAATAAAAGGGTATATATACTCGCAGCAAACAAGATCTGAGGTAATTCCAGCAGTACATTGTGGGTTAAGGGGCTTAGTCTCAAGCTACTGGCAAACCTTGAGCTTTACTATCGGCCATGTCGGAGCTGAGGATCGGCTCAAACCCATCAGTGAGAATAAAGGCGAGATAAACAACTCACATAGAACATTGTGGTAAGTACATAACTTTTTTTTTCTTGGCATTGAGCTTGAGCCCATGGCTCTGGCACCAAGTATCTGTTTCTGTAAGGCCTTTTTGTAGAATATCCACATCATTTGGGGATTCAGTAATGACTCCCAGTTTGCAGTCATCTGCAAACTTTGTTAGCCAGAGTCCCTTAGTGCTGGCCTGTACTTCAGAGAAGTAGATGCCAAACAAGAGCAGTCCCAGGGCTGAACCCTGAGGTACTCCATTTGTCACTTGTCTGGAGCTGGATTTTGACTCAGCTACTTTTACAGTGTGGGTTCTGTCAGTAAGTCAGTTGGCAACACATTGAATGATGTAGGGAATAATGCCCAACTTAGTAAGTTTATCTATGATTCCAGAGTGGGGGGTGGTGTCAAAGTCCTTGGCGAGGTCCAGATAGGCTGTGTGGACCGCCTTACCCTCGTCCATGGCTCTGGAGACTGATGCAAAGAAGTCAATCAGGTTAAGGAAACAAGATTGGCCCTTTACAAAACCAAACTGGGTGCAGTCCAGCGTTTGAAGGTTGCCAATGTCTTTATTTATAAGTTCCATGATAATGCGTTCCATGGCTTTGCAGATCAGGCTCGTCAGACTGATGGGATGATAGCTCCCAAGATTCAAGGTGGATCCCCCCTTTGTGGAGTGGGATAACTGTAGCTGTGCATGACTCATAAGGCACGTAGCCTGAGGTGATGCTATGATTAAACATGACACTTAGGTGAGGTGCCAGTTCATTTTATAGCTCATGTAGTACGCAGCCCGGGATGTCATCTGGTACCATGGATGCTGTATTCTTAGCTTTGGAGAGTGCATTTTTACCTGTGTGACTGTGATTACCGGAATTTGGCAATCTTTTGGTATTGAGATGGGCTCTTTAGGGAGTGAGAGCTGGGTGAAGTTGGCACTGAATCAATCTGCCAGTATATAGGCAATATCCTTGGGATCAGTATATTTAATGCCATTCTGTTGTAGCTCAGAGCAGATCTGAGCATTGCCATTTAGATTCTTGACATAACTATAGAATGCCTTGTGATTGCCCTTGGAATCTTTGGCAATTTTATGTTAGTAACTAGCTTTGGAGGATTTTATGAGGGATCTCATCTTTTTACTGAGACTGGGTAAGGGAGTTTTTTGCATCCTGGGATTTTCCTCTTTTCCTGAAATAGTTTCTTCCTTCTGTTGTATAGCTTGTTTATGGCAGGGGACCACCAGATTGGCTTTCTTTTTTTGGTGGAGAGCATCTTGGTTCTATTTGGAATGGCACGATTCATGCACTAGTGGATGTGCTCATACAGTGCCTTGGTGTAAGATTCAGCAGTCAAACGTTCAGTTCCTGTCTGCATGGGTGTCATGAAGTTTGTCACTTCTGACTTGAGTAGCATGAAGTTGGCTTTGGAGAAGTTTTTTTATGGATGTTTCCCTACTGAGGGGTGGGATGTGGATGTCAAGGGTGATTAGATTATGGTCAGACCTGACCAACGAGAGGGTGACCACTGCTGTGGAGCATTGATCTCCCATGTTGTTAATGACCAGGTCTAGAATATTTGAGTCCCTGGAGGGACTATGGATTAGTTGATCCAGGGCATTGGAATTTATGAATTCCAAGAACCATTGGGCAAAGTGGTGGGTACCTGAGTAGTTTTCCCACTTAATGGCAGGGTAGTTGAAATCACCCAGTATTAGGTTGCTTGGTTGTATCTTAATATTTTCCAGTATGTTTAGAAAGGTGTAGTGAGAATCTTGGGGCATGGTGGGGATTCTGTAGCAAACTACAATTTGGATTGCAGTCCTACCTAGTGTTAGTTGCACCTGTAGAATTTCAGATGCATTATGTTGGGAAACTAGCCTGGAGGTGTGAATATCCTTGGTAAATATGGATACTCTTCTGCCTTTGTTTCAGTCCTGGTTTGGTGGCCGAAAAGTGTGGTAAGAGTCATAGCCTGGTATTGCAGGGGTGCTCTCTGGAGCCTTGAACCAGGTCTCAGTTACTGCACAGATATCAATATTCTCCATTTTTAGGAGTGCATCGAGAGAGTGCATTTTGAGGTTTAGACTTCTAGCATTGAGTAGCATTACCTTCAGATTTTGCATTCTTATATCTGTTTTGGTGGTAGTTTTGTCCTTTCAGCCTTGCCTAAAAAAAGGCACTATAGGGGTGGCAAGAGCCTTAGCCAGTACCCTGAATCCCAGGGGCAACAAGTGCAGACCATCTCTGGGAAAGCATTGTGGTTTGTCGATCATGTCGTCCCAGGCAGACAGCTACTGGATCCCCTTTGAATGACACGAGAAACTTAGCCAATTGTTGAAGTCAATCATTTTGTCATACTGTGGTATCATTCTGGGCAAAGGCAGGATGCTACTCAGGGCTAGGGTAATACCTGCCTGGGCCACATGATCTGAGATCTCTTTCATGTCTCTTTTCATGTAGCCCAGGGAGGTTCATCTCAAGTCATTCACTCCAACATGGACAACAACAGAGTCGTATTTGTACTTGCTGTGTAGTGACTTGAGTGCATGCATTATGTGGTGGATCCTGGCACCCGACAGGCAGCTGACAGTAATTTTCTCCTTGTTCAGCCTGGTGAGTGGGACATCAGTGTGCCAGACTATTGAGTCACCTATGACTAAAGTTGGGTATGTTGTCTTGCCTTAGGGGCTGTTGTTTGGTGTCCCACAGGTGTTTTGAGCTATGTGTCACTTTGGTTGTGATTGGTGTTTGTTTGCGTTTCAGCTTTGGAGGTCCTTATTGCTTGGGCCGGGTAATGTTAAGGGCCTCCACATAAGTAGGTTTAGTGTTACTATGAGTGGATGTTGGTGGCATGAGTTTTGAAGGGCTATGTGTTGCTTGAGTTATAGTACAGGTGTTAACCTTCTCCTCTTGACTGTCTAGCACAATCTTGGCTGGAAAGAGCTTTCCTTCCAGTTTGGCTATGTAAGTGCATCTCTCCCAGGTTTTAGTGTTGGGTGGTAGGAGGAAAGGGTTGTCTGAGTACATGAGGCAATTGCTGCATTGCTCCAGTATGCCCAGATTCACCAGGTGGACAGGAGAAATCACCAGAAGCTGACCCTTGGACATGCCTGGTTCGTTGTTTCTTTTGTAAAGTACAAGAGCTGTTTTCCCTAACCTTGGCAAGGTACTTTTCAATTATAGGCTGTTTAGTGCCTACAGTTAATTTCTCCTTATTAACAAGGAGAGTTGAGTGCTTGTATCAGTTTAAGGCTGCCTAGTGCTTTCCAGCAGGTTTTAGAGCAAGTGCTAGTCATAGGTATTCAGATTTTAGTGCTACTACTGAGAAACTAGCTAGTTCTAAGGGAAAATTTGAAGAGCAGACTTTCTGGCACTGGGAATAGTTTAAAGTGCTAGACTAATAAAAGTGCAGGAGAGCAGAGAACTAACATATCTAAGGGGAAAAAATTGAAGAGCACCGCTCAGAAGCTTACAAAAAGTCCTGGATACAGCAAATCTGTATCTGGGCTACACTAGTTCCAGGAAAGGTAGGAAAGAGGCAGAAGATAATGAGATAATTCAATATGCAGAAGCTAAAGGGGTGGGCCTTTGCTAAGTTCTCACTATTAACAGTAGAATGAGCTGATGTAATGTGACTGGGGGAGTGTCCAGTATCAACTTTATGCCAGAGGTGGGCAACTCAAAGTCACCAAGACAAAAAGGCCACAACAAGAACTGGGAGTGTGGGTGGGAAAAAACAGTTGTACAGATTACAGAGATATTAAATAAAAAGTGCAGCCGATAAATGAGAATAAACTCTTATCTTTTCTCAATATAACAGCTGGCAGTAGGTCAGTCTGTCTGCAGCAGCCTGAGCAACAGGTATATCTGATTAAAACACTGGCTATTTAAGGCACAGGACAGAAACCAGACCAATTATCCAAACAATAACAGATGCAGGAATACCTTGGCTAGATTGAACCAGTTCTGTAAACTTTCTCTCACTAAGAAAACAGATAGGCCTCTAGACAAAGGATTTCACTACAAACTGAGGTCAACACTAAGATATTCAGCTATATCACACAACAAGAAGGAGAGTAAAAACAGTTGTACAGATTACAGAGATATTAAATCAAAAGTGCAGATGATAAATGAGAATAAACTCTTATCTTTTCTCAATATTACAGCTGGCAGTGGGTCAGTCTCTCTGCAGCAGCCTGAGCAACAGGTATATCTGATTAAAACACTGGCTGTTTAAGGCACAGGACAGAAACCAGACCAGTTATCCAAACAATAGCAGATGCAGGAATACCTTGGCTAGATTGAACTAGTTCTGTAAACTTTCTCTCACTAGGAAAACAGATAGGCCTCTAGACAAAGGATTTCACTACAAACTGAAGTCAACACTAAGAGATATTCAGCTATATCACACAACAAGAAGGAGAGTAAAAACAGTTGTACAGATTACAGAGATATCAAACGTGGTCACTTAAGAAGTTGGGGAGTGTGCCTGAGGATGTAAAGTTAGAAGGGTTTGACACTAGTGTCCAGTCTAGCATGGATAGTAGGATGGTATTTTTGCTATATCTGATAGGAGTATTTATACGTTAAGTAAAGCCACAGATGTTTATACTGTTTGTTGGGTGCTATGAGATTAGTGTCTGCCAGTCAATGTTAATATCCCCTAGGATAATGGTTTCAGTCAGTATTGTTTCAGATATTCAAGAATGCAAATGTTGCCCAGGAGGGATGTATAAAACAACTATGCAGATGTTCTTGGAAGAGTTAAGTTTTAGAAGTATTATAAGGATTTCGGCTATGCAGAATTTTGGTATAGTATTGTAGTATGGGGAGACTATCAAGTTATTAGGAAAAATTAGGGCTATTCCACAACTTTTTTATGTTCTCTGTCTACTTTTATAATTCTGTAACCAGGGGGAAGAATTTCAGTATCTTTTATTTCTGTTATTGCCCAAGTCTCTGTAATAGCAAGGACATCTGAGTTTGAGTGTGTTAACCAGGCATGAGAGAGTGTCATTTTATTGCATGTGCTCCTAATATTAAGTGTGATAAGTTTTAGTTTCCTTGTCTGTGTAGTAGGAATGGAACCTGGGTTGGGGTGAATGTCCCCACACAAGTTTAAGGCCATGAAAGAACATCTAGTTGTTTTAGGAGTTTAAAGTAATTTGGATATTTGTATTAGTTTTAGGTATAGTGGTTAGTACTGAGGATTTTAGGGTGGTAATAGAAGAAGATTGGTATAGAGATCAGTGCTGGGGTTATTTGGGAGAAGCTTGTGGGGGAAGGATTGAGTGGTGAGGATGAGGTAATAGCTGAGATATGCTTTTATAATAGTGTTGATGGAGGAGTTGTTAGGGTAGAAAGGAGCAGAAGGAAGAGAAATGTGAGGCATGATTAAAACAGCATGATTGGTGTAGAGTGAGATAGCTTAAATGGAGGAAGAGAAGGAATTAAGGCTGTTGGAAGTAAAGCAGTTATAGCGAGTAGAGTATAAGTGAAATACTGTGGGATAGTAGTATAGAAAAAGGATGTGTGGTTAGAGTAATAGGGTCTATATTAAAAGACCAAAGAGGTGTTTCAGTGAACACCTCTTGGTCGACACATAATGAGCGAACACTCAAAACAGCTATTTCTTTCCCTGGGAAAGAAATTGCTTGGCCATCCCTGTGTGTTCACCGCTTTCCTCACTGCAGTGTGATCTCGGAGTTGGTATATTTAATTAGGGGATGTGGGGGGCACAGCCCCCCATGTTGTTATGTTTTAAAGTGTGTGTGTGTGTTTGTGTCAGTGGTTTCTTTCCCAGGGAAAGAAACCACTGTTTTGAGCGTTCGCACTTTAGTACATTTGCTCATTACATGTCGACCAAGAGGTGTTCGCTGAAGCACCTCTTCAGTTTTTTAATATAGACCCAAGTAATATGGGTGAGGTGTGAGAGGGGCATGTTGTGTAGTAAACTGATTGGAGTGCAGTTGGAATTTGAGGGAATTTGCAAGAGGTTGTTGAGCAAAAGGAAGTATAAATTTATAAAAGAAAAGTGGTAGGTTGTCCTAGTATCTTCTCTGGAATGTAAGAAATAGAGGCTTATAAAGGTTATACTATAATGATGTAGTCAAAATAAAAAAGGGTTTATTTGGGAGAAGAAAATGATACAATGAGGAATAGATAGCTATTATTAGGGAGGATGTGATTATAAATGGATATAGTACAAAGCAGAATGGGAGGGAGAAAGATAGCAGGGAATGGGGTTAAAAATGAAAAAGACATAAGGAAGTAGAAAACAAGAAACAGAAGTGTGTGCATAGAAATAGTAAAGTGATTTGGGGAGGGCTTTGGAAAAAGAGTCACAAGTGAAATGTGTATGTAGGAATTATAATGTTAGAGTAAGAAGGGGTTGGTGAGTGGGAATTGTGGGTACAGCAGGTCAATTTATAACTGAGAGCAATCATTTTATAGTGAGAACAAAACAATTAACAAAGATGCAAGTAAAACAGGTATTCTGTTATTTCCTGAGACTAAAAAGCTGGCATATGCAGTATAGCCTACTGGTCAAGCAAAAGGAGACAGTGGCCAACATAGTAAGGGGTCCTACTATTTCACAGACCAGGCATGTACTTAACTGATTAACGTTACTACCCAGAAAGTTTTTTTCATGATAAATATGCTTACGTGAAACAATGACAAACATTTCATTAAACATGTAGGTGTATGGCTTTGTGACAGAGCTACTGAAATACTACGGTCAGATGTAGTGACTGGAGACTATTACTGAATCCCCAAATGATGTGGATATTCTACAAAAAAGGCCTTACAGAAACAAAAGTCTCAGTAAACTTGTAGGTGTATAGCTTTGTGACAGTGTTTCTGCAATATTGAGGTGAGATGTAGTGCCTGCATGCTATGAAACAATGGCAAAAGTCTCAGTAAACTTGTAGGTGTAGGGCTTTGTGACAGAATCCCTGCAATATCAGAGTCAGATTTAGTGACTTTAGGATAGAAACAATGGCAAAACTCTCAGTAAACTTTTAGGTGTACGGCTTTGTGACAGAGCTACTGCAATACTAAGGTCAGATGTAGTGACCAGGGACTATGAAATAATGACAAAAGTCTCAGTAAACTTGTAGGTGTATAGCTTTGTGACAGAGCTTCTGCAATACTGAGGTGAGATGTAGTGCCTGACATGCTATGAAACAATGGCAAAAGTCTCTGTAAACTTGTAGGTGTAGGGCTTTGTGACAGAATCCCTGCAATTTCAGGGTCAGATTTAGTGACTGTATGCTATGAAACAATGGCAAAACTCTCAGTAAACCTTTAGGTGTAGGGCTTTCTCACAGAGCTCCTGCAATATTGGGGTCAGATGTACTGACTGCAGGCTATGAAACAATGAGAAAAGCTCCGGCAATATTGGGGTCAGATATAGTGACAGCAGGCTAAGAAAGAATGACAAAAATATCACTAAACTTGTAGGTGTAGGGCTTTGTGACACAGCACCAGCAATATCAGGGTCAGATGTAAAGACAGCAGGGTAGCAAACAATGAGAAAAGTCTCAGTAAATGTGTAGGTGAAGGGCTTTCTGACAGATCTCCGGCAATACTGGGGTAAGATGTAGTGACCGCAGGCTATGAAACAATGAGAAAAGTCTTAATAAACTTGTAGATGTAGGGCTTTGTGACAGAGTTCCGGCAATATCAGGGTCAGATGTAGTGAATGGAGGCTAAGAAACAATAACAAAAGCTTCAGTAAACTTGTAGGTGTAGAGCTTTGTGACAGAGCTCCAGCAATATCGGAGTCAGATGTAGAGACCACAGGCTATCAAACAAAAAGAAAAGTCTCAGTAAACTTGTAGGTGTAGGGCTTTGTGACACAGCTCAGGCAATATCAGGGTCAGATGTAGTGACACTAGGCTAGAAAACAATGACAAAAGTCTCAGTAAACCTTTGTATGTAGGGCTTTATGATACAGCTCTGGCAATATTAGGGTCAGATGTAATGACCGCTGGCTGGGAAACAATGACAAAAGTCTTAAGAAACTTGTAGGTATAGGGTTTTGTCGTAGAGGTCCTGCAATATCAGGGTCAGATGTGCTGAATGCAGGCTATGAAACAATGACAAAAGGTCTGGCAATATTGGGGTCAGATGTGAGCATATTCTAAGAAACAATGACAAAAGTCTCAGTAAACTTGTAGGTATAGAGCTTTTTGACAGAGCTCTGGCAATATTGGGGTCAGTTGTAAAGACTGCAGGCTAGCAAACAAAAAGAAAACTCTCAGTAAACATGTAGGTGTATGGCTTTGTGCTAGAGTTCCAGCAATATCAGGGTTAGATGTAGTGACCACATGCTATGAAACAATGAGAAAAGTCTCAGTAAACATGTACGTGTACATTTTTTTGAGACAACTCTGGAAATATTGGAGTCAGATGTTGTTACTGCAGGCTATGAAACACTGACAAAAGTCATAGTAAACTTGTGTATGTTGGGCTTTGTGTCAGACCTCCGGCAATATCAGGGTCAGTTGTAGTGACCGGAGACTAAGAAAGAATAATAAAAGTCTCATTAATCCTGTAGGTGTAGGGCTTTGTGACACAGCTTAGGCAACATCAGGGTCAGATATGACACCAGGCTAGGAAACAATGACAAAAGTCTTAGTAAACCTTTGTATGTAGGGCTTTATGACAGAATGCCGGCAATATCAGGGTCAGATGTAGTGACTGCAGGCTGGGAAACAATGACAAAAGTCTTAGGAAACTTGTAGGCATAGGGCTTTTTCACAGAGGTCCTGCAATATCAGGGTCAGATATACTGACCGCAGGCTATGAAACAATGACAAAAGCTGTGGCAATATTGGGGTCAGATGTAGTGACCGCAGGCTAAGAAACAATGACAAAAGTCTCACTAAACTTGTAGGTGTAGAGCTTTGTGACACAGCTCTGGCAATACTGGGGTCAAATGTGGTTACTGCAGGCTATGAAACAATGACAAACGTCTCAGTAAACATGCAGGTGTAAGGCTTTGTGACAGAGCTCCAGCAATATCGGGGTCAGATGGAGAGACCACAGGATAGCAAACAAAAAGAAAACTCTCAGTAAACATGTAGGTGTAGGGCTTTGTGACAGAGTTCCAGCAATATCAGGGTTAGATGCAGTGACCACAGGCCATGAAACAATGAGAAAAGCCTCAATAAACCTGTAGGTGTAGAGCTTTGTGACACAGCTCTGGCAATACTGGGGTCAGATGTGGTTACTGCAGGCTATGAAACAATGACAAACATCTCAGTAAACATGCAGGTGTAGGGCTTTGTGACAGAGCTCTGGCAATATCGAGGTCTGAGTTAGTGACTGGTGGCTAGGAAACAATGACAAAAGTCTAAGTAAACTTTAAGGTGTAGGGTTATGTGACAGTATCGAGGTCAGATATGGTGACCACAGGGTATGAAAAAATAAAAAAGTCTCAATAAGCTTCCAGGTATAGGGTCAGATTTAGTGATTGCAGGCTAGGAAATAATGAGAAAAGTCGCAGTAAGCATTTAGGTGTAGGGCTTTCTGACACAGCTCTGACAATATCTGGGTCAGATCAAGTGACCGCAAGTTATGAATGAATGAGAAAATTCTCAGAACCTTGTAGATGTAAGGCTTTCTGACAGAGATCCAGCAATATTGGGGTGAGATGTAGTGAATGCAGGCAGGGAAACAATGAAAAAAGTCTCAGTAAATTTGTATGTGTGAGGCTTTTTGACGGAGCTTCAGCAGTATCAGGTCAAATGTAGTGACTGCAAGCTAGGAAACAATGGCAGATGTCTTAGTAAACTTGTAGGTGTATGGCTTTGTGACAGATCTGTGGCAATAACAGGATCAGAGGTACTGACTGCAGGCAAGGAAACAAAGCAAAAAGTCTCAAACTTGTAGTTGTAGGGTTTTGTGACAAAAGTCACAGTAACCTTGTACAAACCAAAAGTTTCACTAGCAATATCAGGATAAGATGTAGTGACAGTAGGCTATGAATCAATGACAAAAGTCTCAATAAACTGGTAGGTGCAGGGCTTTGTGATAGATCTCCGGCAATATCAGGGACACGTATTGACTGCACACTAGGAAACAAAGGTAATAGTCTAAGTAAATGTGTAGATGTAGGGCTTTATGACAGAGCTCTGGCAATATCAGAATCAGATTTACTGACCACAGACTAGGAAACAATGGCAAAATTCTCAGTAAACTTGTAGGTGTTGGGCTTTGAGACAGAACTCTGTCAATATCTTGGTCAGATGTAGTGACTGCAGGCTAAGAAACAATGACAAAAGTCTCAGTAAACTTGTAGAGGTAGGACTTTGTGACAGAGCTCCTGCAATATTGGGGTCAGATGTAGTGACCACACGCTAAGAATCAATTACAAAAGTTTCAGTAAACTTGTAGAGTTAGGGCTTTGTGACAGAGTTCTGGCACTATCCAGATCAGATGTAGTGAATGCAGGCTAGGACACAATGACAAATGTCTCAGTAAATGTGTGCATGCTGGGCTTTGTGACAAAGCTCCAGCAATATCCTTGTCAGATGTATTGACCGCAGGCTGGGCAACAATGACAAAAATTTCAGGAAACTTGTAAGTATATGGCTTTGGGAGGGTGGTGTAATGGTTAAGGTGTTTGCCTTACAAACACAAGGTACAGCGTTTGAGTCTCGCAAGGGATAATTGGCTAGGCTTAAAATGGCTCGCAAGGGCAGTTAGCTTAGTACTAATCTATGACCCTATGAACCTATAATCATGGTCAGATGTGCTGAGTGCAGGCTAGGAAACATTGGCAAAAGCCTCTGTATACTCTTAGGTGTAGGGCTTTGTGACAGAGGTCCTGCAATATTGGGGTCAGGTGTATTGATTGCAGGCTAGGAAACTGACAAAAGCCTCAGGAAACTTGTATGTGTAGGGCTTTGCTATGGAGATCTGACAATATCAGGGTCAGATTTAATGACCACATGCTAGGAAACAATGACAAAATCTCACTAAATGTGTACCTGTAGGACTTTGTGACAGAGTTCTGAGACTATCAGTGTTAAATGTAGTGATTGCAGGCTAGGAAACACTGACAAAAGTCTCAACAAACTTGTAGGTGTAGGTCTTTGTGACAGAACTCCTGCAATATTAGGGTCAGATGTACTGACCGCAGGCTAGGAAACAATAACAAAAGTCTCACTAAACTTGTAGGTGTAGGACTTTGTGACAGAGCTCCAGTGATATCAAGGTTAGATGTAATGACTGCAGGCTAGGAAACAGTGGCAAAAGCCTCTGTGTACTCCTAGGTGTAGGACTTTGTGACTGAGCTCCAGCAATATCAGGGACAGATTTAGTGACAGCAGACTAGGAAGCAATGACAAAAATCTCAGGAAACTTGTATGTATAGGGCTTTTTGACAGAGATCCAGCAATATTGTGGTCAGATGTGCAGAGTGCAGGATGGGAAACAGGAGTGCAGGATGGGAAACAATGAAGAAAGTCTTAGTAAACTTGTAGGTGTAGGGCTTTGTGACAGAGTTCTGGCAATATTGGGGTCAGAG
Organism: Protopterus annectens; assembly: GCF_019279795.1. NCBI lineage: Eukaryota > Metazoa > Chordata > Ceratodontiformes > Protopteridae > Protopterus > Protopterus annectens. The sequence goes on along the minus strand of NC_056725.1, from coordinate 1,933,723,621 downwards.
GTAGTGACTGCAGGCTAGGAGACTATGACAAAAGCCTCGGGAAACTTGTAGGTGTATGGCTTTGTTACTAAGATTTGAGACTGTCAGGGTCAGATTTAATGACCACATGCTAGAAAACAATGACAGAATCTGAGAAAACCTGTAGGTGTAGGGCTAAGTGACAGAGCTCCAGCAATATCAGGGTCAGATGTAATGACTGCAGGCTAAGAAACAAAGCAAAACTCTCAGTAAACCTGCAGGTATAGGGCTTTGTGACAGAGCTCTAGCAATATTGGAGTCAGATGTGGTGACCACAGGGTGTGAAACAATGACAAAAGGCTCAGTAAATGTGTACAAACCAAAAGTCTCAGTAAACTTGTGCATGCAAGGCTTTGTGACACAGCTCTCACAATATCAAGGTCACAGGTAGTGACCACAAGCTAGAAAACAATGACAAAAGTCTCATTGAAATTGTAGGGGTAGTGCTTTGTGTCAGAGCTCTGGCAATATAAGGGTCAGATGTAGTGACTGCAGGCTAGGAAACAATGACAAGAGTCTGAGAAACTTGTAGCTCTGGCAATATTGGGGTAAGAGGTGGTGACTGTAGTTTAGGAAATAATGAGAAAACTCTCAGTAAACCTGGAGATATAGGGCTTTGTGACAGAGGTCTAACAATAATGGGGTCAGAGGTAGTGACCACAGTCTAGGAAACAATGACAAAATTCTCAGTAAACCTGTAGTTGTAGGGCTTTATGACAGAGGTCTGGCAATATCAGGGCAGATGTAGTGATTGCAAGCTAGGAGACAGCGACGATAGTCTCAGTAAACCTGTAGGGGTAGGGCTTAGTGGCAGAGCTCCAGAAAGATCACTGTTAGATGTACTGACCACAGGATAGGAAACAATGACTTAAGTCTAAGTAAACTTCAAGGTGTAGGGCTTTGTGAGAAAGTTCCAGCAATATCAAGGTTAGATGTAGTGACCTCAGGCTAGAAAACAATGACAAAAGTCTCACTAAACATGTAGGTGTAGGGTTTTGTGACAGAGCTCCTGCAATATCAGGGTGAGATGTATTGACTGCATGCTAAGAAAGAATGACAAAAGTCTCAATAAACTTGTAGTTTTAGGGCTTTGTGACAGAGCTCTGGCAATATCGTGGTTAGATTTAGTGACTGGAGGCTAGGAAATAATGAGAAACGTCTCTGTAAACTTGTAGGTGTAGGGCTTTCTGACAGAGGTCTGACAATATTGGGATCAGATATAGTGACTGCTAGTTATAATACAATGAGAAAAGTCTCAGTAATCTTAGAGGTGTAGGGCTTTGTGACAGTGCTCCAGAAATATCTGTGTCAGATGTAGGAAACAATGGCAAAAGCTTGAGTGAACTTGTAGGTGTAGGGCTTTGTGACAGAGCCCGAGCAATATCCGGGTCAGATGAAGTGACCTCAGGCTGCGAAACAACGACAAATGTCTCAGTAAACATGTACATGCAGGGCTTTGTGACAAACCTCCAGCAATATCCACATCAGATGTATTGATTGCAGCTAGAAAACAATGGCAAAAATCTCAGTAAACTTGTAGATGTATGCTTTGTGACAGAGATCCGGCAATATCGGGGTCAGATTTAGTGACCACAGGCTAGGAAACAATGACAAAAGTCTTAGTAAACTTGTAGGTGTAGGTCTTTGTGACAGAGCTCCAGTAATATTGGGGTCAGGTGTAGTGACTGCAGGCCAGTAAACAATGAGAAAAGTCTCAGTAAACGTGTAGGTGTAAGGCTTTCTGACAGGCTCCAGCAAACCTGGGCTCAGATGTAGTGACCACAGCCTAGGAAACAATCACAAAAATCACAGTAACCTTGTAATTGTATGGCTTTGTGACAGTTCTTCATCAATATCAGGGTCAGATGCACTGACCATAGGATGGGAAACAGTGGCAAAAGCCTCTGTAAACTTGTATGTGTAGGGCTGTGTGACAGAGTTATGGCAATATTGGTGTCAGATATGGTTTCTGTAGATTATAAAAAAATGAGAAAAGCCTCATTAAACTTGCAGGTGTAGGACTTTGTAACAGAGCTCTGGCAATACCAGGATCAGATATAGTGACCGTAGGCTATGAACTAATGACAAAAGTTTCAATAAACTTGTAGGTGCAGGGCTTTAGATCTCCAGCAATATCAGGGGCACATGTATTGACTGCAGGCTAGGAAACAAAGGCAAAAGTCTAAGTAAATGTGTAGGTGTAGGGCTTTGTGACACATCTCTGGCAATATCGGGGTCAGATGTGGTAATCATAGGCTATCAAACAATGACAAAAGTCTCAGAAAACATTTAGGTGTGGGGTTTACTGACAGAGCCGCAGCAATATCGAAGTCAGAGTTAATGACTGCAGGCTAGGAAACGACAAAAGTTTCAGGAAACTTGTAAGTGTAGGGCTTTTAAACAGAGATCTCTCAATATTGCTGCCAGATGCAGTGAGTGCAGACTAGGAAAGAATGACGAATGTCTTAGTAAAGTTGTAGTTGTAGGGTTTTTTGAAAGTTATGGCAATATCAAGGTCAGATGTGACTGCAGGCTAGGAAACTATGACAAAAGTCTCAGTAAACTTGTACGGGTAGGGCTTCATGTCAGGGTTCCATCAATATCAGGGTCAGATGTAGTGACAGCAGGGTATGAAACAATGACAAAAGTCTCAGTAAACTTGTACAAACCAAAAGTCTCATTAAAGTTGTGGGTGTAGTGCTTTGTGGTAGAGCTCTGGCAATATCTGGGTCAAATGTAATGACCACAGGCTATGAAACTGACAAAAATGTAAGTAAATTGTAACTATAGGGCTGTGTGACAGATCTCTGGCAATATTGTGGTCACATGTACTGACAGCATTCTAGGAAACAATGACAAAAGAATCAGTAAACTTGGTGTAGGTCTCAGTGACAAAGCTTCAGCAAAATCGGCGTCAGATGTAGTGAACACAGGTTGGTAAACAATGACAGATGTCTCAGTAAACATGTAGCTATATGGTTTTGTGATAGACCTGTGGCAATATCGGGCTCAGATGTACTGACTGCAGGCTAAGAAACAATGACAGTAAACTTGTACATTATTGGGCTTTGTGACAGGCTCCAGCAATATAGGGGTCAGACCTGGTGGCCGCAGGGTCTCTCACAGAGATCCCAACCAAAGGTCTCAGTAAATATGTAGATGTAGGACTATGTGACAGAGCTCCAGCAAAATTGGGGTCATATATAGTGACCACATGCTAAAACAGAATGAAAAAAGTCTCAGTAAACTTGTGTGTGGGGGGGGGGGGTGTTATGACAGAGTTCCATCAATATCAAGGTCAGATGTAGTGACCGCAAGCTAGAAAACAATGACAAAAGTCTCAGTAAACTTTTAGGGGTAGGGCTTTGTGACAGAGCTCTGGCAATATCCAGGTTTGATGTAGTGACTACATGCTAGTAAACAATGACAACAGTCTGAGTAAACTTGTAGGTGCAAGGCTTTGTGAAAGAGCTTCAGCAATATCGGAGTCAGAGGTATTGACCGCAGGCTAGGAAACAATGACAAAAGTCTCAATAAACCTGTTGGGGATGGGCTTTGTGACAGGGCTGTAGCAATATAGGGATCAGAGGTAGTGACCGCAGGCTAGGAAACAATGACAAAAGTCTAAGTAAACTTCCAGGTGTAGGCTTTGTGACAGAGCTCTGCCAATATCGGGGTCAGAGATAGTGATCGCAGGATAGGAAACAATGACAAAAGTCTAAGTAAACTTCAAGGTGTAGGCTTTGTGACAGAGCTCTGCCAATATTGTGGTCAGATGTAGTGACTGCAGGCTAGGAAACAGTGGCAAAAGCCTCTGTAAATTTGTTGGTGTAAGGCTTTGTGACAGAGCTCTGGCAATATCTAGGTCAGATGCAGTGACCACAAGCTAGAAAACAATGACAAAAGTCTCAGTAAACTTGTAGGAATAGGGCTTTGTGACAGAGCTCTGGCAATATCCAGGTCAGATATAGTGACTGCATGCTAATAAACAATGACAAGTGTCTGAGTAAACTTGTAGGTGCAAGGCTTTGTGAAAGAGCTCCCCCAATATTGGGGTCAGAGTTAGTGACTGCAAGCTAGGAAAAAATGACAAAGGTCTAGGTAAACTTCCAGGTGTAGGGCTTTGTGACAGAGCTCTGGCAATATCGGTGTCAGAGGTAGTGACCTCAGGCTAGGAAACAATGACAAAACTCTAAGCAAACTTCAAGCTGTAGGACTTTGTGACAGAGCTCCAGCAATATCGAGGTCAGATGTAGTGACCTCAGGCTAGGAAATAGTGGCAAAAGCCTCTGTAATGTATGTGTAGGGCTGTGTGACAGTATCAGGGTCTGATATGGTGACCACAGGGTATTAAAAAATGAGAAACGTTTCAGTAAGCTTGTAGGTATAGGGTCAGATTTAATGATTTCAGGCTAGAAAATAATGAGAAAAGTCTCATTAAACTTGTAGGTATAGGGCTTTCTGACAGCTCTGGCAATATCTCCTCTCTTCTTCTCTTATCTGCTTTTCCCTATCAAATCATTTTTCCTCCTTGTACTTGCTATAGCAAACTTTATTCATACTGTACTCATTAGTGTAATATTCTCTAAACCTTTTAATTGTTATTTGGCCTGTGCTATATACTGTTCTGAAATTTTGGAAATTGTACTTGTTAACTGTTATTTACCAGTGCATTGTACTGCTGTGCACAATTTTTGACTTGTACTATATTTCTCTGACCCTACTTTAATATTTTGTAAATATCATAATTATTGTATTATTTCTGAAGCTTTTCTCCTCAGTCTCCACTGAAAATGGGCCCCTGACTCAGTTGGACTAACCTGGTTAACAAATGTCAATACATAAATAATAATAAATGAATAAATATCGGGATCAGATCTAGTGATGGCAAGCTATGAATGAATGAGAAAATTCTCAGAAAACTTGTGGGTGTAGGGCTTTCTAGCAGAGATCCAGCAATATTGGGGTCAGATGTAGTGAACCCAGGCAAGGAAACAATAAAACATCTCAGTAAATTAGTAGGTGAAAGGATTTGTGACAGAGCTTCAGCAGTATCAGGTCAGATGTAGTAACTGCAAGCTAGAAACAATAGCAAATGTCTTAGTAAACTTGTAGGTGTATGGCTTTGTGACAGAGCTGTAGCAATATCATGGTCGGAGGTACTGACTGCAAGCAAAGAAACAAAGTAAAAGTCTCAAACATGTAGGAGTAGGGTTTTGTGACAAAAGTCTCAGTAACCTTGTACAAACCAAAAGTCTCATTAAACTTGTAGGTGTAGGGCTTTCTTAACAGAGCTCCGTTAATATTTGGATCAGATGTAGTGACCATAGACTATGGATCAATGACAAAAATATCAAACTGGTAGGGGCAAGGCTTTGTGAGAGATCTCCGGCAATATCAGGGACACATGCATTGACTGCAGACTAGGAAACAATGGCAAAAGTCTAAGTAAACATGTAGATGTAAGCTTTGTGACAGAGTTCCAGCAATATTGGGGTCAGATGTGGTGACAGTAGGGTATGAAGCACAATGACAAAAGTCTCAGTAAACTTGTAGTTCTAGAGGTTTATGACAGAGCTCTGGCAATATTGAGGTCAGATGTAGTGACACAGACTGGGAAAAAAAAATGACAAAATTCGGAGTAAACTTTTAGGGGTAGGGCTTTGGGACCGAGCTCCAGTAATAGTGGGGTTAGATGTACTGACTGCAGGCTAGGAAACAATGACAAAAGTCTCAGTAAACTTGTAGGTGTAGGCCTTTGTGATAGAGCTCCAGCAATACTGGCATTAGATGTACTGCCCACAGGCTAAGAAACAATGACAAATGTCTCAATAGACTTGTAGGTGTAGGCCTTTGTGACAGAGCTCCAGTAATATCAGGGTCAGATTTGGTGACTGCAGGCTATCAAACAATAACAAAAGTCTCAGTAAAGTTGTAGGTATTGGGCTTTGTGACAGAGCTCCAGCAGTATCTGGGTTAGATGTATTGACCGCAGGCTATGAAACAATGACAAATGTTTCAATAAACTTGTAAGGTGTAGGGCTTTGTGACAGAGCTCCAATAATAGTGCCAGGTGTAGTGAATGCAGGCTAGAAAACATTGAGAAAAGTCTCAGTAAACTTGTAGGGGTAGGGCTTTCCGACAGATCTCCAGCAATATCAGCGTCAGATGTACTGACTGCAGGCTATGAAACCATGAGAAAAGTCTCAGTAAACTTGTAGGTGTAGGGCTTTGGGAATAGATGCACTGACCGCAGGCTAGGAAAAAATGAAAAATGTCTCAGTAAACTTGTAGGAATAGGGCTTTGTGACAGAGCTCCAGCAATATTGGGGTCAGATGTACTGACCGCAAGCTAGGAAACAATGACAAAATTCTCAGGTAACTTGTAACTGTAGGGCTTTCTGGCAGAGCTCCACCAATATTAAAGTGAGATATAGTGACTGCAGGCTAGGAAGTAATGGCAAAACATTCAGTAAATTTGTAGGTGTAGGGCTTTGTGACAGATACCCAGCAATACTGGGGTCAGATCTAGTTAGGGCAGGCTAGGAAACAATGACGAAAGTCTTAGTAAACTTGTAGGTGTAGGGCTTTTTGACAGAGCTCCAGGAATATTGGGGTCAGATGTAGTGAGCGCAGGGTATGAAGCAATGACAAAATTCTCAATAAACTTGTACAAAATAAAAGTCTCATTAAAGTTGTAGGTGTAGGGCTTTGACAGAGCTCAGGCAGTATCAGAGTCAGATGTACTGACCACAGGCTATGAAACAGTGACAAAAATGTCTGTAAACTTATAGGTGTAGGGCTATGTGACAGACCTCTGGCAATGTTGGGGTCAAATGTAGTGACCACATTCTTGTAAACAATGAGAAAAGTCTCAGTAAACTTGTAGATGTATGGCTCTGTGACAGAACTCCAGCAATTTCGGGGTCAGATGTATTGACTGCAGAGTGGGAAACAATGACAAAAGTCTCAGTAAACTTGTAGGGGTAGGGCTTTGTGACAGATTTCTGGCAATATTGGGGCAGATGTCATGACTGCAGACTATCAAACAATGACATAAGTCTCAGTAAAATTGCAGGTGTAGGGCTTTGTAACAGAGCTCCAGCAATATCAGTGTCAGATGTAGTGAATGAAGGCTGGGAAACAAAAGTGTCAGTAAACTTGTAGGTGTAGGGCTTTGTGACAGGGCTCCAGCAGTATAAGGGTTAGATGTACTGACTGCAGGCTAGGAAACGATGACAAAAGTCTCAGTAAACTTTAGGTGAATGGCTTTGTGACAAACTTCCGGCAATATCGTGGTCAGAGCTGGTGACTGCAGGCTAAGTAAAATTGTAAGTGTATGGCTTTGTTACAAAACTCCTTGAATTGAAGTACTGACTGCAGGCTATGAAACAGTGAGAAATGTCTCAGTAAACTTATAGGTGTAGGGCTTTGCGAGAGAGCTCCAGCAGTATCGGGGTTAGATATTATGACCGCAGGCTAGGAAACAGTGACAAATGTTTCAGTAAATGTGGAGTTACAGGTCTTTGTCCAAAGCTCTGGCAATGTTAGGGTCAGATGTGGTGACCCCAGGCTAGGAAGCAATTACAAAAGTCTCAGTAAATTTGTAGGTGTAGGGCTTTGTAACTGAGCTGCAGCAACACTGGGGTCAGAAGGAATGAATGTAGGCTAGGAAACAATGAGAAAATTCCCAGTAAACGTGCAGGTGTAGGGCGTTATGACAGAGTTCTGGCAATATTATGGTGAGATGTAGTGACTGCAGGCTAGGAAACCATGACAAACGTTTCAGTAAATTTGTAGGTGTAGGGATTTGTGACCGATATCTGGCAATATTGTGGTCAGATGTACTTAGTACAGGCTAGGAAATAATGATGAAAGTTTTAGTAGATGTGTAGGTGTAGGGCTTTTTGTCAGAGCTCCAGGAACATCTGGGTCAGATGTAGTAACTACAGGGTATGAAACAATGACAAAAGTCTCAGTAAACTTGTACAAACAAAGTCTCATTAAAGTTGTAGGTATAAGGCTTTCAGACAGAGCTCTGGCAATATTGGAATCAGATGTAGTGACCCCAGGCTAGGAAACAATGACAGAAGTCTCAGTAAACAGTTGTGTATGGGTTTTTGACAGAGCTCTGGCAATATTGAAGTCAGCTGTAGTGACCGCAAGCTAGAAAACAATGACAAATGTCTCAGGATACTTGGAGGGGTAGGGCTTTTTGACACAACTCCAGCAATATCGGGATTAGACATATTGACCACAGACTAAGAATCTATGACAAAAGTCTCAGTAAACTTATAGGTGTAGGGCTTTGTGACAGAGATCTGGCATTTTTGAGGTCAGATGTAGTGACTGTATGCTAGGAAACAGTGAAAAAGTCTCAATAAACTTGTAGGTCTAGGGCTTTGTGACAGAGCTTCAGTAATATCGGAGATAAATTTGATGACAACGGACTAGGAACCAATGACAAAAGTTGAAGTAAACTTGCAGGTGTAGGGCTTTGTGACAGACTTCTGGCAATATTACGGTTAGATGTACTGACCACAGGCTAGGAGACTATAACAAAAGTGTCAGTAAACTTGTAGGAGTAGGGCTTTATGACAGAGCTCCGGCAATATTGGTATCAGGTTTTGTGACTGCAGGCTACGAAACAATGACAAAAGTGTCAATAAACTTGTAGGTATTGGGCTTTGGCCAAGAGATCCAGCATATTTGTGCCAGCTATAGTGACTACAAGGGTAGGAAACAATGACAAACGTCTCAGTAGACTTGTAGGAGTAGGGATCTGTGATACAGCTCAGGCAATATTGTGGTCAGCTGTAAATACAGGCCAGGAAACAGTTAAAAATGTCTGAATATACTTTTAGGTTTAGGGCTTTTTGAAAGAGCTCCACCAATATCAGTGTCAGATGCAGTGAACAGAGGCTTGAAAACAGTGACAAATGTCTCAGAAAACTTGTAGATGTTGGGATTTGTGACAGAGCTCTGGCAAAATTGGGGTCAGATGTAGGAACCGCAGGCTAGGAAACAATGACAAAAGTCTAAGTAAATCTCCAGGTGTAGAGCTTTGTGACAGAGCTCAAACAATATCAGGGTCAGATGTGGTGACCGCAGGCTAGGAAAGAATCTCAAAAATCTCAATAAACTTGTAGTTGTAGTGCTTTGTGACAATTCTCCGAAAATATAATTGTCAGATTTAATGAACAAAGGCTGGGAAACACTGGCAAAGGCCTCTGTAAACTTGTATGTGTAGGGCTGTGTGACAGAGTTCCAGCAATATCAGGGTCAGATATGGTGACCACAGTGTGTGAAAAAATTTGTAAAGTCTCAGTAAACGTGCAGGTGTAGGGCTTTGTGACACACATCCAGCAATACTGGAGTCAGATGTAGTGACCACAGGCTACAAAACAATGAAGTTTCTCAGTAAACTTGTAGGTGTAGAGCTTGATGACAGAGCTCCAGCAGTACTGGGGTTAAATGTAGTGACCATAGGCTAGGAAACAATGACAAAAATCTGAGTAAACTTGTAGGTGTAGGGCTTTGTAACAGAGCTCTAGAAATATCAATATCAGAGGTACTGATTGCAGTCAAGGAAACAAAGCAAAAGTCTCAGTAAACTTGTAGATATAGGGCTTTGTGACAGAGCTCCAGGAATATTGGGGTCTGATGTAGAGACCACAGGGTATGAATTAATGACAAAAATCTCCGTAACCTTGTATAAACCAAAAGTCTCATGAAACTTGTAGGTGTAGGCTTTGTGACAGACCTCCACCAATATCAAAGTCAGATATAGTGATTGCAGAGTGGGAAACAATGACAAAAGTCTCAGTAAACTTATAGGGGTAGGTCTTTGTAACAGAGCTCTGTCAATCCTGGGATCAGATATAGTGAATGCAGACTAGGAAACAATGAGAAAACTCTTAGTAAATGTGTAGCTGTAGTGCTTAGTGACAGATCTTCAGCAATATCAGGGTCAGATGTAATGAGCACAGGCAAAGTAACAATGACAGGTGTTTCAGTAAACATGTAGGTGCATGCCTTTGTGATAGAGCTGTGACAATATTGGGGTCAGATGTAATGACTGCAGACTAGGAAACAAAGCAAAACTGTCAGTAAACTTGTAAGTATAGGGCTTTGTGACAGAGCTCCAGGAATACAGAGGTCATACGTGGTGCCTGCAAGATGTGAAACAATGACAAAAGGCTCAGTAAAGTTGTGCAAACTAAAAGTCTCGGTAAACTTTTAGGTGTACTGCTTTGTGATGGAGCTCTGTCAAAATCATGGTCAGGTGTAGTGACTGACGGCTAGTAAACAATGACAAGAGGGTGAGTAAACTTGTAGATGCAAGGGTTTGTGAAAGAGCTCTGGCAATATCAGAATCAGATGTGATTGCAGGCTAGGAGACAATCACAAAAAAACTCAGTAAACTTACAGGTGTTGGGCTTTGTGATAGAGCTCCAGCAAAATCAGGGTCAGATGTAGTGGCAGCAAGCTATTACAGAATGAGAAAATTCTCAGAAAACTTATAGGTGTAAGGCTTTCTGACAGAGATCTGGCAATATTGGGGTCAGATTTAGTGAATGCAGACAAGAAAACAATGAAAATTCTCAGTAAATTTGTAGGTGTAGGGCTTGTGATAGAGCTTTGGCAGTATTAGGGTAAGATGTAGTGATGGAAAGCTAAGAAATAATGACAAATGTCTTAGTAAACTTGTAGGTGTAAGGCATTGTGACAGAGCTCCCACAATATCAGGGTCAGATTTGGTGACCACAGGGTAAGAAACAATGACAAAAGTCTTAGTAAACTTGTAGGTGTATGGTTTGTGACAGAGGTCTGGTAATATCAGGGTCAGATGCTGTGACCTTAGGCTAGGAAACAATGACAAAAGTCGAAGTAAACTTGTAGGTGTTTGGCTTTGTGACAGATCTCTGGCATTTTTGGGGTCAGATGTACTGATCACAAGCTAAGAAACAATGACACAATTCTCAGTAATATTGTAGGTGCAGGGCTTTGTGACAGAGCTCTGGCAACATTGGGGTCAGATGTACTGAGTGCAGACTTAGAAACAATAATGACAGCCTCGGTAAACTTCTAGGTTTAGGACTTTGTGACAGAGCTCCAGCAATATCGGTGTCAGATGCTGTGACCACATTCCAGGAAACAATGACAAAAGTCTAAGTAAACTTCCAGGTGTAGGGCTTTGTGACAGATTTCCAGCAATACTGGGGTCAGATATAGTGCCAGCAGGCTAAGAAACTATCACAAAAAATCTCAAACTTGTAGTTGTAGGGCTTTGTGACAGTTCTGCAGTAATATCAGGGTCAGATGTACTGACCACAGGCTAGGAAACTGTGACAAAAGCCTCTGCAAACTTGTATGTTTATGGCTGTGTGACAGAGTTCCAGCAATATCAGGGTGAGATATGGTGACCACAGGGTATGAAAAAATGAGAAAAGTCTCAGTAAACTTGCAGGTGTAGGGCTTTGTGACAGAGCTCCAGCAATATTGGGGTCAGATGTAGTGACTACAGGCTAGGAAAAAATGACAATGTCAATAAAAATCTAGGTCTTTGTTGCAGAGCTCCAGTAATATTGGGATCAGATTTAGTGACTACAGGCTAGGAAATAATGAGAAACGTCTCAGTAAACCTGTCGGTGTAGGGCTTTCTGACAGAGCTCCGGCAATATTGGGGTCAGATGTATTGACCATAGGCTATGAAGCACTTACAAAAGTCTCAATAAATTTGTAGGTACAGGGTTTTGTGATAGATCTCCAGCAATATTGGGTGCAGGGCTTTGTGACAGATCTCCAACAATATCAGGGACACGTATTGATCACAGACTAGGAAATAAAGGTAAAAGTCTAAGTAAACGTGTAGGTGTAGGTAGGGATTTGTAACTGATTTCAGGATATCGGGGTCAGATGTGGTGACAGCAGGGTATGAAGGAGTGACAAAAGTCTAAGTAAACTTGTAGGTGTACAGCTCTGTGACAGAGCTCCAGCAATATCAGGGTTATATGTTGTGAATGCAGGCTAGGAAAGAATGACAAAATTCTCAGTAAACTTGTAGTTGGGGTTTGTGACAGAGTTCTGGCAATATCAAGGTCAAAGGCAGTGACTGCAGTGTGGGAAACAATGAGAAAAGTCTCAGGAAACTTGTAGGTGTAGGGCTTTGTGACAGAGCTCCAGCAGTAACGGGGTTAGATATTCTGACTGCAGGCTAGGAAACCATGACAAAAGTCTCAATAAACAGTTATGTGTATAAGTTGTTGACACAGCTCTGGCAATATCGAGGTTAGATGTAGTGACCGCAAGCTAGAAAACAATGACAAAATTCTCAGTATACTTAGAGGGGTAGGGCTTTGTGACACAACTCCAGCAATATTGGGATTAGACGTACTGACCACAGACTAAGACTCTGACAAAAGTCTCAGTAAACTTGTAGGTGTAGGGCTTTGTGACAGAGCTCTGGCATTTTTGGTGTCAGATGTAGTGACCGTATGCTAGGAAACAGTGAAAAAACTCTCAATAAACTTGTAGGTCTAGGGCTTTGTGATAGAGCATCAATAATATTGGAGACAGATTTAGTGACCACAGGCTAGGAAACAATGACAAAAGTTGAAGTAAACTTGCAGGTATAGCGCTTTGTGACACAGTTTTGGCAATATTAGGGTTAGATGTACTGACCAATGGCTTGGAGACAAAGACAAAAGTGTCACTAAACTTGTAGGAGTAGGGCTTTGTGACAGAGCTCTGGTAATATTGGTATCAGATATTGTGACCGCAGGCTATGAAACAATGACAAACGTGTCAGTAAACATGTAGGTATCGGGCTTTGGGCAAGTTCTCTGGCAATATTGGTACCAGCTATAGTGACTATAAGGGTTGGAAACAGTGACAAAAATCTCAGTAGACTTGTAGGTGTAGGTCTTTGTGATATAGCTCAGGCAATATTGTGGTCAGATGTAAATGCAGGCCAGGAAACAGTGACAAAAGTCTGAATATACTTTTAGGTTTAGGGTTTTTGAAAGAGCTCCACCAATATCAGGGTCAGTTACAGTGCACAGAGGCTTGAAAACAGTGACAAACGTCTCACAAAACTTGTAGGTGGTGAGCTTTGTGACAGAGCTCTGGCAATATAAGGGTCAGAGGAAGTGACCGCAGGCTAGGAAATTACAAAAGTCTAAGCAAACCTCCAGGTGTAGGGCTTTGTGACAGAGCTCAAGCAATATCGGGGTCAGATGTGGTGACTGCAGGCTAGGAAAGAATCACAAAAATCTCTGTAAACTTGTAGTTGTAGCAATTTGTGATAGTTTTCTAACAATATCATGGTCAGATTTAATGACCAAAGGCTAGGAAACAGTGGCAAAAACCTCTGTAAACTCATATGTGTAGGGCTGTGTGACAGAGTACCAGTAATATCAGGTTCAGATATGGTGACCACAGCATATGAAAAAATGAGTAAATTCTCAGTAAACGTGCAGTTGTAGGGCTTTGTGACACAGCTCCATCAATATTGGGGTCAGATGTAGTGACCACAGGATACAAAAACAATGACAAGATTCTCAGTAAACTTGTAGGTGTAGGGCTTGTTGACTGACCTCCAGCAATATTGGGGTTAGATACAGTGATCTTAAGCTAGGAAACAATGGCAAAAGTCTGAGTAAACTTGTAGGTTCAGGGCTTTGTGACAGCTCTAGCAAAATCAGTGCCAGAGGTACTGATTGCAGTCAAGGAAACAAAGCAAAAGACTCAGTAAACTTGTAGATGTAGGTCTTTGTGACAGAGCTCCAGGAATATCTGGGTCTGATGCAGAGACCACAGTATTGAAGCAATGACAAAAGTATGAGTAACCTTGTGCAAACCAAAAGCCTCATGAAACTTGTAGGTGTAGGCTTTGTGACAGACCTCTGCCAATATCAAGGTCAGATGTAGTGATTGCAGAGTGGGAAACAATGACAAAAGTCTCAGTAAACTTGTAGGGGTAGGTCTTTGTTACAGAGCTCTGGCAATCTTGGGGTCAGATGTAGTGAATGCAGGCTAGGAAACAATGAGAAAAGTCTCAGTAAACTTGTAGCTGTAGTGCTTAGTGACAGAGCTTCAGCAATATTGGGGTCAGATGTAATGAACACAGGCTAGGAAACAATGACAGGTGTTTCAGTAAACATGTAGGTGTACAGCTTTGTGATAGTGCTGTAACAAAATCGGGGTCAGATGTACTGACTGAAGACTAGGAAACAAAGCAAAACTCTCTGTAAACTTATAGGTGTATGGCTTTGTGACACAGCTCTAGGAATATAGGGGTCAGATGTGGCGGCTGCAAGGTGTGAAACAATGACAAAAAGCTCAGTAAAGTTGTACAAACCAAATGTCTCAGTAAACGTTTAGGTGTAGTGCTTTGTGATGGAGCTCTGGCAAAATTGGGGTCAGGTGTAGTGACTGATGGCTTGTAAACAATGACAAGAGTGTGAGTAAACTTGTAGGTGCTAGGGTTTGTGAAAGAGTTCTGGCAATATCAGGATCAGATGTAGTGATCGCAGGCTAGGAAACAATCTCAAAAATCTCAGTAAATTACAGGTGTAGGGCTTTGTGAAAGACCTCCGGCAAAATCAGGGTCAGATGTAGTGACAGCAAGCTATAAAAGAATGATAAAATTCTCAGAAAACTTGTAGGTGTAGGGCTTTCTGACAGAGATCTGGCAATATCAGTGTTAGATGTAGTGAATGCAGGCAATGAAACAATGAAAAAAGTCTCAGTAAATTTGTAGGTGTAGGGCTTTGTGACAGAGCATTGGCAGTATTGGGGTAAGATGTAGTGACTGCAAACTAGGAAACAAAGGCAGATGTCTAAGTAAACTTGTAGGTGTAGGGCTTTGTGACAGAGCTCCTGCAATATCGGGGTCAGATTTGGTGACCACAGGGTATGAAACAATGACAAACGTCTTATTAAACTTGTAAGCATATGGCTTTTTGTGACAGAGGTCTGGCAATATCGGGGTCAGATGTGTTGACCTCAGGTTAGGAAACAATGACAAAAGTCAAAGTAAACTTGTAGGTGCAGGCCTTTGTAACAGAGCTCTGGCAATATTGGTGTCAGGTTCATAAACAGATACTAGGTTATTGGCCCTAGGACCTATATAAGCCTAGCCAAAAGGTACCCTGGCTTTCGCCAAACAAGAAAATTATTTTCCTGTGCCCCTGTGGAGCAGAGCCACAGAAGTGATCCCTGAGGTGAATTTCCTATCTCCCATCCAATCATCAAGATTTTTCTTGAAGAGTGCTAATGAGGAGCTTTATTTGATATAGATAGGTAGTTTGTTCCAGAGTATGGGAAGTCTCTGGGACAGGAATCTATCCCTCCAGCATGTTCTGTTTATTGTGGTGACAAGGTTTAGGTCCCTAGAGCATGTAGCTCAGAGGGATTGGGATTTTTTTAAATGGACCATGTCCAACAGCTCTGGGTTTGACAGAGCATTGTATGTTAGGCAGAGATCACCTCTGAGCAGGCGATATGCGATGGAGTAAAGCTGGAGTTTTTTGAGATGGTCTGCATAAGGCATCTGTTTGAGGCCAGTAATCCTCTTTGTGAGGTATTTCTGCAGCCTTTCCAGTTGTTGTAAATGTCTTGTGAGGTACATACCAAATGGGACATTGTACTGTATAATGGGTCTAATGAGTGACGAGTAGAGGGGAACAATAACCTCTTTTTTTCCTGGATGAGAAACCTTTTGTGATGAGATGTGCCATGTAGAAGGATTTCCTAACTACTGTGGTGATGTCATTATCAAAGGAGAGACTACTTTCCAACTGTGTCCCAAGGTCTCTTATCACACTTTCGGTGTTAAGTAGACTACCGCCTATGTGGTAGTTCATGGGTACAGAGTTTTTACCAGAAGGAATGACAATGCACTTTTTGGCATTGAGCTTGAGGCCATGGCGTTGACACCAGGCATCTGTCTCAGTGAGGCCCGTTTGTAGGATGTCCACATCATTAGGAGTTTTGATTATGGTTCCTAGTTTGCAGTCATCTGTGAATTTCATTAGCCAAAGACCTTCTGTGTTAGCCTGTACTTCAGAGAAGTCGATACCAATCAGGAGAGGACACAGGACTGAACCCTGTGGTACTCCACTTGTCACTGGTCTGAAGTTGGATTTGGAGTCTGCTACTTTCACAGTGTGGGTTCTGTCAGTGAGCCAGTTGGCAACCCATCTTGTGACATAGGGATTTATACCTAGTTTAGTGAGTTTATCTATAATTCCAGAGTGGGGGATGGTGTCGAAATCCTTGGCGAGATCTAGATAGGCTGTGTGAGCCACCTTACCCTCATCTATGGCTTTGGTGACCACTTCAAAGAAGTCTATTAAGTTTAGGAGACATGATCTGCCTTTT
Organism: Protopterus annectens; assembly: GCF_019279795.1. Classification (NCBI taxonomy): domain Eukaryota; kingdom Metazoa; phylum Chordata; order Ceratodontiformes; family Protopteridae; genus Protopterus; species Protopterus annectens. The sequence goes on along the minus strand of NC_056725.1, from coordinate 1,933,707,217 downwards.
ACAAACCTGAACTGGGTGGCATCCAGAGTTTGGAGATTACCAATGTCATTGTTTATAACTTCCATGATGATATGTTCCATAGCCTTGCAGACCAGGCTCGTCAGGCTAATGGGGTGGTAGTTCCTGGGGTCCGTGGTGGCTCCCCCTTTGAGTGGGATAACCATCGCTGTGCACCATTCAGTGGGCACAAAGCCTGAGGTGAGGCTATGACTGAACATGGTACTTAGGTGGGGTGCCAGTTTGTTATGCAGTTCATTTAGAATGCAGCCTGGGATATTGTCAGGTCCCATGGATACTGTGTTCTTGGCTTTGGAGAGTATGTTTTTTACCTGTGCAGCCATGATTATAGGAACTTTGCATTCTTCTGGTATAGAGATGGGCCCTTTAGGGGATGAGAGGGGGGTAAAGTTAGCACTGAACCTATCTTCCAGGATGCTGGCAAAATCAGTTGGTTCTGTATATTTAGTGCCATTGTGCTGTAACTCAGAGCAGATATGATTGTTGCCATTGAGATTTTTGACATAGCTATAGAATGCTTTGTGGTTGTCTTTAGAATCAGTGGCAATTTTGTTTCCATAACTAGCTTTGGAGGATTTTATGAGAGATCTCAGCTTCATACGGAGGCTGACCACGGAGTTCCTCCAATCATGGGATTTTACTCTGTTTTTGCAACAGTTTCTTTCTTCTGTTGTAGAGTTTGTTTACGGCAGGGGACCACCAGATTGGCTTCCTTTTTTTGGAGGATATCATCTTGGTTCTGTTAGGGATTGCATGATCCATGCACTCTTGTAAGTGCTTATAAAGTGCATTTGTGTAGGATTCAGCAGTCATACCTCTATTGTCTGTCAGCATGGGTGTCGTGAAGTTTGCCACTTCTGTCTCAAGAAACGTGAAGTTGGCTTTGGAGAAATTTTTTAAGGTGGTTTCCCTAATGGGGTTGGGGGTGGGATGTGGATGTCTAGGGTAATTAGCTTGTGGTCAGGTCTGACCAACGAGGAATTGACCTCTGGTGTGGAACATCGGTTGCCCATGTTGGTAAATACCAGGTCTAGGATATTGCTGCCCTGGTGGGGGTGTGGATAAGTTGATCCAAGGTGTTGGAATTTATGAATGCCAGAAAACATTGAGCACAAGAGTTGGTACATGAGTAGTTTTCCCACTTAATTGTGGGGTAGTTGAAATCGCCCATTACTAGGGTGTTAGGTTGTACCCTAATATTTTCCAGTGTATCAAGAAATGAGGAGTGGGAATCCTGGGTCATGGTGGGGGATCTATAGCAAGTTACAGTTTGGATTGCGGTCTTGTCCAGAGTTAGATGCATTTGGATAATCTCGGATGCATTATGCTGAGGAACTAACCTGGAGGTGTGGATATCCTTAATGAATATGGACACACCTACGCCTTTAGTGTTTCAGTCCAGGTTAGGTGGCCAAAAGGTGTGGTATGAATTATAGCCTGGTAATGCAGGGGCGCTCTCTGGAGCCTTGAACCAAGTCTCTGTCACTGCACAGATGTCAATATCCTTCATTTTAAGGAGCGCCTCGAGTGAGTGCATTTTGAGGTTTAGACTTCTAGCATTGTGTAGCATTACCCTTACATTTTGCTTGCTTGTACCTGTTACGGTGGTGAATTTTTCATTTGAACCTTGTCTAAAAAGGCACTATAGGGTGGCAAGAGCGTTAGCCAGTATCTGGAATCCCAAGGGCAACAGGTGCAGGCCATCTCTGGCAAAGCATTGTGGTTTGCCGATCATGTCATCCCAGGCAGACAGATACTGGATCCCCTTAGAATGACACCAGAAGCTTAGCCAATTGTTGAAGTCAATCATTTTGCCCTTCTACTGTAGTATCATTCTGGGTGATGGCAGGTTGCTACTCAGGGCTAGGGTCATAACTGCCTGGGCTACAAGATCAGACAGCTCCTGCATGTCTCTTTTCATGTAGTCCAGGGAGGTACATCTCAGGTCATTCACACCAACATGGACAATGACAGAGACATATATGTACTTGTTTTGGAGTGACCTGAGTGCATGCATTATGTGGTGGATCCTGGCACCTGATAGGCAGCTGACAGTAACTTTCTCCTTGTTTAGCCTGGTGAGTGGACCATCAGTGTGCCTGTCTATAGAGTCACCTTTGTCTAGAGTGTTGGGTACTTTGTTATGCCTTATGGGTTGTGGTTGAGTGGCACACTGAGTTTGTGAGCCATGCGTCATTTGGGTTGTATTGTGGGGATAAGGTTGCTTGCATTTCTGCTTTGAAGGTCCCTGTTGCTTGGACATATTTTTATTGAGAGCCTCTGTGAATGTAGGTGTGTGTTTTGTGTTTTTATGTGTGTGTTTTGGTGGTGTAGGTTTTGAGGGACTTTGTGATGAGTGTGGTGTGGTGCAAGTGATTACCTTCTTCTCTTGACTGTCTAGTCCAGTCTTGGCTGAAGAGAGCTCTGCTTCCAGTTTGGCTATATAAGTGCATCTCTCACAGGTTGTAGTGTTGGGTTGTAGGAGGAGAGGGTTGTCTGTGTACATGAGACAATTGCTGCATTGCCCCAAGATGCTCAGATTCATCACATAGACAGGAGAAAACACCGGGAGCTGACCCTTAGACGTGCCTGGATATGTGCCTGGATATGTGCTTATTTATGTGCTTATTTATTTAGTGCTAAAAACTGTTTTCATCTAGACAAGTGATGAAAGTTGAGTGCTGTCGTCATTTGTAGCTTATTTAGTGCTTACAATGAGTTCTGAACAAGTGCTGAGCTCAAAGAAACAGATTTGAGTGCTGAAACTAAAAACCTGGCTAGTTCTAAGAAACAAAATTAAGCTAGAAGGCTTCTCTCCAACACAGAAAGGCTTGGGGGCTCAGAAGCTTACAAACAGATCTGGATACAGCAAATCTGTATCTGGACTAGACTACCTACAGGAAAGGCAAAAAAAGCTTAGAATTTTTTTGTTTTGTAAAGTGGAAAGGAGGAGCAGAAACAAAGTGGGTTGGCCTTCTCATATGTTCTCCCTGGATTAGGTAGAATGATGTAATGACACTAGACTGAGCGGAGTGTCCCAGATGAAATTTACAGTAGGGGCGGAGATCTGCAAAGCCACCAGGTATAAGAACACACTACCAATAGGGAGGGAGAGTGGGAAACAACATGATATACTCCTTGGCAGGAAATCAGAACTAAAACCCAAACAGATGCTTAATAAATGTAGACAATTCCAAGTTAATACCTCACATACAGTGAAACTAGCTAGAAAAGCATGCAGCAGACAATACAAGTGCTATGAGCAACTCATAAAAATAAGCATAAAACAGGATACTTAATGTTATGTATTACATATCTGAGTTTGCTCAGTACCCTTCCTCCGATTAGCTCAGTGTGAAATGGCAGAAACACTCACAAGTTAACTTCTTAGGTAACAGAAAGGTGAAACCTGAAACAACTTAAAAAAAAGCTCGAAAGAACCAATGAGGTGCTTACTCCAAGCCATAGTCCAGGTAACCCCAATCAGCCAGTGACCATAAACACTCCCCTCTCACTGAAATGCAGAATGGCTTTGGCTAAACTAAGATGGCCTTGAACATGTGCTCAGACATACAGCCTCCACAGACAACTAGGCCCAAAACACAAGCCTGGATATGGGCAATGCTACAAATACCCACACTACTTAGGTAGAAAAAAAAACTGCAGAAATGTTTATCACAGCAGAAAAGCAGCAGTGAGCCTTTAAATTAAAGTTTTAAACAGATAAAGGAGCAAGGAGACTCTAGAGAAAGATTTTAATTGCAAACAAGTTATATAATACACTCTTTGGCAGGAAATCAGAGCAAAAACCCAAACAGATGCTTAATAAATGTAGACAATTCCCAGTTAATACCTCACACACAGTGAAACTATCTAGAAAAGTATGCAGCAGACAATAAAAGTGCTATAAATAACTTGTAAAACTAAGCAAAAAACAGGATACTTAATGTTATATATTACAGATCCAAGTTTGCTCAGTGCCCTTCCTCCATTTAGCTCAGTCTGAAATGGCAGAAACACTCACAAGTTAACTTCTTAGGTAACAGAAAGTTGAAATCTGAAACAACTTTAAAAAAAGCTCGAAAGAACCAATGAGGTGCTTACTCCAAGCCATTTTGATGTACTGACTGCAGACATAGAAGCAATAATGACAGCCTCAGTAAACTTCTAGGTTTAGGAATTTGTGACAGAGCTCTGACAATATCGGAGTCAGATGTTGTGACCGCATTCCAGGAAAGAATAACAAAAGGTGTAGAGCTTTCTGACAGATTTCCAGCTATATTGGGGTCAGATGTAGTGACAGCAGGCTAAGAAACTATTACAAAAAATCTCAATAAACTTGTAGTTGTAAGGCTTTGTGACAGTTCTCTGGCAATATCAAGGTCAGATGTACTGACCACAGGCTAGGAAACAGTGGCAAAAGCCTCTGCAAACTTGTATGTGTACGGCTGTGTGACAGAGTTTCAGCAATATCAGGGTGGGATATGGTGACCACAGAGTATGAAAAAATGAGAAAAGTCTCAGTAAACCTACAGGTGTAGGGCTTTGTGACAGAGCTCCAGCAGTATTGGGGTCATATGTAGTGAACAAAGGCTAAGAAACAATGACAAGATTCTCAGTAAACTTGTAGGTGTAGGGCTTTTTGACAGGGTGCCATGTAATATTGGGGTCAGATTTAGTGACATAAGGCTAGGAAAAAATGTCAATGTCAATTAGATCAATTAATTAAACTAAAATACCATACTATTGAAATTAAAATTTTTTTAACAAATTTTGTAAATTATCCCATACAATAAAATAATATGTTTTTCTATTTGTTCTAGTCCTAATTGTGTTTATTTCCATATGGCACACTATATTCATAACATTTTTAAATTCATTGAATGAAGGAGGTGTATCTGAAATCCAATTTCTAGTTATTATTTTCCTAGCCACTGCTAGAATAGCCCATAACAAGGGAAGCTTAACCTTTTTAACACTTTGAGGTACAGGTGTGTTGAATAATATAAGAGATTTAGAAATAATGAAATTATCTGTAAAAAGAGCCTGCAAAAATTCATTAATTGACTTCCAGTATTCTTTCAATTTTATACAGTCATAAAACATATGAGCCCAGTCAGCATTAATTTCTACATTGCATCTCTTACATAGATTATCTTTATTATTTATTTTATTCATCATCAAAGGTGTATAAAAAGATCTATGTAAAAATTTCCATGTATAAAGTCTCCAGACAATGGAAGACGTAGTTCTATAAGCAGATTCCAATATATATTGTTTATCTTGTTGATTTGGTGGGTCCCCATTAATAGAAGTGAAATAATTCCAGTATGAATCTACATTGTAAAAAGTTTCTTGTCTGATAACTTGAAAGTTTACCTTTATCAGAAACTTTATGTTGTAAATTTAATATCAAGTAATCAATCAGTGTTGGAATAGATTCTTTAACAGTTATAGACATTAAATCTATTTTATTAATGAGATGTTGTCTAAAGGTCTGAACCTCTAACCAGCAAGTTTCTCTTAGATCAAATTCTTGTTTTAAGAAATCTAGATTTTTAACTTTATTATCAGATATCAACTGATACCAGTACTTTAGATCATTATCTATAGCTAAATGAGTTCCTTCAGAAGTAGATGACAAAAGCATACCCTGAGTATACATTATAGGAAATACAATAAAATTCCATTCCCTATACTTAGGGTGCATGAATATAAAGTTACGATAACTAATAATAATATTTAATGGGTAACAAACCATATGTTTAGGTGTAATAGGTGAAGTACAAAATTCCTTTAGTAACCATAACATGGAGTTATTTACAATCATATTTTTATGTGTTTACTAATTAGCTCCCAATAATCTTTCCATTTTGTGACATATGACTGATCTATTAATAAAGTAATAACTTTTACAATAGAAGAGATAGTATATAAATTAAAGTCTGGAAAAGAAATACCCCCTTGAGACCAGCTATTAGTATGTTTCTTTAATGCAATCCTAGGTCTATTAGGTGCCCATAAGAAATTTAACATTAGTGTGTTCAGTTTCTTGATAATTATTTTTGTAGGTGGAAGTATTATTGATTGTATTAAGTATAAAATCTTGGGGAATATTATCATTTTAATAATTGTAAGTCTCTCCTCCATGGTAAAAAACATATTATTCCAGGTATTAAAAAGATTTTGTATATTAAGAAAACAGGTATTATAATTATTATATATAATAGATTTAATATCTTTAGATAGTATTATACCTAAATAAGTTATCTGACCTGAATTGGGTACATATTTAGTAAAATCACTAATGAGAATATTTTTTCGTGTATATATTGGTAGTATTTTAGTTTTTTCTTCACTGAATATTAAACCAGAAATACTTTTAAAATTCATCATGTTATCAAATAGAAACTGTATAGAAGAATTAGATCCTGCTGATGTAATTAGAACATCATCTGCAAAAAGTTGAATTTTGGATGTTGCATTTTCATCTATTTCAAAACCCTCTATGTCAGTACTGTTTCTGATCAAATTAGCCCAAGGCTCCATTACTAAAGTGAATAATAGTGGAGAAAGTGGACATCCTTGTTTTGTACCTTTAAGAATGGGTATTTTTTGTGAAACATATGTTCCTACCTTAATATAAGCCAACATTCCTTTGTATAAATGTTCAATTAGATTTACAAATGCATCCGAGAAGTTTGTGCACTTCATTAAGGTAAACAGATAGTCCCAACTTACTGAATCAAATGCTGAACTTATATCAAGACTAATAAGTGTTAAATCTTTCTTTTTCCTATTTGCAAAATCTATTAATGTTAAAGTTCTTCTTATATTATCAAAAGTATTTCTATTTACAATGAAGCCTGTCTGATCTATATCTATAATGCCGGGAATGATTGTCTTCAATCTATCAGCAAAGATATTCATAAACATTTTATAATCAACATTAAGTAATGAGATGGGCCGATATGAAGAACATCTAGTTGGATCTTTATTAGGTTTTAAAATTGGCGAAATAAATGTATATTGCCAAGATGGGAGGGTTATTAACTCAGTTTGGGCCAAAATAAAAACCTTATCTATTTATGAATATGTATTTTTAGAAAGGATTTTATATATCTCTGGTATAATACCATCATTACCCGGTGCTTTGTTTGATTTAAGCTTATTTATTTGTGTAATAACTTCTGTATATGAAATACTCTTGTCCAATAGTTTAATCTGTTGTTTATTAAGCTTTTTATTCATATTTGTGGTTATAAACTCCTTTATTTTATCTTTAGGTTCCATGTTAATATTATTATGGTTAATTTTGTGAAAGTGATTTCTAAATTCATCTAGTATTTCTGGTATACTAGAAACATTCTTCTTTTTCCTTAGAGAAAAGATTTCTTTGATATGGTTTTGTTTATTCAACCTTTTTGTTTTATTTTTAAGTCTTTGTAAGTATTTGGGGCTTATTGAATAAGACAAAAACTTGTATTTCTCTAAAGTTATTTTAACTTTATGAGTTAAAATTTCTTTGTATTTCTCATTTAGTTTGTTTATTTCTTCAATAACTTTCTTGTCCATAATATTTTCTTTATTATTATGTTTATAAGAGTCTAATTTACTTTGAATATCTAACAATTCCTTATCCCAAGATTTCCTTTTATTATTATACCATCTGATAATTTGTCCATATAGATATGATTTTAAGGCATCCCAAACATAAACAATGGAGACTTCAGGAGTGTTATTTATGTCTAAAAATGTTTTACTTCTGAAAGTATATATTCTTTATAGTCTTTTAGTTGAGTTAAGTATGCTGGTATCCTTTTGATCTGAACATTATGAGTATTTTTATCATGAATTCAAAACAATTGAATTATGATCAGATATAGGACATGAAATGATTTTGGAATTAATTAAATCTGTTACCATCTGGTTAGAAATAAAGACCCTATCTATTTTTGAATAAGTTTTGTATCTGTTAGAAAAAAAGGTGTATGGTAATGATTTTGAATCTATCTAATTATTAATATCATTCAAATGATAAGAATTAGCAAAATCCTTTAAATATTTTGCATTAGATGTAATTCTTCTCTTTCCTATAGTGGTAGTATCACTTTCATGTAGTATACAATTAAAGTCACCAGCTAAAATAATATATCCTATAGAGAATGATATGATCTTATCAAGATGATGTTTCACTGTATTAATACCAATTCCAGGTATCCAATATACATTAATTAAAGTGTAAGTCTTCCCATTAATTTGTATTGTAACCATACAAAACATTCCTTTGTCATCCTGATAAGACTTAATGGTTTTAGGAATGGGCATACTTTTATTCCATAAAATAGCCACTCCTCTTTTTTCTGAGTGTGCTCTGAACTAACCAATACTGTATATTTGTTTGTGGCTAGTTTATCAATATCTTTTTCAAGAGATGGGTTTCTTGTAGGAAGACTAAGTTGGCCTTATGTAAATTAATGTATCTTATTAGGCTTGCCCTTTTACATGGATTATTCAATCCATTAATGTTTAAAGAAATTCCTTTTAAAGATGTCATTTGGCATTTTAAAACTTAAGAATCTTATGATCAAAATAACAAAAACAAGATAAGTAATGTTACATCTCCTCCTTTAGGTGTACCTTTAAATATAGCTGTATTTATTGAATCTCTTATGGGATTTCGTATAGGATTCAATTTTGTTTGTAGTGACAATGAATGTACAAAATATATTGTGGATGTCAAAACTATATACAAATAACAATGAACAAGTGAAAATAATGTAAGGATTAAACCTTGCATCCAGCCTGGAGTTGTAAACTCCAACTTAGAGTAGTATTTACCACTCAAGTTAACTCCCTACCCTAAGCAGCAGTACATCAGCTACCACCTTATCAATTTAATACTAGTTATATTTAACTGAAGTTAACAGTTTTCAATTCAATTATCTAGCAAGACAAGACTACACATTTGGTAAAACAGCATCATATAAACTAAAATAAACCTTTTTTTTTTTTTTTTTTTTTTTTAAACTGTTCATACTACTATATACATCCATGTAATATAAAACACTTGTATTCAAATAGCATTCAAATAATCTTGATGTTAGAAATCAAGAGGAGAGAAAATAAGTTCTAACATTCATTTAAATCAAAAACTTTGGCTAATATGATTCAGACATTACATATATTAGGATGCATCTATTTTCTGTCATGTAAATACAGTTAACAGCTTCCAAAAAAAACCTTGAATTGCTTGTATATGAGCATTTACTCAAACTCATTATTGCCAATAGAATAAAATATTGTATTCATAGAAATTGTTATAAATCATACTTCATAGTTAAGCAGATTCTCAGAAACATTTATATACATATCTACATACACACATACACACACACACACACACACACACACATATATATATATATATATATATATATATATATATATATATATATACATACATACACACATACACACACATATACACATATATATATATATATATATATATATATATATATATATATATATACACACATACACACACACACACACACACACACACACACACACACACACACATACATACACATACACACACATACATACACATACACACACACATACATATATATATATATCTGATCTCACTGAGTTGTATCTTTACTGAGCACCATTTTACATTGCTGTCCCTTCAATAAATCTGTCTGCTTTATACAAAATAATGCACAGCAAACACATTTTAGTAACCAGATTTTACAAACATGCTATACTACTGCTTTAAAATATATCACATGACAATTTCTTCCAGTATAGAGTTATAAAATTATTTATGCTTGTCAATCAGATGAATTAAATGAGTTATAGTAATGTATATGTTTGGGACATAGGTTTTTAACACATATTATTAATCTGCTATTCCTGTATCTGTGATGTGTCAGTGTGATATCTAGGTCAAAGGTGAGACCAGCTGCTTTCAGCTTCTCTGTGAGAATTATGAGAGTTGAAGCTTTTGAAGTAGCTCATGGACACTGTGCATGAGACAGCCCACATCCCAGATTGTCTCTCTTAACATTTTGGCGGGAAACTTATTAAAAACTAGTGACAAACATTCATTTAGCAGTGTAAATGCATCTAAACATGACAAAACCTTCACAATGCATTCTATAGGTTATTACAGGCTCTATGTAAGTGAAATCAAGCCCCAAATTATTAATAAGTAACAAAACTCAACATTTTTGTCCCAACTCAACTCCTATGCGAATCTTATTATTTACTGTGTCTATATGATCAAAAGTATTTCTATATATTAATAAAGAAAAGAAAAAGAGAGTAGAAAGTAAAAGGGTGTAAGGCAGAAATAAAAAAAATGTAAGAGAAAGCTATAAGAAGTATATACAATAGAATATTACTTACTGTTTATATTAATAGAGTTAAAAATAAAACATATTATTTACTATTATTTAGTTCTAATTATTATTAGTTAAAGCATGACAGATTATTTACAAACAAGCATAAGCAGTGTAATCAAGAAAGTATAATTAGGTAGTGTCATTCCTGTATCTGTGATGTGTCAGTGTGATATCTAGGTCAAATGTGAGACTAGCTGCTTTCAGCTTCTCTGTGAGAATTCTGAGAGTTGAAGCTTTTGAAGTAGCTCATGGACACTGTGCATGAGACAGCCCACATCCCAGATTGTCTCTCTTAACATTTTGGCGGGAAACTTATTAAAAACTAGTGACAAACATTCATTAACAGTGTAAATGTATCTAAACATAACAAAACCTTCAGAATGCATTCTACAGGTTATTACAGACTCTATGTAAGTGAAATCAAGCCCAAAATTATTAATAAGTAACACAACTCAACATTTTTGTCCCAACTCAACTCCTATGCAAATCTTATTATTTACTGTGTCTATATGATCAAAAGCATTTCTATATATTAATAAAGAAAACAAAAGAGAGTAGAAAGTAAAAGGGTGTAAGGCAGAAATAAAAAAAATGTAAGAGAAAGCTATAAGAAGTATATACAATAGAATGTTACTTACTGTTTATATTAATAGAGTTAAAATAAAACATATTATTTACTATTATTTAGTTCTAATTATTATTAGTTAAAGCATGACAGCTTATTTACAAACAAGCATAAGCAGTGTAATCAAGAAAGTATAATTAGGAATAGCATTTGAAGAACATATAAACTTTTAAAGGAAAAAAATGTATCAAATTACTGACCTTATTTTTCCTCTTCAGAAAGAGAAACAAGTTAAATCACAGCTTGCCATTAAATCTCCAGATATTTTGACTAGTTATGAAACAAAACATTTCTTTGCACACAGAGAATAACTTTGATTAAATCTTTTTCAAAATATTTGTTGCTTCTTGGAAATGCAGGAACTATATTTAAAAAGATTAATAATAAAATAAAATGATGAGAGAGAAAAAAAAACATAGTACAAATCATTTGTTTTTAGTCTCTTCTTCTTCTCTGAAGTCTTCCACGAAGTTTCAGTTGCCAGTCTCTTTAACGAAGGACTAGCCCATTCCATTTCTTCTATTTTTCCAAAATCTTATTTTTTTGATAAACAGTAAAGCAGAGTCTAAGTCATCGAAAATTTTAGGACCATCAGGAAGGAAGATTTTAAGCTTGGCAGGAAACAGAAGGTATGTTTTAAACTGTGCTTTTTAAGCTCCCTTATTAGTGGCAGAAAAACTTTTCTTTTAGCTAATACCATGGAAGAATAGTCATTGTCAAAACGCACAGTTGTTTCATTAATCTTAACAGGAGCTTTAGCCCAAGCAGATTTAAGAACCATCTCTTTATCAAAAGATGATAGAAATCTAACTATAACTGATCTAGGATAGTTTTTGTTAGAGTTAGTATTAGCTATAGATCTATGTGCTCTTCGATACCAAAAGAGAATGCTTCTGGTAAATCTAAAGTTTTAGGGAGCCATGTTGTTAAAAAAGAAGTAATATTGTTACCTTCAATATTTTCTGGCAGTCCAAAAATCCTAATGTTATTGCGCCTAGATCTATTTTCCAGGTCATCCAGCTTTGTTTGTAAATGTGTATTTTGTTTCAGCAGAAACTCAATGTTGATTTCCTCTTCTTGTATTCTATTTTCCATGTCATTCACAGCTTCTTCTATGCCTGTCATCTGGATCTTCTGTTGTTGCAGGTCCATATGTAACAAGTCTATTTGTTTTGTAGTTTTTTCTATGAAAGTGTCTATTTTAGTATCCATTTTATCCATCTTAGCAGTAAGTTGCTGGACTATAATTATCAGAGACTGAAGTTCTTTCTTGATGCTGGAGTCTTGAGAATTTGTCTTACTGGAACTCATTTCAGACTGATAAACTGACAGGAAAATTTCCAAAGTAGTTTCTGACAGGAATATTATTAAGATTTCCTTTCTTTTTTAGATATAGTTCAAGAACTATATAAAACCAACATATTTAGAAAGAAAATTACTTCAAAAATTAATTTTTTTAAGTAATTAATTCCTGTCAATGTAATGAAATTGGTGGAGCTGAAGAAATCTGCTGCTATCCTGTGTTCATCCTTGGCCACCCATCTGGGACACATGTATTGACTGCAGATTGGGAAACAAAACCAAAAGTCTAAGTAAATGTGTAAGTGTAGGGCTCTGTGAGAGTGCTCCAGCAATATCAGGGTCAGATGTAGTGAATACAGGCTACAAAAGAATGACAAAATATTCAGTAAACTTGTAGTTGTAGAGGGTTGTGACAGAGCCCTAGCAATATTGAGGTCAGATGTAGTGACCACAGAGTGGGAAAGAATCGCAAAAGTCTCAGTAAACTTGTAGGGGTACAGTTTTGTGACAGAGCTCCATCAATACTGGCATTAGATCTACTGACCACAGGTTAAGAAACAATGATAAATATATCAGTAAACATGTAGGGGTAGGGTTTTGTGACAGAGCTCCATCAATACTGGCATTAGATCTGCTGACAGCAGGTTAGGAAACAATGATAAACGCATCAGTAAACTTGTAGTTGTAGGGTTTTGTGACAGTTCTCCAGCAATATCAGGTTCATATGTACTGACCACACGGTAGGAAACAGTTGCAAAAACCTCTGTAAACTTGTATGTGTAGGGCTGTATGACAGAGTTCCAACCAAATTGGTGTCTGAAATGGTGACCACAGGGTATGAGAAAAGTCTCAGTAACCTGTAGGTGTAGGGCTTTTTGACAGAGCTCCGGCAATATTGGGGTTAGATATAGTGACCGCTGGCAAGGAAATGAAAAAGGTCTCAGTAAATTTGTAGGTGTAAAGCCTTGTGACAGAGCTCCTGCAATATAAGGGTCAGATTTGGTGAACACGGTATGAAACAATGACAAAAGTATCTGTAAACTTGTAGGTGTATATCTTTGTGACAGAGCTGTGGCAATATCAGGGTCAGGGGTACTGACTGCAGTCAAGGAAACAAAACAAAAAGTCTCAGTAAACTTGTAGGTGTAGGGTTCTGTCATAGAGCTCTAGGAATATTGTCATCAGATGTAGAGACCGCAGGGTATAAAACAATGACAGAATTCTCAATAACCTTGTACAAACCAAAAGTCTCATTAAACTTGTAGATGTATAGGTTTTGTGACAGAGCTCTGGCAATATTGGGGTCAAATGTAGTGACTGTAGACTATAAAGCACTGACAAAAGTCCCAATAAACTTGTAGGTTCATGTTTTTGTGATAGATCTCCGGCAATATCTGAGACACATATGTTGACCACAGACTGGGAAACAAAACCAAAAGTCTAAGTGAATGTGTAGGTGTAGGGCTCTGTGACAGCACTTCAGCAATATCGGGATCAGATGTAGTGAATGCAGGCTACTAAAGAATGACAAAATATTCAGTAAACTTGTAGTTGTAGGGGGTTGTGACAGAGCTCCAGCAATACTGAGGTCAGATGTAGTGACCACAGAGTGGGAAACAATTGCAAAAGTCTCAGTAAACTTGTAGGGGTAGGGTTTTGTGACAGAGCTCCATCAATACTGGCATTAGATCTATTGACCACAGGTTAGGAAACAATGGCAAATATATTAGTAAATGTGTAGGTGTAGGGATTTGTGGCAGACCTCTGGCAATATCAGGGTCAGGTGTGGTGAATGCAGGCTATCAAACAATGATAAAAGTATCAGTGCACTTGTAGGTGTAGGACTTTTTAACTGAGCTCAGGCAATATCAGGGTCAAATGTAGTGAATGCAGGCTAAGAAACAGTGAGAAAAGTCTCAGTAAACTTGTAGGTTTCGGGCTTTCTGACAGAGCTCTCACAGTATTGGAGTAAGATATAGTGATTGCAGGATAGGAAACAATGACAAAAGTCTCAGTGAACTTGTAGGTCTAGGGCTTTGTGACAGTGCTCTGGCAATATTGGGGTTAAATGTACTGACCACAGACTAGGAAACAATGACAAAAGTCTCAATAAACTTGTAGGTGTAGGGCTTTGTGACAGAGCTCTGGCAACATCAGGGTCAACTTTGCTGACCGCAGGCTAGGATCTAATGACAAAAGTGTTAGTAAACTTGTAGGACTAGGGTTTTATGACAGAGCTCTTGAAATATTTATGCCAGATGTACTAGTTGCAGGCTTTGAAACAATAACAGCCTCAATATACTTCTATGTTTAGGTTTTTGTGATAGACCTCTGGCAATATTGGACAAAAGTCTCAGTGAACTTGTAGGTGTCAGGATTTGGGCAAGAGCTCCAGTAATATTAGTGTCAGGTATAATGACCACAAGATTAGGAAACAATGACAGAAGTCTCAGTAAACTTGTAGGTATATGGCTTTTTGACAGAGCTCTGCCAATATCGGGGCCAGATATAGTGATCAGAGGCTTGGAAACAATGACAAAAGTCTCAGAAAACTTGTAGGTGTAGGGCTTTGTGACAGAGCTTTGGAAATATCAGGGTCAGATTTATTGACTGCAGGCTAGGAAACTATGATAAAACTCTGAATAAACTTGTAGGTATAGGGCTTTGTGACAGAGCTCCGGTAATATTTTAGTCACATTTAGTGACCTCATGCTAGGAAAAAATGACAATATGCTAGTAAACTTCTAGGTGTAGGGCTTTGTGACAGAGATCTGGCAATATTGGGGTCAGATGTAGTGACCGCGGGCTAAGAAACAGTGACAAAAGTCTCAGTAAACTTGTAGCGGCAGGACTTTGTGACACAGTTCCTGCAATATCAGCATCAGTTGTTCTGTCTGCAAGCTAGGAAACGACAGACATTTCAGTAAACTTGCAGATGTAGGGCTTTCTGCAGAGCTCTGGTGGGATTGGGTTCAGATGTAGGGAACACAGGGGACACAATGACAGAAGTCTTAATAAACTGGTAGGTGTCGGACTTTGTGACAGAGCTCTGACAGTATTGGTGTCTTATGTATTGAGCGCAGGCTAGGAAACAATGTTGAAAGTCTCAGTAAACGTGTAGGTGTAGGGTATGGTGACAGAGCTCTGGCAATATTGGGGTCAGATTCAGTGAATGCAGGCTGCAGTCTACGAAAGAATGAGAAATGTCTCACTAAACTTATAGGGGTGTGGCTTTCTGACAGATCTCTAGCAATAGCGGGGTTAGCTGTAGTGACCGGAAGAATACCTCTCAACTGTACAGATTTTCGCAGAATGTCCAGATGTATTCCTCTTATTTTTGGTCTGTCCCTCATAAAAATAGTATTTATTTTGACAAATCACTGGAATAATTTAAGGATTAAAGTCAATAAATAATGATAATCATTTGAGTTTCAGACTTCATGTCCTTCTCACAATGTATGGTAGCACAAATCCTGTTATTCTAGCAACTTTCTAAGTTTATAAGAGCGATATTTAAAATGTGTTCCATTTTTGGGCCTTTGTTCCCCATTTTTTAAGACTTTGTCCAGATTTCTTGCAGTAAGAGATTGAAAGATATGACCGCAAGGTAATCAACAGTAACAAAAGTCTCAGTAAATTTTCAGGTGTAGGGCTTTATGACACAGCTCTGGCAATATCAGTGTCAGATTTAGTCACTGCAAGCTAGGAAACAATGACAAAAGTCTCAAGAAACTGGCAAGTGTAGATCTTTCTGACAGAGCTTTGGCAATATCAGGGTGAGATGTAGTGACCACAGGCTAGGAAGCAATGACAAAAGTCTCAGTAAATTTGTAGGTGTAGGGCTTTGTGACAGATATCTGGCAATATCATGGTCTGATGTAGTTAGAACAGGCTAGGAAGCAGTGATGAAAGTCTTACTAAACTTATAGGTGTAAAGCTTTTTGACAGAGCTCCAGAAATATTGGGGCCAGATGTAGTTACTGCAGGGTATGAAACAATGACAAAAGTTGTAGGTGTAGGTCTTTGTGATAGAGCTCCAGAAATATTGGGGTAAGATGTAGTGACCACAGTCTAAGAGACAATGACAAGAGTCTCAGATAACTTGTAGGTATAGGACTTTGTGATAAAGCTCCAGCAATAACAAGATCAGATGTAGTGACCCCAGGATAGGAAACAATGACAAAAGTCTCAGTAAACTTGTATGTGTACGGCTTTGTGACAGACTTCTGCCAATATTGAGATCAGATGTAGTGACTGCAAGCTAGAAAGCAATGACAAAAGTCTCAGTAAACTTGTAGGGGTAGAGCTTTGTGACAGAACTCCAGCAATATTGGGGTCAGATGTAGTGACCACAGACTAAGAATCTATGACAAAAGTCTCAATAAACTTGTAGGTGTAGAGCTTTATGACAGAGCTCCAGCAATATTGGGGTCAGAAGCAGTGACCTAAGGCTATGAAACAATGACAAAAGTCTCAGTAAACTTGTAGGTGTTCTGCTTTGTGACAGAGCTCCAGCATTTTGGGGGTCATATGTAGTGACCACATGCTAGGAAACAATAAGAAAAGTCTCTGTAAACTTGTAGTTGTAGGGTTGTCTGACAAAGCTCTGGCAGTATCTGAGTAAGATGTAGTGATGACAGGATAGGAAAGAATGACAAACATCTCAGTAAACTTGTAGGTATAGGGCTTTGTGACAGAGCATCCACAATACCAGGGTCAGAGGTAGTGACTGTAGGCAAGGAAACAATGACAAAAGTCAAAGTAAACTTGCAGGTGTAGGGCTATGTGACAGAGCTCTGGCAATATTGGTGTCAGATGTATTGACTGCAGGGTTGAAACAATGACAAAAATCTCAATAAACGTGTATGTATAGGGCTTTGTGACAGAGCACCAGCAATATCAGGGTCAGTTGTAGTGACTGCAGGCTACTAAACAATGACAAAACTCTCAGTAAAGTTGTGGGTGTAGGGCTTTGTGACACAGCTCTATCAATATTGGGGACAGATGTAGTGACTGCAGGCTATGAAATAATGATAAAGGTCTCAGTGAGCCTGTAGGTGTAGGGCTTCGTGACAGATCTCCAGCAATACTGGAGTCAGATATGGTGACTGCATGCTATCAAACAATGATGAGAGTCTCAGTAAAGTTGTAGTTGTAGGGCTTTGTAACAGTGCTTCAGCAATATTGGGGTCAGATGTAGTGAATGCAAGCTAGGAAACAAAGAGAAAAGTCTCAGGAAACCTATAGATGTAGGGATTTTTGACAGAGATCTGGCAATATCAGGGTCAGATTTGGTGACCGCAGGCTATCAAACAATGACAAAAGTCTCAGTAAACTTGTAGGTGTAGGGCTTTGTAACAGAGCTTCAGCAATATCAGGGTCAGATGTATTGAATGCAGGCTAGGAGACAATGAGAAAAGTCTCAGTCAACTTGTTGGTGTAAGGCTTTCTGACAGAACTCTGGCAATATTGGGGCAATATGTACTGACTGCTGGCTGTGAAACAATGAGAAAAGTCCCATTAACCTTGATGGTGTAGGGTGTTTTGATAGAAGTCCAGCAATATCAGGGTCAGATATACTGACTGCAATGTAGGAAAACATAATAAAACTCTCAGTAAACTTTTAGGTGTAGGGATTTGTGACAGAACTTTTGTGACAGAACTTTAGCAAGATCTGGGTGAGAGACAAGAATGACAAAAGTCTCAGTAAACTTGTAGGTGTAGAGCTTCATGATAGACATCTGGCAATATCAGGGTCAGATGTAGTGACTCCAGGATAAGAAACAATGACAAGAGTCTCAGTAAAGTTGTTGGTGTAGGGCTTTGTGACAGAGCTCCGGCAATATCTGGGTCAGATGTAATGACCACAAGCTAGAAAACAATGACAAAAGTCTCAGTAAACTTGTAGGGTAGGGCTTTGTGACAGAGCTCCAGCAAAATCCGGGTCAGGTGTAGTGACGGCAGGCTAGGAAATAATGACAAGAGTCTGAGTAAACTTATAGGTGTAAGGCTTTGTGAAATAGCTATGGCAATATTAGGGTCAGAGGTAGTGACCGCAGGCTATGAAACAATGACAAAAGTCTCAGTAAGCCTGTAGGTGTAGGGCTTTGTGGCAGACATCCAGCAATATCACAGTTAGATGTAGTGACTGCAGGTTAGGAAACAATGACAAAAGTCTCAGTAAATGTGTACATGTAGGGCTTTGTAACCGAGCTCTGGCAATATCAAGGTTAGATGTACTGACTGCAGGCTAGGAAGCAGTGACAAATGTATCAGTAAACTTGTAGATGTAGTTGTGACAGAGTTCTGGCAATATTGGGGTCAGATGTAGTGACCACATGCTAGAAAACAATGACAAAAGTCTCAGTAGACTTGTAGGTATAGAACTTTGTGAAAATGCACTGGCTATATCAGGGTCAGATTTAGTGACTGCAGGCTAGGAAATAATGAGAAAAGTCTTGATAAACTTGTTGGTGTAGTGGTTTCTGACAGAGCTCTGGCAATATTGAGGTCAGATGAAGTGACCATAAGCTATGAAAGAATGAGATAAGTCTCAGTAAACTTGTAAGTGTAGGGCTTTTTGACAGAGATCCAGCAATATCATGGTCAGATGTAGTGAACGCAGGCTAGGAAACAATGAGAAAGGTCTCAGTAAACTTGTAGGTCTAGGGCTTTGTGACAGCTCTGGCAATATTGGTGTCAGATGTAGTGACCACAGGCTGGGAAACAATGACAAAAGTTTCAGGAAACTTGTAGGTGTAGGGCTTTGAGACAGAGCTCTGACAATATTGGAGCAGATGTAGTGAGTGCAGGATAGGAAGCAATAACAAAAGTCTTAGTAAACTTGGTGTAGTGTTTTGTGACAGACCTCTGGCAATATCGTGGTCAGATGTAGTGAACAGAGACCAGGAAACAATAACAAAAGTCTGAGTAAATTTGTAGGTGTAAGGCTTTGTGACAGAGGTCCAGCAATATTGGGGATGGATGTAGTGACCGCAGGCTAGGAAACACTGAGAAAAGTCTCATTAAACTTGTAGGTGTAAGGCTTTGTGACAGAACTCTGGCAATTTTGGGGTAATTGGTTATGACCGCATGCTAGGAAACAATGACGAAAGCCTCTGTAAACTTATAGGTTTAGGGCTTTTGGACATAGCTCTGGTAATATTGGGGTCAGATATAGTGACCACAGGCTGGGAAACAATGAGAAAAATCTCAGTAAACTTGTAGGTATATGGCTTTACGACAGTCCTGCAATATTGGGGTCAGATTTAGTGACTGTAGGCTCTTCTCTATGAAGGAAGATAGTGACTGAGTGTAAAAAGTGACAACACACATCAGTGTTGTAGTTTCACTTGCAATGGTGGGAGAATTGTGAACCTCTGCCAGATTTGAGCCTTAATAAGAAATTTATTATTGCATTTTCCATAAACAGCTTTACTTGTAAATCTCTACTTAGTTTAGTGCATTAGACTAAAGTTTGGATTGCAATAGTGGCAATATTGTAAATTTTTGCTGCAGAATTTATTATTGTGTATTTCTATAGTATATTCTGCTTATAATTTACCTGCTTAAAGTTGCATTCCACTGCCTTCCTGTGTGTTACATTGCTAATGTTTTCCCCTGTTCTTGTGTCTGCCACAGAACCCACTGAAGTACTTCTCTCTCCACTGCTCCCTACTGTTCACACACTAATTACAATTTTCCCTGCCCCATCTGTAAAATCTAAAGTTTCTAAAATTCTAACCTACACTGGGTCATTGACTTGTAGCTCAGAGACATACAACTAAGAGAACTGTGACTTGCTACAGGTTCTGAAGTCACAGAGCTCCACCATTGATCCTATTTGATTGTGCTCCTCTCTAGCTAGTCTGCTATAGCCTGTACAAATCTGTGCCCATCCATGGGTATTTTATTTATAACTCAGAGAATTATGGAAAACCCAGAACTGTGAGAAATGAGCTTTTCATCAAAAAGGTAAGAGAAAAGCTACACTGAGATATTCTCAGCACACTGACCCCATGGAACGTAACTCTCTAGTTGGTTATCTGTGAAAGAGTTTTTTTCCCTATGAGACTTGTAATTTGTAACTTGTAATATCTATACAACCTTTGAAATCTAAGCCTGATGTTCAAAGAACCTTTGCCAAATGCAAATAAACACACCCTCAGCTGCAGTCCACTCCTGACCAAATAAGTAGGCATTTCTGTACACCTTTGTCATAAGTCCATCTAAACAGTATCCTGGACAAACCAAACTCTAAGCAGTCCGAGTCAATTCTGCCTCCCCCCAAGTCATTCCTTTGAAACCATGGAGCAGTACTTCCCCACAACTTCTGTAGCCAGCTTGACTTTGATGGGTATGTTGAGACAGTGTAAGAATTGTCCCAATCTGTTTGACAATCATCTACTACTCAACAGTATAACACAAGATGTGATAGATGAACATATATAATGTTCTTGGAGGCAAAAATCTCACACACTGTAAACTCAGACACCAAAACTGTCAGCAGCACACCACACACTACACCTCACCAAGGACATCAAAATACACATAATACATCATATGCTGAGGTTCTGAAGATTGACTTGCCTAATCCTCTTGAATGTGGACAGGTATGAGCTTTATTTTAAGTGGACGGGGAGTCTATTCTGGAGCAATGGTATCCTCTGTGATATACCTATCCATCCAAACTTTTCTGTTTCAAAGACGTCCATCAGGTTAAGTAAACAAGACCTGTCCTTGATGAATCCAAACTGAGATGGGTGCAACATTTGGAGGCTTCCTATGTCCTTACTGATTAGTTTCATGATGAATCTTTGCATGGCTTTGTATATGAAGCTGGTCAGACTTATGGGTCTATAACTGCCTGAGTCTGTGGAAGGTCCTTCCATATGCAAGGGAATAACTGTAGCTGTTCTGCATTTGCTTGGTACAAAACCTTGTATGGAGGCTGATGTTGAATAATGTTGTTAGGGTGTTAGCTAAATCGTACTTCATGCTATTTAAGATACAGTCAGGCATATTGTCTAGACCCATTTTTAGCTTTTGATAGCATTGAATTGTGTGTTATATTTGATTAGCTCAGTTTCATCTGCCAATACTCCTAATAATGATGTGTGGACTTTTTCTGTGCTGCCAGCCTCTATAGCACTTTTGTGAAACTCTGACTAGACAAGTTATTAAATTTGAGAAAGTAATATACAGTAAAAATGTACAAAAGTCTTTTGTTTTTCTTGTTCATTTTAAATAATTTTCAAATATTCAAGCTTCTTAATCAAGGTACTGATTGCATCAGATGCATTAGCATGATTAAGCTACAATGAAACTTTAGCACCAGTGTAGTCTGCCTTTCATGCACTGTAGACACAGTAGAGACAAGGCAGTCATAAAAATAATGCTGCAGGTGTAGAGTGGAGCGCAATACAATTAGCACTGAAAGCATGAATTAGTTTATAGAAATTTTAATACAGTCACATGACCTAAAAGCTAGGATATGAGTCAGTGCTTTGCTTAATACATCTTTCTATGTAATGAGGCAATTGTACAAAAGAGAGTTTGTAAGACCTAGGTTATCTGCAGTAAGCAGGGAAAAATAATTACCAATACTTTTAGCCTTTTAAAATATTTATTAACATATGTGGTCCACACTGAATTATTTTAAGTGTTTTTTCTTGTCAGAAAACTGCTGTGTGCATTTATTTATTTGTTTTTACAAAAAAAAAAAACTTCTCTGGCTCTGGGCTTTCATGAAGTTTAAAAGTGAAACTAACAGCATCATCTTATGTGTTAAGTTAGCATCTCTGACATATTTTGGTGGATTATGTGTGATTATACAATGACCCCCCCCATTAATATTCCAAAACGTGCATGCTGATTGGTCAGCGTGCATGTTGTAAATCAGACTTATACTAATGGAAAAAGGTCCAGTTGCCCGGACTTTTTCCATTAGTATAAATCTATAAATCTTTTTTTTTTTTTTTTTTGGACAGCAACGGAGAACAGAAGAGCTCCGTTGCTGTTATATCGCTATGTTAAACTAGCACTGAAAAAGTCCAAAGATAATTCATTACAAACAGTACCTCAAGGCTAGATCTGACATATTTAAGTGGATGGGATATGCCTCTGGTGTGCAGGAACTACACAGATGATTATTAGTGCACGAATATCACTGCTAGTGCAGTTCAAAGCTAGCCCTATGGAGCTGCATTGTGACCAATTAATAAAACATTACATCACACATGCAGCCATGTAATAGTGTACATTGTGGTCCACAGCCAGCACACTGGAAAGTCCTGAATTTCTTTAAGATGCATTGCAAAGTAATCCCAATAGCAGAATAGTCCCAAAGTGTATATAGCTTAACAAAGATACTGGTTAGGATTTGCAGAGAGTTAGCATAGTGTGTACCAAAAACAAAATAGGTAGTTGCCGTGTAGAGGCTGCAGGTATTTCACAGTCACAGCTTGCATGATAGGAAAATAGTCAAAATAGTGTGATAAGCAGTACATTGAAATGAATGCAGAATGCTATGCAAATAAGGAACTCCATGCAAACAAACCATGCAGAATATGCAAATAAAGAACTTCAAAATGGTTGGCCAATTCAGAGGTGAATAAAATGGCAGCACTTGGCGCCCATGTTTGCCCATTTTATATACGGAGAATTGTACAGTACATAAGGAGAACTATGTTCAGAACTGCAGCAGCAGCAGCAATAGTAGTACTGCAGCACATGTTAGCAGCTCCTATCCGAACAAGTGCTTTTATTGTTATGCATTGTAGCTATCCACACCAACAAAGGAAGTACTAACAGTATATAATATATCATCACTTGAAAGAGCAGCTGGTAGATAATTTATGGGTGGACAAGGATAATGTAAGGGGTCTAGATGAACTAGTCACTCATGAGTAGAACTGAGGGAGAATGTTAGGTATGCTTATTCCTGTGGACAAAGAGGTATAAGTAGCATTAATGATCATAGCTCCAGGAACCTTCTAGTGATATATGGGAAAGAACATTGTGTGCATCACAGGCCTTAGCCCTGCATATACTAAACCATTTCCTTGACATTGCGCTATAACATGTGGAGGAGCATATCTGGTTTCCTAGAACATCAGAGGATAGATCTAATGCCATACAGTCCTTCTATGAGATAGCAAAGTTCTCTAAGATTCTTGGCACCACAGGCGG
Source organism: Protopterus annectens (assembly GCF_019279795.1). NCBI lineage: Eukaryota > Metazoa > Chordata > Ceratodontiformes > Protopteridae > Protopterus > Protopterus annectens. The sequence continues at coordinate 1,933,683,667 of NC_056725.1, read as the reverse complement.
CACCCATGTTGCTATGAAGACCCCAGGTGATCCAGATGACAAGGGATATATAAACAAGAAGGCTGCCTTTTCCTGAAATACCTGATATTCGGTAATACCCAGGGCATTATTAATAATCTGTCTGTGGCCCACCTAAGCAGTGCTTACAGGGTCACATGGTTGATAGGAGCTCTTACTTGCCAGATAGACAGACCTATACACAAAATACTATGTATGCTGGAAGCAGGACATTTAAAGTATGTTGTTTGTTATATGTTGCAGATGATGCTGGATATGCCCTAGAGCCCTGTTTGATTATTCCAATACAAAACCCTCAGACCATGCAGAAAATTGCTTATAATGCAGCCAATACTGAAACCCAAAATACAATGGAAAACATATGTGTGCTAGTGAAGGAATACTTAAAATGCATAGACACCTCTGGGGGGGGGGCACTGTAATATATGCTGGATGCATATAGCAAGGTATTTGCTGTGTGTGCCATGCTTCACAACATGGCATTGTGTAAATAAATGGACAAACAGGAGAACATCATAGCAGGACTTGCTATACAGAGTGTAGAAATGGATAGTAGAAGGAAAGGGCAGAGTGTTGGGAAGGAATGTGTAGCAACAGACCCACAAACAAGACAGATGTGGGTGCAATCAATAGCAGCTGTGGCAAAGAGGTGGCATCAGATCTGCATACATGGACAATGACACAGACAACCCAGAATAAGATGATGTGTGCGTTGCCTCACCTAAATTATTAAGAACAGTGCACAGACTAGCCATATTGTGCATTAGACATCAACATATTGACACAGGTAAGGGGTGGAAAGGGCACAGTCATCATCACTTGCACAGTGACTGTAATACTATAATGTGGGGTACAGTCATTGAATGTATGGACAATAGACACAGTCTCTAGGAGGTTGTGGAGAATTAGGGTTCACATCCTCCAATGGTGCAGCTGAGTGTCCACTCTGCTAGCCTATGATGTCAGGAATGAATGTCTACAGTAATATGAGATGGCTTGTGCCTGACCACCTTGCATTGCAGTGAGCCTGATGAGTGACATCATCAATTATGTTCCTAGACAATGACCACAGTTAGCTATGACAGGCTGTATGCCCTCAGGTGACACTGACACAATCTCATCAATGATCTGTGTATCTTGCATTTTACCTACCCATGACCATGGTATAAATGGCCTGCTCAGACAGGTTGGATGATGGTTCAGAGTACCTACTGGGGCAACATTTGCCACCAGTGACATGAGCAGCACTGTTACCTCCTTGTGCTTATACTCTAGGTCAATCTGTAGATGGTGCATATTCCTTTACAAGCCATGTCGCACACTCACCAGCTCTAAAATAACATGTGTAGCAGCTGTCTGTGTCTAGATCACTGACCTGTATGACAATGCTGTTGTTGTGATGGTGCAGCATCCTGCTACATCTGTCCTCTGTGATACGTGTGCTTACACCTTAGAGGTGGTATGCATGTTAGATGCTCTGTGAGGAGGAGAGATAGGTGGACAACCCGTGTGCAACTGTGAAATACAGAATGTTTGTCAAGCTCTGGTGATGCTGTATGCTTAGCCACTACCTCAACAGGGGTCTCTAAAGCAGTAAATGTGGATGACATTTTTTCTCTCTAGTGTTGCAGACAGTGTTTCTGTATCATCAGAACATGCCACTTACATGTTGCCATCATCTTCTGCCTCAGATGCCCTTTTACCATCAGCCATATGTTATCCTGGGTATGAGGTCCTGGGTTTTCAATCTGGATGATTGGATGGGCAACTGTAAATTCACCCTGGAGGTTTCATCTGTGTCCCTCTTGGACAGGGGCAATAGGTGCTGATCATGGAAATAAGGGTAGAACTTGGCTAGCTTGTAAGGGCCCTAAGGCCATTAGCCTAGGAACTTCATATGATCATATATGCAATCAATCTGTTGTGGTAGGCCCTCCAACAGTGAAATATGTGAATACATGAAAACTAATGATACCATTGTAAGTGCACTCACGTGTACCTCCGTATCCTAACATGGCATGCATACTGGAACACATGAAAATAATGTTAAATAATGTTATATAATATGTTTAAAGATGTACCTTGTTCTACAGGATATTGCACTTGCAGACCAGTGTTGCCTGGAAGGAGAAATATGCAGGAGAGACACACAGTCTCCTTTTTTAGTCATGACACAGTGGTGTTTGCTATAGCAGAGCTTTAGATGGCTCGTGTGTGGTACTCTAGTCAGTTCCCATCAGTGGTAGCCCTTCAACCCAAACCTGAGGAGCAAAAACAGTACACTATTTGCTGGCTTCATAAAAGACTTCTAATACTATAGTCCTGGATCACTGGCACCTACTGATTGCACTTCCTAAACAGCTTGGATTTGGGACAAATGCCCCTTCATCCGGCCTAGTTATATAATCTAATATAATTTATTCTACTGATCCAGTGCTTCCCCTAATGACACATTAGTGGTTGATGGTAGGTCTGCTCCACATCTGAGTTACAAACAGGCATGATGGCCTAATCTTTCTGGCCAGTAAGCAACACAAAATACTCCTTTAGCTCTGTCAGCTACTTCTGTGTTAGTGGTCCTCTCCCAGTGGTGGCTCTGTTCATCATGATGTCCCATATTTTTTACTTTACACTTTGTATCTTATCAGTAACCCTCTGTCACACCAGTTGTTGTAGAGACCTACTGTGGCTGCCCACAACATTCACATCCTGCATGAGTCCCTCTCAGATCTTGTCTCAGAACTACTTGCTTACAATAACTTTGCATAGTAGGTCCATGCCCATGTAATGTGTGCGGAGGGACTGCAGTAGCAGTTAATTCTCCTGATTAGTGTTCTTTTGTAGGTGCTCCCCCCCCCCCGGCTGGCTGTGCCTTTATTTGTGCACCTGTGGGCAAAACATATAATTCAGTAGATGTACATGTTATTGTGTCGAATGCATAATATTATGCCCATGGCCTCTCCCTTTATGAATTTGGTTAATAGCTGCAGTTATTGATATGCAAAGCTTCAACCCTCCTATATGGTCCTGTATCCATACTAATACTTAGAGCCCTGGAACTCCTACCCCATATTGTATATAATCCTTGTTTTGTTAATGCCTTGCTCACTCCCCATACAGACAGACATACAGACACCAATGTACCAGGCAAGTATGCTTAGACTCCAGTTACATGTTCAACAAGATATAGGTTCATAGGTGTGTACTAGGCTAATGGCCCTGGAGCCTTTACAAGCCTAGCCCATAGTATGTTACCACCATGCATTTCACTGCCAAGTCTTGCAGCCAGGACCCTGTGCACTACTGTCAGAGCAACATACTACTATGCCAAATGTTCTTCATGCTATCTGACACCTGACACCAAACACAGGGTTTTCTAATGTAAATAAAATACTTCACCAGGCAGGACTTCTTTTTCTGTAATAATGCTTGTTATTCACAGAACTTCTACTCAAATTCCTCTGTGTCTCAGCAATACAGTTGTAAGCAGTGATGATGATGGTGTTTATAGCATCTGGCACCAAGCAGTTAAAAGTGGAGGTTATACAAATGGAGCCAGATAGTGCCAATGTCTATGAATTGCTTCTTTTGTGCAATGTGTTATCCACACAAATCAGCATGAGCCATGCACATACCACTTGACACAATGCAGTTGACCTCTATTCTTGAATTCTCAACTAAAACCAGGCGAAGACATATAGTGAATCAGTTTATCCTTCTTGACTATAGCGAGAATCATCTGCTCTCCCAGAGCCTTATTCTACATCTCTCTGCTTTTACTCTGATAGTAAATCTATCACAGGAATCCTAAACTTAGGAATATCTTCTATAATTTAATATTATATAGTGGAGAATGAATGCATCCTATCTGTTAGTTAATATGTATGTCAAAGTCTGTTCTATGGAAATTGTATGTCAAACGTCTATCCTTAAAACTATGTTTTGTAAAAAAAATTGTTCTCTTGGAGATTTTCTCCCCAGGCCTCCACTGAAAATGGATCTGTAATCCAGTTGGACTTTTCCGGTCAACAAATGTAAAATAAAATAAAATAAAATAAATAAATAAATAATGCTGTGTAAACTGTTGTGGAAGTATGCTTAACAGTACATGATTTGTTTTGCAACTTCTGAGGATCATTGAAATAACATGGTTGGATGCCACAGAAGGCAGCAATACCTCTCCAGGTAGTGGCATGTACAAATGCTCTATAGCAGTTTGCTGTACAACTATAATGGTGTTTTATCATGTATGTGTGATAATGTTTTCCCATTGTGCCATTCTTCTGCAGATCTAGGTGTGGCAGAGGTGGAGGTGTGACTGTCCTCACTTCAATCTCTGCTAGTTACTGCATGCTCATAAAATTTGCTTTTCAAGAGGGGGTTGATGATCCCTTGGCTGTAGATGACCTGGGGTGGTCACTAGTGCCTTTTGTGTTTGCCTGCTGGGGGGGAATTGAAAGCTTCTCTTTTAAAGTTGGACCAAATAAGCCCCCTGTGGTACCCAACATAAGATCCAGGGACTGGTTGCGGCAAAGGCGCACCAATATATGGAAACCTATGGTGGCACCATATAGTGCTTTCTGGAGTGACTTGCAGAATTGCATGGATCCAAGTCCCATCCATTTGGCCTCCAAATCAGCAGCTGGCCTATAACATCAGCCATCCAGGTGAGTGATGCCCTGGTTTGTTAGCCTGACAGCCAGCCCTATCCTTTTTCCAGTGTGTTTCCCCTTAGATATCATTCCATATTCCTTGTTTTTTGGCATCTGCTTGGGGTATATAATTATCTCTGCAAATACTTCAAGGCAAAAATCCTACATTTTCTGGATTTTCTTGCATATTTGGCAGCCATGCATATGTACTCACATTGTTTCTTTGCGAAAATTGCTTATCAAGTTTTTCTTCCCAATCTTTTCTAACCCCCCTCTGATTCCTGCATCTTTCATGCAATATTTTATATCCAGTTCTATGTTACATGATCGAAGCTTTACTTGATCGAATAAGTAAAGATCAAACTTGTAATATTGAAACTGTAAATTGTCGAACAGCCCATTTAACCCAGGGAAACATTTCCCTTGGCCGTTCTGTGGATTATGCCCGTTTCTCCAATTTGGAGCAATCTCGGAGTTGGTATACTTAGGTAGGGGGTGTGTGGGGGCACAGCCCCCACTTGATTTCAGATGTAAAGGTTTTTTTTTTTTTGATTCGGCCAAGGGAAGTGTTTCCCTTGGTTGAATCGACCATTCGACAAGTTTAGCTGTCGATATTACAAAATCGAGCTTTAGTTATTCGATTTAACTAAAGCTTCGATGTTGTAATATAGATGCTTATATCCCCTACTATTTATCCCTTTTTTTAACAGCAGCTTCTGTTCTAGATTCAGTGAAAAAAAATCAGTTAGTACAGGTCTTTCATTTAAGATTCCCCTGTCCTTTTCTCTTTCTCTATACTCTGATATCAGTCCCTGATAGGGAAGGCAACCACTAGCTTGCAATCCAAATATCTTCTTGGCCACTTCCCATTGGATTACCTTTCCCTCTCTAATTATTTGTTCCCAGTACCTTGGTTCCTTTGCCAGCTTCCTCCAGTAAAGTCCAGCCCCTCTTGTCTATTCTCTGTACCTCTAATTGCAGTCATCCCTATTGTCAGTATTTCCTTTTTGCATTCCCATATTGGCTTAGTTCTTAGTATACATTCTGCTACTTTATCAGTATAACATTCTGTATGACTGTCATTCTCCTTAAGGATCTGCATTCAAAATCCCATCTTTATTTCTTGAATTACCCCCTTGCTTCATCATCATCCCTTTCCACTTTGAATTATAGCTTTCTATGTAACTCTAACATAGTCCTTCAAAACAGGTAATCCTAAACCTCCTTGTTCTGTTGGGAGAATTAGTTTATCTCTCTCCATCACCATTTTTCAACCCTCTGTATGTGTGTCCACCCACTATCCTGATGACTTTTTGTGTGTAGACTGCCCCGTTTGTGTCTCTGTTCCATGTTTTTGTTCCTTCATCTGCTACCTGCCTATCTTCCTCTCTCCTCCCACACACATCTCTAGCTACCTTTCCTATTTACCACCCTCTTTTGAAAATGAAAAAGGGGCTGTATACACAAAACAAACACCCTTCCTCCCCCATCATTTGTGCATTATGGCTACCCTTTTGTGTTTATCGTTGCTTGCAGTTCTCCTGTTTTCTACTTTCCCTTCTGCCCCACCCACAGTAGTCTGTATGTTGACTGCTGTTCTTAGTTGTGATGCCTTCTTGTGGCTATGTGCTGCTGTATTGTGCATTGTGGCACAAATCGACTGAGACACATTAGGCATGCCTTGTTCCCAATGTCATTCACATTAGCCATGCACACACTTTTGTATGACAACTCCAGGTGTATGCTGCTGTAGAACTGTTCTTCGTGTTATTGCTGTGGCTCTGCTGTTTTATTATGTGACCCTTTGAGTGGCATGTAGGGGTCATACCCTGGCTGCTACAGCTATAATTAACTCTATGGTACATTGTGTAGTTAGTTCTTTAAAACTTAGCATGATGAAGATGCATTGCACTTATCTATAAACCTCTGCCATGATGACACTCTAAGCTGTAGTCATGTGGTTCTGTACAATTTGTAGCCAGACATATGCATATGTAGTTACATAGACATATGTAGCCCCAGAGTACGTAGAGGTTAAAAAATGTATTCCAGTAACCTGCTGTTGCTGCTGCTGTTAGTACTCCAATATGCAAGTGTGGGTTATTCTTATTATGAGGAAAGGCCAATAAGGCCTTGACACATAGCAACACAGTGACATCACACAAGAGAACTGGTCCACAATGAGATCCTAATGCTGCCTGGCACACAGAAGTGGATATTAAGTTTCACAGAGTTAGACGTTTATGAATCATGTGGCCCATTCCTGTGTACTAGGTATTCTGTAACAGTGTGGCATTTACTTTCTTCATTAGCAAATGCAAGCTTTGCTCATCCTCATACACCATATGGGTGCATGTACACACACACACACACACACACACACACACACACACACACACACACACACACACACACACACACACACACACACACACACACACACACACACACACACGTACACACCCGCATCATTTTCAAAAGAGCAGTGTAGATGAGAAACAGCTGTGGGTTAAGTAGAGTTAAGGGCAAGAAGCAGTAGCAGAAGGATAAATATTAAATAGAGTGTGTGTGTGTGTGTGTGTGTGTGTGTGTGTGTGTGTGTGTGTGTGTGTGTGTGTGTGTGTGTGTGTGTGTGAGAGAGAGTATACATCTGATGTTTTTCATGATATTACAGCAGCATAAACTCTATTTGAGCACTTTACGCTGTTTGTGTTACGATAATTCCCAAAGCTTAGATTGCAACAAGTCTCTTTTTCCTTAGATTTCAGCCCCACACATGAATACTTTTGATTAATGTCCCCCTCACCCAAAACAGCAATGGTATTTAAATACATTTAGAGTGTGCACATATTGCATTCTCTGAGCCTGCAGCCTGCATCTAAAAGTGTTTTGTGAACTGTGAGGATCTACAGTATACTCTTCATGTAAAATACATTTTACAATTTCTTACATGGTCAGAAGCTGCAGACTGGCATTAATGTGATTCTATTCATAAATAGCCCTTACAGTAGTACTGTACACCAGACAGGATCCAGTATAATTCTCACATATCCAGCAAACTATACCTATGATTTCCCTTTTCATTTCAAATCCATCTAATGTTCCTTCCTATGAATTTGATTACCAAAAACTATAAAAAGAAAGGTTTAAATTAAAGCATCCACCATACATATTGCAAGCTGTGGCTTCTGAGGAGGAGTGAGGAAAAGGTGGACTAGGCAGAGTTTTGCCAGTCTGAATATTTAAGTTTATTTTCTCTGCAGGACATATTTGAAATCATTTGAATGTAGTCTAAGAATATTTCTGTGAGAAGACAGATGATTTATAAGCTGGCTGGCATTTAATTTGAAGAAACTCCCTTTTTCTCCATGTTACTGCCTTGATGAAGTCCATGTCTGCAAATCCTGGCATAGCTCCTCCATGACTTAATGATTTTAAAAGGTAATATGATATATGATATACTGTATGCATTTGAAAGCTAACTTAAGTTTTTTCCTGAGGTTTTAATAAGATAAATTTGGCTGCAGCTATAGACAAGAAGTTATTAACTGACACAGATGATCCTTGTGAAAAGGAGACTAAAGTGCACACTTTCATGGTTAGTAAGTTATTTTTGGTAGTACTATGCATGTTGAGGCTTTAAAACTCATCATGATTTGCCATTAGCAGATTTAAATAAGTTAATTTCTTTTGGATAAGATTCTGGTGTAAGTGAACTGAAAGTAAACATGTTAAAGATTCTGGTTGCTACTTCCAGAATACCAGACGATATGAATAAAATTATTACTATGCTTTTCATCTTCTGTGGCCAAATTACTGTCTTCTCTGTAATATCTGGAAACAATGAATGTCGAAAAGCTTAGCTTTGTCAAGCGAATGGAGTCTGTAAGATAGGTCCCTTACCATTATAGCTGGACTGTGACTGTGCAGAGGCAACTTCCTTGATTAAGCAGCTGGAGAACAAAGATAAAAAACGTAAAGAAAATGAGCTTGTTTTCAACATTTCCTCTGATTTCTTGTCTGCCACTCCTTCAAGGACAGTTATGACATTTCCCTTCTACATGTTATTCGATCTTCAGCTCATTCATGATTGCTCCAACACAGCTTAGACCATGTTAACAACTGTTGCAAGGACAGTGATCTCAAATTAAATGTAAACAATGTAGCAATGAAAGGGATGTGGGTACTCTTAATGAAAATTTCTTATCATTTGACCATTATGTCTCCACAGCAGTTTGGAAAGTCTTCTGTCAGGCCCATTTAATTTCCAAAGGCATCTTCACTAGTTTAAAAGAAGACTTAATCCTCTTGTACTCATACTTTATCAGACCCATAACTGAATATAATGCACCGTTGCCATGTATTTATCTAAACATGTTATACAGCTAGAAAAACCTGAGAGATTCATAACCAAAAAGATCAATGTTCTCAAAAATCTTAGCTATCTGGAGAGACTGGCAGCCCTTTCTCTGTACTCAGTCTCTCACAGACTAATTATTTGCTTGTCTCAGGACTTTATTTTCTGTGTTCAGAGCTATCCAGACCTTGCTGTGGTAGAGGGAAGTCCTACTGCTTACCAGTGGGACTGGTGAGCATTGTACTGCCTGTCTAACACTAGAGGAGTGGTTTCCAGCTCTGAAATTGTAATTTTATTAGCATTTTGGGCTGATTTCTATCTCTTTTAACTTTCTGGCTTAAAAATGCACGTGTTTGCACATTTTTCATATCGTGCAGCACTGCAAGGCTACAGTTAAAGTATTCCAGGTGCCAGAAAGTGTACTCTTCAAATTTTCCCTTCAAAATAGCTGGTTTCTCAGTAGTAGCACTAAAATCTGAACCCCTGTGACTAGCACTTGCTCTAGAACCTGCTGGAAAGCACTAGGAAGCCTGAAGCTGATACAAGCACTCAACTCTCCTTGTCAATAAGAAGAAATTAATCGTAGGCACTAAACAGCCTATAATTGCAAAGTACCTTGCAAAGGTAAGGGAAAACAGCTCTTATACTTTACAAAAAAAGCACCCAAACAGGAATGTCCAAGGGTCAGCTTCCGTTGATTTCTCCCGTCCACCTGCTGAATCTGGGCATTCTGGGGCAATGCGGCAACTGCCTCATGTACACAGACAACCCTCTCCTCCTACCAACCAACACTACAACCTGCGAGAGATGCACTTACATAGCCAAACTGGAAGCAAAGCTCTCTCCGGCCAAGATTGTGCTAGACAGTCAAGAGAAGAAGGTTAACACCTGCACTACATCTCAAGCAACTCATAGCCCTTCAAAACCCACACCATCAACACCCACACATAGCAACACTAAACCCACATATGTGGTGACCCTTAACGTTAACCTACCCAAGCAACAAGGATCTCTGAAGATGAAACACAAACAAACACCAGTCACAACCAAAGTGACACATAGCTTACAACAGCAGTGTGCCACCCAACAACAGTCCCTAAGGCAGGACAATGTACCTAACACTTTAGCCATAGATGACTCTATAGTCACATAATGCATGCACTCAAGTCACTCCACAACAAGTACAAATACGACTCTGTCATTGTCCATGCTGGAGTGAATGACTTGAGACGTACCTCCCTGGACTACATGAAAAGAGAAATGGAAGAGCTCTGGGAACATGTGGACCAGGCAGGTATGACCCTAGCCCTGAGTGGCATCCTGCCTACACCCAGAATTATACCACAGTATAAGGACAAAATGGTTGACTTCAATAATTGGCTAAGCTTCTGGTGTCATTCAAAGGGGATCCAGTATCTGTCTGCGTGGGAAGACATGATTGACAAACCACAATGCTTTGCCAGAGATGGTCTGCACTTGTTACCCCTGGGACTCAGGTTACTGGCTAAAGCTCTTGCCACCCCTATAGTGCCTTTTTTAGGCAAGGTTCAAAGGACAAAACCACCACCGTAACAGATACAAGCATGCAAAATCTGAAGGTAATGCTACTCAATGCTAGAAGTCTAAACCTCAAAATGCACTCTCTCGAGGCACTCCTAAAAATGGAGAACATCGATATCTGTGCAGTAACTGAGACTTGGTTCAAGGCTCCAGAGAGCACCCCTGTAATACCAGGCTACAACTCTTACCACACTTTTCGGCCACAAAACCAAGACCTAAACACTAAAGGTGGAGGAGTGTCCATATTCACCAAGGATATTCACACCTCCAGGCTAGTTGCCCAACACAATGCATCTGAAATTCTCCAGGTGCAACTAACACTAGGTAAGACTACAATTCAAACTGTAGCTTGCTACAGATCCCCCACCATGCCCCAAGATTCTCACTACACCTTTCTAAACATACTGGAAAATATTAAGATACAACCAAACACCCTAATACTGGGTGATTTCAACTACCCTGCCATTAACTGGGAAAACTACTCAGATACCAACTCCTTTTCCCAACGGTTCTTGGAATTCATAAATTCCAATGCCCTGGATCCATTGTCTCACCAGGGGCTCCAATATCCTAGACCTGGTCATTACCAGCATGGGAGATAGATGCTCCACACCAGTGGTCACCCCCTCATTGGTCAGGTCTGACCATAAGCAAATCACCCTTGACATCCACATCCCACCCCCCAGTAAGGAAACCTCCTTAAAAATCTTCTCCAAAGCCAACTTCATGCTACTGAAATCAGAAGTGACAAACTTCATGACACTCATGCAGATGGGATCTGAAAGTTCAACTGCAGAATCTTACACTAAGGCGCTGTACGAGTGCATCCACTCGTGCATGAATCATGCCATGCCAAATAGAACCAAGATGCTCTCCTCCAAAAAAAGGAAGCCAGTCTGGTGGTCCCCTGCTATAAACAAACTATACAACAGAAGGAAGAAACTGTTGCAGAAAAGAGGAAAGTCCCAGGATGCAATAAACTCCCTCACCAGCCTCAGTAAGAAGCTGAGATCCCTCATAAAATCCTCCAAAGCTAGTTACAAAAATAAAATTGCCAAAGATTCCAAAGACAACCACAAGGCATTCTATAGTTATGTCAAGAATCTAAATGGCAATGCTCAGATCTGCTCTGAGCTTCAACAGAATGGCATTAAATATACTGATCTCAAGGATATTGCCAATATCCTAGCAGATCGATTTAGTGCCAACTTCACACCCCTCTCACCCTCTAAAGGACCCATCTCAGTATCAAAAGATTGCCAAATTATGGTAATCACGGCCACACAGGTAGAAACCTCAACTCTACAAAGCTAAGAATACAGCATCCATGGGATCAGATGACATCCCGGGCTGTGTACTACATGAACTACAAAATGAACTGGCACCTCACCTAAATGTGATGTTTAATCATAGCCTCACCTCAGGCTTCGTGCCCACTGAGTGGCGCACAGCTACAGTTATCTCACTCCACAAGGGGGGATCCACCTTGGATCCCGGGAGCTACCGTCCCATCAATCTGATAAGCCTGATCTGCAAGGGCAGGGAACGCATTATCATGGAACTTATAAACAAAGACATTGGCAACCTTCAAAAACTGGAGCCCACCCAGTTTGGGTTTGTGAAGGGCCGATCTTGTCTCCTGAACCTGATTGACTTCTTCAAATCAGTCTCCAGAGCTGTGGACGAGGGTAAGGCGGTCCACACAGCCTATCTGGACCTCACCAAGGCCTTCGACACCAACCCCCACTCTGGAATCATAGATAAACTTACTAAGCTGGGCATAAATCCCTACGTCACTCGATGGGTTCCCAACTGGCTTACTGACAGAACCCAGACTGTAAAAGTAGCTAACTCCAAATCCAGCTCCAGACAAGTGAAAAGTGGAGTACCTCAGGGTCCAGTCCTGAAACCACTCTTGTTTGGCATCTACTTCTCTGAAGTACAGGCCAACACTAAGTGACTCTGGCTAACAAAGTTCGCAGATGACTGCAAACTGGGAGCCATTATTGAATCCCCAAATGATGTGGATATTTTATAAAAGGGCCTTACAGAAACAGGAAAAAAAATGCACGCACTCGAGGCCCTTCTCAGTATGGAGAACATCGATGTCTGTGCAGTGACAGAAACCTGGTTCAAGGCTCCTGAGAGCACCCCAGCACTATCAGGTTTTACCGCTTATCATGCGTTCCGGCCCCAAAATCCGGACAATACCAAGAAAGGAGGGGGGGTATCCATATTCATCAAAGACACCCACACCTCAAGACTGGTGGCAACGCACAATGCATCGGAGACCATCCAGGTGCAATTAACCATAGGCAAGACTGCTCTGCAAATTGTAGCATGTTACAGGCCACCCTCACAAACTCAGGAACCTCACATGGCCTTCCTGGAAACACTAGAGGGGATAAATGTATCACCAAACACCATCATACTAGGTGACTTCAATTACCCTAATATAGACTGGGAACACTACTCAAGCCCAAACACCCTAGCCCAAAAGTTCCTGGAATTCATAAACTCAAATGCCATGGAACAACTAGTCACCATCCCCACAAGAGGAGAAAACATACTTGATCTCATCATCACGAACATGGGAGCACAATGTTCAACACCGGAAGTATACCCCTCACTGGTGAGATCAGATCACAAACTAATCTCGCTGGAGGTCCTCATCCCACCCCACCTGGAAAAAAAAGACCACAGTAAAGAACCTCTCGGAAGCAGACTTCACACCTCTAAAGACTAGTGTGGTCTCCTTTAAGGCCCCGAGGCGGCGGAAAACAGTACTCAAGCCGCTGAATCACTTACAAATGCCTTCTACCAGCACCTGCAGGACTGCATGGATAAGGCAATCCCAAGCAAAACAAAGACTCTTTGTACCAAAGGCAAGCGTCCAGCCTGGTGGACCCCAGCCATAAACAAACTCTACAACAAAAGGAGGAAGCTACTACAAGATAGAGCAAAATCCTTAAAAGGTAAGACACCCTTGATCACTATAAGTAAAAAACTAAGAGCTCTCATAAAATCATCCAAAGCAAATTTTGAGAGAAAAATAGCTAAAGACTCAAAAGACAATCATAAGGCCTTCTTTAGCTATGTTAGAAACCTGGGAGGAAACTCCAAGATATGCTCAGAACTAGTTCAAAATGATGTGAAGATTACTGATCCTACAGACATTGCCAACATACTGGCTGACAGGTTCAGTGCAAACTTCTCCCCTCCCCAAAGGAGAGATATCTATACCAAGCGATTGCAGCCCCCAAACATCTCCAACGCCCAAGTGAGAACTGCTCTCTCCAAAGCAAAAAACACAGCATCCATGGGACCTGATGGTGTCCCCGGCTGTGTGCTCCACGAACTCAACGAGGAATTAAACCCACAGCTAGGACAGCTGTTTAATCATAGTCTTACCTCTGGATACGTACCCAGGGAGTGGCGCACTGCAACTGTGGTCCCACTTCACAAAGGCGGTGCCTCCACCGACCCTGGAAATTACCGGCCCATTAGCTTGACAAGCCTTATCTGCAAAGCCATGGAGAGGATCATAATGGACCTCATAAATAAAGACATAGGGAATCTGCAGACTTTGGATCCATCCCAATTTGGCTTTGTCAAAGGCAGATCATGCCTTCTAAACTTGGTTGACTTTTTCGAAACAGTCACCAAAGCCATTGATGAGGGAAAGGCAGTCCATACAGCCTACCTCGATCTGGCGAAGGCCTTCGATACAATACCCCACTCGGGTATCATTGAAAAACTCATCAGCTTAAATGTTAACGCATACATCACAAGATGGGTTGCAAACTGGCTGAGTGACAGAACCCACAGGGTCAGAGTTGCTGGCGCCATGTCAGACTCAAAGCCTGTCACAAGTGGTGTACCACAGGGCTCAATCCTGGGCCCACTCTTGTTTGGCATCTACTTTTCCGAAGTACAAGCAAACACAGGAGGGTTATGGCTGACAAAGTTTGCAGATGACTGCAAACTGGGCCATAGTAGAAAACACATCTGACACAGATATCCTTCAGAAGGGTCTCACAGAAACGGATAACTGGTGCCAGAGCCATGGCCTAAAGTTAAATGCCAAAAAATGCATAGTCATACCCTTCGGAAAAACAAGGTTACCCCTAGCTACCAAATAGGTGGCAATCCACTGAGCACAGAAGTTATCAGGGACCTGGGGACCCAGGTTGATAGTAGTCTGTCATTCGACACCCATGTAGCTAAAGTAGTTAGGAAGACCTTCTACATTGCCCACCTTATCATGAAGGGATTCTCATCTAGATCAAGGGAGGTCATAGTCTCCCTATACTCATCACTCATCAGACCAATGATTGAGTACAATGCCCCATTCGAATTTATCTGACCCGACACTTGCAGCAGCTGGAGAGGCCACAAAGTTCCTCACCAAAAGGATAAAGGGTCTCAAACATCTGTCCTATGCTGCCCGACTGAAAGAACTCCAGCTCTATTCAGTCGCCACCGCTTGCTCAGAGGTGACCTTTGCCTAACATACAAGGCCATGTCAAACCCAGATTTGATGAATATGCTTCACCTCAAAAATCTAGATCCGTCAGAGCCACAAGGGCGGGAGACTTAAACCTCGACACGGCTATTAATAGGACATGCTGGAGGGATAGATTCATCACCCAAAGACTCCCTATACTGTGGAATAAAATCCCGGTATATGTGAGGCAGAGCACCTCGCTGGCCTTGTTCAAGAGAAATCTTGACCAATGGATGGGAGATCGCAGATATACCCCAGGGATTACCTCAGTGTCACTGCTCAACAGAGGCACAGCAAAATAATGGGTATAGTTCCCCATACTAAAGGGGTGGCATAAGCCACAAAACTATGGGCTAGGCTTGTAAATGCCCTCGGGCAGATAGCCTAGTATGAACCTATGAACCTATGAACCTAGGTGCCTGGTGCCAGAGCCATGGGCTCAAGCTTAATGCCAAGAAATACAACAAACTCTTTAAAAGTGAAAAAGAAACTCAATAAGAACTGGCAAACTCCACACAATCCTTCGTTTAATGAGCGCTTTCGGTGAGGGCAATGCCTCACCTTCCTCAGATAAAACTAAATACAATTGACCCTGTTTTTATACAGGCGTCTTGAAAATAAATTAAATAAGTTAATTAATTAATTAAACACAATCAATCATATAATAAAGAAAATGATACAACCATAAGTAAATTTAAAATCTCATGCTATAACACAATAAAAATGTTTAAAAACACTTTCAAAAAAACTACTTAGACAACGCCAAAAGCAGCAATCAACCTATCTAAACTTTAAGTTCTAAGGACTAACATTATAGTATTCTAGTAGTGTTCTAATAAATCTCCACACACATTAGATGCATTTTAAATACATTAGATGCATTTTAAAAATGTTTGTTTTAAAGCCAACAAGTCAGAGACAAAGACAAAAAGCAAAGGCTTTGTGCCTGAAGACCTTACCAACCTAAGTCTATACTGTAAGCCACTAAAGATGTTAAATCTAAAAATGTTAGATCTAAAGTCTTACAATAAAAACTCAAAATCATTAATCCACCTTGAAACTTCTTTTCATCTTTTCAAGGCTAACCATTTAAGAATACATTTGATAGGCAGGTATTCGTTTAAACCTGGGGACATATGTGCTATTGTTCTAATTTGCCACTTAAGTTCGTCGATCTCCAGCAACAGTTGCCAAGGGCCCTCTCTTATGTCCACTTGCCTTTGTTGTAAAGCAATAAATTTGAACTGGTGGTCGGGACATTCTACAGTGTGTGTCGCCAAAGCATTATTCGTATCTTTTTTACTTATAGCATAGCAATGTTCATAAATACATTGTTTGATTTTCCTTTCTGTTTTTCCAATGTAAAAGGCAGTACAGTGGTCACATAATGCGGTGTAAGTAGTGCTCCTATTGTCACAAGTAAATCTATGATTTATTTTATATACCTTGCCCCTAATGTTAACTTGATTTGCTACCAAAATGTATTTACACTGTGGACTTGCTCCACATTTGAACATACCACTAAGTCTATTAGAATGAGACTTTTTCTTTTGTTCAAGAAGTGCCTTAAGGTTAAGATTTCTTCTATATGTGATTTTTGGTTTAGCCCCTAACCTTTTAGATAGAGCTTGGTCTTCTAAAATAATATCCCAGTTTTTATTCAAAATTTGCCTAATATGTTGAGAATCTAGGGAAAATATACAAAGAAAGCTAGTCTTATATATGGTGTTCTTCGTGAGCAATGGCATATTACTTTGGTCAACAAAAGATGTGCTAGTGTGCTCTAATTGCCTACTCAGTAGAGGTTTAAAATGACCTGCATTACGTTTACTTGTAACTTCAATCTTGATGTTAGACACCAGGTTAATTGGATAACCTCTGTTTATAAACATGCTTTCTAACTTCTCACACTCGTCTTGAAAGTCAGAAATTTCTGTGATCATTCTAGCCGCCCTTACCATCTGTCCTTTAACAACCACTTTCTTTTGATGGTAAGGGTGGCTACTAGCAAAGTGTAGAAAAGCATTAGAATATGTAGGTTTCCTATAAATACTACTTTTAGACTTGGAGTTAGCTCTATCTATAGCTAATGAGATGTCAAGAAAATTAATGGTATTTTCATCTAAATTGTAAGTAAACTGCAGAAAATCTGTCAATGTGGTGATACTCGCTATAAATGGTGCCACTAAAGATTTTGGCCCCTTCCAGATGAAAAACATGTCATCCTGGTATCTGGTGTACCAGGTGACATTCTCTTGGAAGAGTGGATGGGTAAAGAGTAAAGTGTTTTCCCAATAGGCCATAATGGCATTGGCGAAGCTACCACTGCACGGTGAGCTCATAGCCACTCCAGAGTTTTGTAAATAGAAGTCACCCGCAAAAACCATAAAGTTGTTAGATAAGACGATCTCTAATAATGTTTCAATTACATAGATGTTTTTTTCTGGGACATTCTTAAATAAAAGAAAATCCCTAATCCAGTCCAACCCTAATTTCTGGGGAGTAATAGTATAAAGATCTTTTACATCAATTGTCAAAAGGCATGCTTCAGCTTGATATTCGATGTTGTTTATGTTGTTTAAGAAACCCCATGAATCTTTACAAATTTGAGGTTCTGATTCAATCAGTGGTTTTAGAATACTGTCAACATATTTAGCGCATGCATAAGTCACTGAACCTCAACCATCAACGATGGGTCTAAAAGGTGGGTTGTTGATTGATTTATGTAGCTTGGGTGTTCCGAAAAGAGCTGGTGTCTTGGGTGCTATCATGGATAAATATTGATGTAAATCTATGTCGATGTATGCTTCCAAAAACAAGTCTTCTAAGATGTTTTTAACTCTCTTATGGGCTAAATTGACCTCATTAATAGACACTTGCTTATAAACATCAGTGTCTAAATGTTTCATCATGCATTCAACATATGTAATGTGATCCATGAAAAGAAGCCCTCCACCCTTATCCGGCTTCATGACACGGATATTACATTCATTCAATAAATGAATAAAGTCATACTCAGATTTTTTAATATTCATATTACTATTGGACTGGTAAATGCTGTGATTGACCATAGCTCTAAAATCCATCTCACACATTCTTTCAAAAAGATTGAGACTGGGGTGTAAAGGTGGATTAAAAATACTAGAGACTCTTACAGAACTAACTAAAGATGTATTTTCACCTATCAGCATGTCCAAGTTGAGTTTACGGACAAATAGTTTTAAGTCAATAACATTTTTAACTAAGTCTGTTCTCCTGCTGGGAACAAAAGACAGTCCCTTTGAAAAAAAGTCCAGCATGTCTTGGGTTATATCCGATTCTGTAAAATTGTAAATACTAAAGTCACCTTCAGAACTTTTGTATATACGAGGATTAAGGCCATAGCTAGACACCTGTACTATCTCCTCCACTGTCTCCATCTGTTCCTTGGTTGTGGTTGTTTCCTGTTCGGCTGATGACTGTTCTGTTGCCGATTGGTATTCATATGAAAACCCTGCTGGTTGGATGCAGTTAGCCCCTCAGTATTATGACTGTTATTTGAAACTCTGTGCTGATTGGTGTTACCAACAGTATTATTGTTCCTGGAGCTGTTATTAGTGTTAAGTCTTTCACTACGTCGGAGTGGTTGTGCTTGGACATCACCTAAGAAAGAGTCTCTGTTACAGTTATTAGGTGTTCCAGGACCAACCATATTATTCAACTCGGAAGGCTGATTGAAAGTATTTGAAACTATAGGAGAAAACCTACACCACCAAAACACACACATAGAAACACAAAACACACACCTACATTCATGGAGGCTCTCAATAAAAACCTGCCCAAGCATCAGGGACATCCAAAGCATAAATGCAAGCAAACTCCACCCCCCAACACAACCCAAATGACACATAGCCCACAAACTCAGTGTGCCACTCAACCACAGCCCATAAGGCATAACAACGTACCCAACACTCTAGTCATAGGTGACTCTATAGTCAGGCACACTGATGTTCCACTCACTAGACTAAACAAGGAGAAAGTTACTGTCAGCTGCCTGTCATGTGCCAGGATCTGCCACATAACGAATGCACTCAGGTCACTCCATAATAAGTACAAATATGACACTGTCATTGTCCATGTTGGTGTGAATGACCTGAATTATCTCTGTGTCACTGCTGGACAGAGGCACAATAAACTAATGGGCACAGTATTTTTTAACATAAGGGGTGGCGTAAGCCACAAAACTTTGGGCTAGGCTTATAAATGCCTTAGGGCAAATAGCCTAGTATAAACCTATGAACCTATGAACCTGAGACGTACCTCCCTGGACTACATGAAAAGAGACATGGAGGAGCTCTCTGATCTTGTATCCCAGGCAGGTATGACCCTAACCCTGAGTAGCATCCTGCCATCACCCAGAATGATATCACAGTACAAGGACAAAATGATTGACTTCAACAATTGGCTAAGCTTCTGGTGTCATTCTAAGGGGATCCAGTATTTGTCTGCCTGGGACGACATGATTGACAGTCCACGATGCTTTGCCAGAGATGGCCTGCACCTGTCACCCTTAGGATTCCGGATACTGGCTAAGAATCTTGCAACCCCTATAGTGCCTTTTTTAGGCAAGGTTCAAACGGCAAATTCACCACCATAACAGGTACAAGCAAGCAAAATCTGAGGGTAATGCTACTCAATGCTAGAAGTCTAAACCTCAAAATGCACTCACTCGAGGCACTCTTTAAAATGAAGAACATTGACATCTGTGCAGTGACAGAGACCTGGTTCAAAGCTCCAGAGAGCACCCCTGCATTACCAGGCTTCAATTCATACCACACCTTTCGGCCACCTAACCCAGAAAGAAGCACTAAAGGCGGAGGCGTGTCCATATTCATTAAGGATATCCACACCTCCAGGCTAGTTGCACAGCATAATGCATCCGAGATTATCCAAGTGCAACTAACTCTGGGCAAGACCGCAATCCAAATTGTAGCTTGCTACAGACCCCCCACCATGCCCCAGGATTCACACTCCTCATTTCTTGATACACTGGAAAGTATTAGGGTACAACCCAACACCCGAATAATGGGCGATTTCAATTACCCCCACCATTAACTGGGAAAACTACTCATGTACAAACTCTTTTGCTCAACATTTTCTAGAATTCATAAATTCCAACGCCTTGGATCAATTTATTCACACCCCCACCAGGGGCAGCAATATCCTAGACCTGATCATTACCAACATGGGAAACCGGTGTTCCACACCAGAGGTCAATTCCTCGTTGGTCAGATCCGACCACAAGCTAATCAGCCTAGACATCCACATCCCACCCCCAGCCCCAATTAGGGAAACCATCGTAAAAAACTTCTCAAAAGCCAACTTCACACTTCTTAAGACAGAAGTGGCAAACTTCATGACACCCATGCAGACGGACAATAGAGGTATGACTGCCGAATCCTACACAAATGCACTTTATAAGCACTTACACGAGTGTATGGATCATGCTATCCCTAATAGAACCAAGATGATATCCATAACTAAAAGGAAGCCAATCTGGTGGACCTCTGCCATAAACAAACTCTACAACAGAAGAAAGAAACTGTTGCAAAAGAGTAAAATTCCATGACTGGAGGAACTCCTGATCAACCTCAGTAAGAAGCTGAGATCCTCATAAAATCCTCCAAAGCTAGTTACGAAAACAAAATTGCCACTGACTCTAAAGACAACCACAAAGCATTCTATAGCTATGTCAAGAATCTAAATGGGAACACTCAAATCTGCTCTGAGTTACAGCATAATGGCACTAAATATACAGAACCAACTGATATTGCCAACATCCTAGCAGATAGGTTCAGTGCTAACTTTACCCCCTCTCACCCCCTAGAGGGCCCATCTCTATACCTGAAGAATGCAAAGTTCCTATAATCACGGCTGCACAGGTAAAAAACACACTCTCCAAAGCCAAGGACACAGCATCCATGGGACCTGACAATATCCCAGGCTGCGTTCTACACGAACTACAGAATGAACTGGCACCCTACCTAAGTACCATGTTCAATCATAGCCTCACCTCAGGCTTTGTACCCACTGAATGGTGCACCGTGACAGTTATCCCACTCCACAAAGGGGGAGCCACGACGGACCCCGGGAAATACTGCCCCATTAGCCTGACGAGCCTGGTCTGCAAGGCCATGGAACGTATCATCATGGAACTCATAAACAAAGACATTGGTAATCTCCAAACTCTGGACCCTACACAGTTTGGATTTGTAAAAGGCAGATCATGTCTCCTAAACCTGATTGACTTCTTTGAAGCAGTCACCAAAGCCATAGATCAGGGTAAAATGGTTCACACAGCTTATCTAGATCTCGCCAAGGCTTTCGACACCATACCCCACTCTGGAATTATAGATAAGCTCACTAAACTAGGTATAAATCCCTATGTCACAAGATGGGTTGCCAACTGGCTCACGGACAGAACCCACACTGTGAAAGTAGCGGACTCCAAATCCGACATCAGACCAGTGACAAGTGGAGTACCACAGGGTTCAGTCCTGGGTCCTCTCCTGTTTGGTATCTACTTCTGTGAAGTGCAGGCCAACACAGAAGGTCTTTGGCTAACAAAGTTTGCAGATGACTGCAAACTAGGAGCCATAATCAAAACTCCTAATGATGTGGACAAACTACAAAAGGGCCTCAATGAGACAGATACCTGGTGTCAAAGCCATGGCCTGAAGCTCAATGCCAAAAAGTGTATTGTCATCTCCTTTGGTAAAAACTCTGTACCCATGAAATACCACATAGCTGGTAGTCTACTTAATGCTGAAAATGTGATGAGACCTTAGGACACAGGTGGACAGTAGTCTCTCCTTTGATAATCACATCGCCACAGTGGTCAGGAAATCCTTCTACATGGCTCATCTCATCATAAAAGGATTCTCATCCAGAAAAAAAAGAGGTCATTGTTCCCCTCTACTCATCACTCATTAGACTCATTATAGAGTACAACGCCCCTTTTGGTATGTACCTCACAAGACATCTACAACAACTGGAAAGACCCCAGAAATACCTCACAAAGAGTATTACTGGCCTCAAACATATGCCCTATGCAGACCGTCTCAAAAAACTACAGCTTTATTCCATCGCATATCGCCTACTCAGGTGCGATCTCTGCCTAACATACAAAGCTATGTCAAACCCAGAGCTGTTGGACATGCTCCACTTAAAGAAATCCCAATCCCTCTGAGCTACATGCTCTAGGGACCTTAACTTTGTCACCACAATAAACAGAACATGCTGGAGGGATAGATTCCTGTCCCAGAGACTTCCCATACTCTGGAACAAACTATCTATCTATGTCAAACAGAGCTCCTCATTAGTACTCTTCAAGAAAAATCTTGATGATTGGATGGGAAATGGGAAATTCACCCCGGGGATCACTTCTGTGGCTCTGCTCGACAGGGGCACAAAAAAATAATTTTCTTGGGTGGCGAAAGCCAGGGTACATTTTTTGGCTAGGCTTGTATGGGCCCTAGGGCCAATAGCCTAGTACCTACCTATGAACCTATGAATTATGAGGGGGTCTAGGATAGGCTTTGTTGTTAGAATAGTCATGCACATCTCGAGCTATTTTTTTCTTCTTTGTTGTTAACAATTTAATCATGGTTGCCTCGATACTTGTGAAAATCCGAGCATACTCGTATTTATATCTCGGAAATTCATTATGGTTTTAATTAGGTGTTCTAAAATCTCTAATTCAGCTTTATGTACACCAATTTCCATTTTATAAAAGTTAATGAGCGACCCCAAAAACTCAAAACCTTGTCTATCAAATAATTCCAAAAGTTCTCGATGAAAAGGAGAGTCTTCTACTAAACCTACAGGGTAGCGCCACTGACGCAACCCTTTAGGTATTATCTTTTTGTCTATGCATTCTTGTTACATATGCAACTTCTAGTTGCAATTTTCTGCATTTGTATAGCTTCAGATCGAAATCATTGATACTAGTAGATAAATCACTCACCCTGGGTTCATTATCGTGTCCATTGCTGGCATTGTTGTCAGGGCCAAAGAAGTTGTTATTGCTCAAGAAATTGGCCATAGAAGGAATCATGCTTTCTTGAGCTGTCACGTTGTCTTCATCCATTACAATGTTATTCCCTGGGTCCCTGTTGTTAGTTAGTGATGTTGGTAATCCCAAACTGCTGGCAGGTAGAATAACAGAGTTAGGAGCTGACGTTGTTCTTGCTTCTAACAAGTTATGTTGGCTAACGTTAAGTGCTGCTTGGCTTAAAGGCTGCATACAGATGTTGTTTGACAGCGATGCATTAAGCCGTTGAGTTAGGGCATCGACTTGCCCCAACAAAACCTGGACTAACGCTGTTAAGTTACCAATGCTGTTGTCCTGGTTAGACGTATTCAAAATGTTCACGTCATCCTGCATGAAAAGAACTTGAGTTGCAGCTCTGGTTTTGTTCACCATAGAAACACAAACAAAACCCAAAACTAAAACTAAAAAGGAAACACAACAAACTCTTTAAAAGCGAAAAAGATACTCAATAAGAGCCGGCAAACTCCACACAATCCTTCGTTTAATGAGCGCTTTCGGTGGGGGCAATGCCTCACCTTCGTCAGATAAAACTAAAAACAATTGACCCTGTTTTTATAGAGGTGTCTTGAAAATAAATTAAAGAAGTTAATTAATTAATTAAATACAATCAATCATATAATTAATGCCAAGAAATGTATAGTTATCCCCTTTGGAAAAAAAGCATGTACCCATGAATTACCACATAGGTGGCAGTACACTAAACATCGAAAGTGTGATGAGAGACTTAGGGACACAGGTGGACAGTGGTCTCACTTTCCATAACCACATCGCCACAACAGTCAGGAAATCCTTCTATGTGGCACACTTCATCACTAAGGGCTTTTCATCCAGAAAAAAGGAGGTCATTGTCCCACTGTACTCATCCCTAATTATATCCATTATAGAGTATAATGCCCCATTTGGTATGTACCTCATGAGACATCTGTAACAGCTGGAAAGGCCACAGAAATACCTCACTAAAGGAATCACAGGCCTAAAGCAGATGCCATATGCTGACCGTCTAAAAAAACTCCAGCTATACTCTGTGGCATATCGTCTACTCAGAGGTGATCTCTGCTTAACATGCAAGGCCATGTCAAACCCTGAGCTGTTGGACATGCTCCACTTAAAGAAATCCCAATCCCTCAGAGCCACACGCTCCAGGGATCTAAACCTTGTCATCACAATGAACAAAGCATGCTGAAGGGATAGGTTCCTGACCCAGAGACTTCCCATTCTCTGGAATAGACTGCCCATACATGTCAAGCAGAGCGCCTCCTTGGCCCTCTTCAAAAGGAACCTTGATGATTGGATGGGAGATAGGAAATTCACCCTGGGGATTATGTCAGTCGCCCTGCTGGACAGGGGTCCAGAGAAGTAAATATTGTGGGAGGAACTATCCAAGAAATTGTTATGGCTAGGTTTGTATAGGCCCTAGGGCCGATAGCCTAGTACCAACCTATGAACCTATCTATGTGCCCTGAAAAATCCAACCTTGATTAATCTCCTATTCCTTCTCAGTACTAACAGTACATCAAATACTCTGCAAAAAGAACTAAATCTTTGTCAGCAGATAAATAAGACACACTGGCATGATAGATTCCTATTGCATTGTATTTGTCACCTCTGGAAGAAACTTTCACTAAAGGTAAGCAGAGTAGCACCCTTGCCACCTTCAAGGTAAACCTAGATAATTGGATGGAAAGCCTCAAATTCTCTTCTAGTCTATCTTGTCCTGCCCTCCTTGAGGCTAGACGGAAATGCTGATTTATTTATTTATTGTTTTGCTAGGCTTAAAATGGTCTGCCGACTGGTTGCCCTAGCACTTGCCTATGAACTGTATAGATAGAAGGACTGAGATTTACATTTAACACGAAGACAGAGAAACTAGACCTTATTCAAGCTACAGATGTTTTTTTGTGGCTATAGGCAGTAGTTCTTTCAGTCTACTGCCCCTTTGAATGGCAAAAGCAGTTCTCTTATATTGCCACAGCTGGGAGAGGAGCTGTCATTAGCCCCCGCTGCCTCATTCCATAAACCAGTTTATTTAAGGGCATGATAGTAGCATGTTCAGCAAATTGTAATGTATCTTGTCAGACTTTCATGCAAGCAATTATGGAATCAAGACACATGACAGAATTTATATCCATCTCTCATTAGATTTTCATTTCAAATGTGTTCAGATCCATAGTGATCAGGGAAGTTTCTGCATACTAGCAGATATTAAAGAAAATACCACATAGCTGTTTCTTTTCCTTCTTACAAGGCAGTGTGGGGGGAATCTATTCAATATTCTTCTTAGTACTAAGACTGAAGTTTCCTGGGGGCTAATTCTAGACTCTTCTAATCTCAACAAACACCCCAATGTTAGGAAATTCAAAAATTAATAACTCTATACAGTATTGCCCATGTTTCAAGAGGCATAGATGACCATGCTAGATCTTAAGTCTGTTTGCTGGCGCAGTCATTGTGATCAGTCATGACACAAAGCTTCTCTACTTCAAAGTAGGCAATCAACATTTTCAGGTCGCGGTTCTTCTCATTGGTTTGGCAATGGTTCCAGGGATATTTTCATTGTGTTTAGCATGAGCAGTCATGGGTTGCAAGCTAAAAGGGTATGCATTTGTCTATATTTAGATGAACATCAGATCCAGACTTGGCAATTCAGTCAGCTGGTAGTCAAAGTCAAGTAATAGTCATGTTTTTGATTCCCTTATATTTCACATTCATTCAAAAGAAGTTAGACTTTGTCTGCGCTTAGACAAACTATTACTTGAAGTATACCTGGACACAATTCAGTATAAATTATATTAACGTAAGAGAGTATAACTTTAGTGGTGACTTTAATCAGCATGATTCATTTTTATTCTGTGTTGGTGAGGATCTCCATGGTCATTCTGACACATCAGCCATTATCACAATGGTCCAATGTACAAAGTTATATAATTTTTAACACTTTTAGGAGCTTTTTGTATTAGTGTGATCTGAACCATTGAAATTAAAATTTGCAATGCTTCCTTCTCTGGTCAAAAAAAATGAGATTCAGCAATCATTCAGAATGCAAGTAGGTCTTTTCATTCTCCTCAATTAATACAAATTCCGGAAACTGCTGTCTCAAATTTAGGTTGGAGAGCACATCTGAAGTCCTTAAAGGTCCAGGAAATATGGCATTCATCTTAAACAGTCCTGTCTATAAAAATAAAGTCATAATTTTAGCAGTCCATGCCTTTAGGATGTCTATTTGACTAGTATTGCTAAGAGTGGGTCATCAACAATTCTAACATGTAGTAAATACAGTAAATAAGGATAATGCAGCATTATTTTCAGTGCTGGCTAGTCATACAGTGGTGTAGTCTAGAGTTATCCACAGATTCTTATTTGGTGGCACTTAAGTTCAGTGAAAAGCAATATGAAAACACATTCCCTGAGCTGATAATTTCAGATGCCTCATGACTGACAGCTTATGCTACAAGTATTTTTCATGTCCTGTTAATTTGAAAAGATGTGGACATAAATTTCTCTATCTCAAAATAATTCTGAAATTTAAAAATTCTAAAATGTTGGAAAAGAGCTCTCCATTACTCATACACTCTTTGATTCAATTGATTCAAACGTTTTCAGTAAAAGTGAACACAAAAAAAATTGAATTCATGATCATGATAACTCTATTCTGGCAGGACAGTAATGGGTTTCCCTCATAAGGGAGCTGGCAGTACAATTCTTTGACTTTCCAAGCTGGGACAATCTTTTGATGCAGAATGGAAAAAAGTGTTTTTTTTTTTTTTGTCGTGGTTCTAAGTACTGTATATCCCTAAGCTTTTGAGTCTGACATCAAGTAGGTAAGATATTCTCTAAAATAGTAAGATTGTTCTAGAATGCCAGAAAATCTACTACTAGGAGGTCTTACTTGTCTACATTGAAGCATTTCTTTCATTATTGTGATAGAAAACAATAAGTTCCTCTCAATCCGCAAATCTTACATTATCAGTTATCTCAATGATAAACATACCAAATTCATTTTACCTTAGTAAAGTGCTTTAGGAGGAAGCCTAGTTATGTTCTTAGCTTTCTAAATTTTGTGGATGTCTTAGTCCTATGACTACAAGATATGGTCTGTTAATTATTTTTTAAGCAAAGTCTTTTGTCTTCCATTTTACTGAGTGTTTTAATAAGCATATGGTGAGCTAAAACTGAGTCATGTAGACTAAATGGTAAAATAATCCAGGAGATTTTTGCAGATTAGCTCTCAAGTGATAACAAATCTCATGTCTGTGGAGTTTTAATAGCTCAGTCCCCAGGTGAGACAAACCTTATGTCTGCAGTCCCAGTCTATGTGACCACCATATGAATGTAATAAAACAGATAGATTGCATCTAGACTGCCTAAACATGAATGTAGACTCTCTTTCCGAGGCTTTGACAGTGATTAAAATGGCCTGTGCTTCAGTGACCCAAACTACTGAGCAGTTGCAGTCTTGTAGGTCAGGAATATGGAGGCCTTCATAATGTACAAGTTAGGCAGGTTTTCTTGGGACTGAGCAGCACCCTTGGTTCTTTGATACAGCAAAATAATTACGAACTTGTCAAAGCTGATTACCAGGAGAAATGTGCCTGATAGACCATTCTGCATGTAGTTGGACTTCCACAAAATGTAGAAGGTTAAGGACATAATAAAACAAATACCACCACAACAATGCAAAGATAAGCCACAAAAATGTCACAATAAACAATACAAGAATAGTTATGGTAAGTGCTTTCACTCTTTAATACATCCAGTAAGAACTTCATCAGACCAACTTGAGTTAAAAGAATACAAAGCATTTAAACTGAAACATCAGCATCACATGTACATTAAGAACCAATCACAATATTTCATATAAATGTAAAATACATGAACAATATAGCCAACGCATAAAAAAACTTAAACATTTAAGTATGTAAATCTTTTATAACAACACTGCAAATTACTTTATAAAGGATTTAATATTGATACATTCATTTAAGTCAGGAAACTCATCTGCATCTAAAAATATCTGCAGTCTAACTTCCTTACACTCTAATTCTACTGCTCAAAATCACACCAGCGACATATATCATGCAAAGTATCTAAAACAAAAAAAAACTAATTTTTTTAAACTATTTACATGAAACTGCATGCATAGCTAAATCATTATTTAAATTTTTATTTCTAATATCTAAAACCTGCTTGTAAATGTTTTATCTCCCAAACCCCTGCTTATACTCATCAAGGGTACCAGAGCTTGTCATAGATTTGGTGTGCATGGCTAGACTTAAAAATGCCTTTGTGGTTGTTAGCCTAGTAAACACATATGAACCTATGAATCTATAAATTCTTTCTGACAGCATTCTGTTGGTCTTGCCAATATAAAATGCTACACAGGTGTCACAGTGTGCTGAATAGACAGCGTTTTTAGACTCACACATAAACATAGTTTTTACATCAGTTGCATCGATTATTTTGCCAGTATGCTTAATAACAATAGCTTGACTATTAGATAAATACCCACACTGTTCACAGGCCTGACAACTACCTGTTCTGCTTACCATAACTGCTCTTGTATTGTTTATTGTGATGTTTTGTAGCTTATCCTTGCATTGTCATGATGGTATTTGTTTTTTAGTGTTTACATGACTGCCTCGATGACTGGATCTTCACTTTTTTGGTTGTAATATTTTCCAGCTTTACAGTGTTTGCTGTTAACCACATATAAGTATGTCACAAGATGATGTTAACCTTGAGTTGTTGCTACATTCTGTACCAAATGAATTTACTTTTAGCCAGTCACTCATGGAATTGTTGACAAAAACGCAGGCTATTTTTAGTAAGCATGCTCAAGGTCTTCCGCAACATGTTTCAGATGTATGGTATGAGAATTCAGGTTTTGGATCAAACAATATTTTTGATAGAACCCTAGCTGCAGAGTCACATTCTCATCCAACTATGTTTGGTTCAAATGAACAACTTATTACAGGTACTGTGAATCCTTTTTTAAGTAACAGCTATACTCTTATGGAGTCCCACAATGCATATTCTCATGACGTGTCAGAAGAAGAATGCAAATCCAGTATTTATGATCTGGAATCTAAACTGTTAAAAGTTCTCATACGCTAATGTTTTCAACTTAATCTGGAATATTGCATCAGCATCAAACAAGTTCCTATGGGCCTTCATTTGTTCAAGTTTCAGAATGGGATTACTAAGGATGATGGGCTTTATCATATTTTGGTTGATTTATTTAATAATACTGGTCTAACACTGCTGAAACATTTGGTTGATCCAAATATATCTAAAACAGAGGCTTTAAGCAATCAAGTTAGAAGCCTTGATAGCAGTGTTAGGCAGAATTGATATTTTAACAGTTGGTCCTCCATTTATCATGTTTTATTTTGCCAGAGTTGAAAAGCAAGTTGTGACTATTGTTGCATGGAAGCAAAAATAAAAAAAAAGCTAAGTAGATATGCTGAAATTTATAAGGACAATTCAGCATATCCGTTACTGTATAGTTCAGTTACTGTTGCTTGGGTAGTTAAGAATGGTATTGCTGCTGGTCCTAGATTAGATTACCCTGATTTGCCTGCATCAGATTCAATGAATTATTCTTCTGAGTTTCCTCCTTTGTTGAATCATGTTAATAGGATAACTAATACTATGGATTAAATTAATCATAGTGCTACAATTGATAGTGCAAGCAATGCCAATGAATTTTCTTTTCATCAGGACTTGAATCATTCCAGTCAGAGAACATTTTCCCCTGTAAGGTCCAGAGGTAGGAACATGATGATAGACAGAGGATGATGAAGGAGAAATTAAGTTGTCCAGTGTTCAATTTGAGTGAGCCAATGTGTTTGAGCATCATATTAATTTATTAAATAAAGGTTTATCAGTTATTCCAGCTAAACATGCAAATTTGGTATAATTAGCTGTTGATTTTAGATTATATATAAGGAAATTGAATTTAAAATTTATTTAAAATCACTTTGATAGGTTTAATAAAGGTAAGTTTAGTTTAGTACATAAATAGTATTTATAATCCTTGATTATGCAGTACTTTAAGCCCTTTTCAAGATGCTTGCATTAATAATTTTAAAGATTTGGTACATAAGAAAATATCCAATAGAGTGTATAATTTAAATAAGTATGAAACTGATACAAAAATAACATGCACCTTAGAATTATGAGAGATGATAAGGGCAATAGTGTTGTTGTTATGAATACTGAAAAGTATATTGAATGTATTAAACTGATGTTGTCAAATGATAAATGTAATAGATTGGTTTCTAAATATTTTATGTTACAGCAGTTTTCTAGTGTTGATTCCATGTTGTGTGATTTACTTTGTCGGGAGATTATTGATTATTCTACTTATGAATTTTTGGAAATTGATCATCCTAAAGTTGGGGTTATTTTCGGTATTCTGAAGATTCATAAGGATGTAAATAACAACACATTTAGGGCAATATTTCTGTTCATAATGTTAAGGCTGAATATATTGTGTCATGTTTAGATACTATATTGAATCCTGTGGTGCAATGTTCAACTTGTTATTTACAGAATTCATGTGTTTGTTTAGATTTACTCGAAGAATATAATTTTAAACATACTGAAACTATATTAGTTACTGTTGATGTTATATCTTTGTATACTGTGATTGATTGGGATATCAGTATAGATTCATTGTGCATCTTTATTTAAGTAAATGTACAGATTTTTACAATAGTAAGATTAATGCAATGTGTTTATTGCTATGATTGGTACTTGCTAACAAATTTTTTATGTTTCAAAATTATATTTATTAAAAATTGAAGGGTATTTTTGCTAATGTTGTCATGGCATGGTGGGAACAAGATTTTTTGATTAAGCATCCATTGTATCAGTTGCTTAGTTTTTATAGAAGATATATAGACAATTTGATTTTTATTTGGAATAGTACTTGGAATGATTTTTTTTATATTTTTGAGGCTATTAATCATAGCACTGATTTTTTTTAAATTTTACTGTCAGTGCTAAGGGATATAATATTATTATTTTTAGATCTGATGATTAATTTGAATTTAAGCACTTTTATATTTCATAGTACTTTAAAGTCTACTTTTGTTAATAATTATTTGTATTATAACAATATGCATCCTAAGTTTATGAAATTGAATATAGTTAGCAGCAATTTATTAGACTTAGCAAATAAAGTAGTGATGATGATATTTTCATAAAAGAATTAGATATTTTAAAATCTTTATTTATTGGTTGAGATTATCCATCTAGTAGACTTTGAAAAATATATAAAGAAATAGTTAATAATAGATTGGACAAATTCCAACCCATTTTATGGAGTGGTTATAAAGCTAAGTCTAATGTTAATACTGCGCTTCAACATTCATTTGCCTTGCCTATGATAAGGATAGTATAAAAGCAATTGTTAATAACTAGAAAATTATTCAGGGTAATAATGGCTTAGTTAGTACTGTAGGCAGAGTTTCCATGTTTACTTATAAAAAATGTATCAATTTGCCATGGTACTTTAATAATTCATTTACTAATATGTATGTTGGTTATTCCTGACCAAGTTGTCACCTCACAGCAAGAGGTTCTCCCATTTGATTCTCAGCTGGAGCATCTTCTGTGTGGAGTCTGCATGTCCTCCCTGCAGTTGAGTGGCGTGCGAAAGACATGCATGAATGGGCGTGCCTTCGTTGAAGATTGGACATTGGGCTGGCACCTTGGCACCATAAAAATTGACTGCCAATCATTAGCGGACCGGAGTTCCACTGTGGCGACCCCTAACCAGGAAAAGCCGAAAGAAAAACAACAACAACATGGAACATATAATTGTCAGGTTTGTAAACAGTGTAGGTAATTATCTAATAGTCAAGCATTTGTTATTAAGCATACCAGCAAGTTAATTAATGTAAAAAGTAGGTTTGTGTGTAAGTCTAAAGACATTGCCTATTTAGCACACTGCGACACGTGCAAGACATTTTATGTTGGTAAGACCAACAAAATGCTGTCAAAAAGATTTTATGTGCATGTTTTACCTATTAGAAATAAAGATTTAAATAATGAAGTCCATAGACCCCTCCATCCCCCAGGACAAAGCCTCCTATCCTTCTCACTTGCACGCCTATGGAACTCCCTTCCCCCCACCATTCGCACAATCGCTAGCATCCTAGTTTTTTAAAAATCACTACACTCTCACCTAACATCCACTTGGGAATGCTCCTGCTCCCATCCCTCATAACCTACTCTTTTTCACAATACCTTTTCTCTACTCCTTCTTTTAAATCCCTTATAGCAAAGGCATGCTTGCATGCCTGCCTGCAGCATATAACTCCCTAACTACACCGGTAATTTCTTAGCTCTCTATCTATCCTAAAAAAAAAAAAAAAAAAACCTTCTAACTTTCATTTTGTCTTTTTTTGGTCTGTGTCTATACTACTCTCAATGTAAACTTGCTAGATTAAGTGTTATAAAACTAATTTGTACAAATGATAGTCTTTGTAATCATCATGTAATCAAGTGTGCTATTAAATCCTTGTATAATCTAAATGTGGAGCTTTTCTCCCCAGGACTCCATTGAAAACGGGTTCTCAAGGCCCAATGGACTATCCTGGTAAAACAACTGCAAATAATAAATAAATAAATAAATAAATAAAATAAATATGCAGTATCATGTAAAGCATTTAAGAAATGTAGTTTTTGTTTTAGATACTTTGCATGATATAGGTCGTGGGAGTGATTTTTATTTTAGATACTTTGCATGGTATATGTCTTGGGGGTGATTTAAGTAATATCCACAAAGTAAAAAAGTGGTGGCAGCTGAAGAAGTTTTGGTCAAAGAACTAAGACAAACGCGCTAACTGTATTGTATTAAATTGTGTTTTGCTCACTCATCTGCCACCGCTTAAGTTTTTGTCAAGTTACTGGTTTGGGATTTAAGTAATATGTTAGAGTGTAAGGAAGTTAGATGGCAGATATTTTAAGATGTGGACAGGTTTCCTGGCTTTAATGAAAGGATCAATATTAAATGTTTTTTAACAGTATCATATATTTAATTTATTGTGTTGTTATATAAGATTTGTATTTAAATGTTTCAGTTGTTTTATACATTGGTTATATTGTTCATATATATTACATTTATATCACCTATTGTGATTGGTTCTTAATGTACATGTGACACTGACATTTCAGTTTAGATTCTTTGTATTCTTTTAAATCGAGTTGGTCTGATGAAGTTCTTACTGGTTGTATTAAAGAACAAATGTGCTTACCTTAAGTGTTCTTGTATTGTTTATTGTGGCATTTCTGCAGCTTATCCTTGCATTCTCATGGTGGTATTTGTGTTTTTTTTTTGTGGTTATATGGCTGCCTTGGTGGCTGGGTCTTCGCTTTTAGGGTTAAGGACATAATCTGGCTTTTTCCTAAAGCAGTGACTTCCACAGAGTTAGAACAAATTTGGCCAATTTGCTGTTAAGAGACCACATTATTAATGTCTAGCAACAGGAGGATCCACTTTTCTAATAATTAGACTCTTCAACTACAAAGAGAACCAATTTGCACTTCACATAGCTTGTTTAAGCCCCTTTGCACTTATTAATGCAGAATGTTTTGTTTTGATAATGATATTTTTCTGCAGAACTGTTGAGGAAATGATGGGAATGGGGGGGGGGGGGCTTGATGACATTTCCTTGACAATGCGGTATCAAATATAGTCTCGTGTATCCTGAAAGACTGAAAGTTAATCCTTTGGGGATTCATTAGTGGAATTACCTGCTTAACAAAATGTACAGGTTGTTACCAAGGAAGAAACAGATACTTTCCATCAGCATTCCCCTCCTGGCTGTAAAAAATATAGCTTAGCAGAGGGTCTCTAGAGGGAAACCTAAAGTTTGCGAAATAATCACCTTCCCAAGAATTTGCTCTGAGCCCTTGCTTGGTCACTGCTCCAAAAAAGTTTCCTCACTGATGGACTGCAAGACTTTGGGCCTTGAGATTGTATTATTTTTAGCTCACTGGATGTCTCATTTGAAAATAATTGTCATATTTTTTTTTTATTTCACTGAATAATTACACATGTTCAACCTACAGATCACTATTGTAGTAGCCTAAACTATTTGTGTCCTACCATTTGTGAATAGTGACTCATTTGGAAGGCCACATGGAACTTTTGGTTGACTAGCCATTCTTCAAGGCTGGGAAGATTGGAGGCAGACACTGTGTAACTGCCAGTTGGCTAGTAATCATTCAGGGCTAGACAGAAAAGTCCAGTCAGGGAAACCTTCACCTAAATCTATTTTTTCTGAAGACAACATGTCCTTTTGAGGTGTAAATATTGGGATTTACTAGGAAAATAAATGTTTTTAAGACTTTTATTATATTTTTAAGGGAGTTTGTGTAAATGCTTATGTGAAATTTTCTGTAAAAAAATCTATTTTTGAAAGAATTTGTCTTCAGGCTCCACTTCCTCACAAAGTGTCTGGCTCCAGGCATTGCTTATTGGAGACTTCAAGACATGTGGAGTGTTTTCTTAAGTTATGTGAGAGTGATTTTTAC
Source organism: Protopterus annectens (assembly GCF_019279795.1). Classification (NCBI taxonomy): domain Eukaryota; kingdom Metazoa; phylum Chordata; order Ceratodontiformes; family Protopteridae; genus Protopterus; species Protopterus annectens. The sequence continues at coordinate 1,933,648,937 of NC_056725.1, read as the reverse complement.
ACATTGTTTTCATGTTGTAACAAAAAAGGCAGGTATTATAATCTAACACAATCTGAGTCAAGATGTTTACAAGAACTTAAACAAAATGATGGTATCACTATCAAACCCGCTGATAAGGGGGGCGGGGTAGTACTTATGAATACATCTGATTATGTAACCAATATGTTGAATATGCTTCTTGATGATGTTACATATAGGGAGATCAATCAGAATAAAATTCTTGAAGTGATACACAATGTTCATGAAACACTATATGACATGATAATGTGTCGGCAAATTAGTCCCGAGCTCTATGATTATCTTTTAGTGAAACATCCAGTTACACCCATCATTAAGGGACTACCCAAGATACATAAAGGGGTTATTCCAACACCAATGAGACCAATAGTTTCTGGTGAAGGTTGGGTGACTTCTCATGTCTCCAAATTTATTGAATATCTACTCAGGCCTGTTGTTAATCAATTTCCGTCTATCCTAAGGGACACTTATCATCTTTTGGAAAGTATAGATACTCTAACACTAGATGTGACTGATCAATGTTACCTACTTATAACATTAGATGTGAAGAATCTCTTCACAGTTATACCAAATGAAATAGGTATACAATATGTTAGACAGCTGCTGGTTAGTGAAACCTCCTTTACTAATGATAGGAACACCCTAGTTTGCCAGTTACTTGAACTTGTTCTATACAATAATGCATTCATGTTTGGAGACAAATGTTATTTGCAACAGTGGGGGGTAGCCATGGGCACCCCCTGCACGAATACCTATGCGAACCTGGTGTTATACCAGTGGGAGAAAACACATGTTTTTCCACATGAAATGTTTAAATCCATTAAACTTTATAAGCGTTTTGTTGACAACATACTTATTGTATGGGAGGGTACTGTACAAACATTTGATCAGTTCTTATGCTATCTGGAGACAACTACTACTTTTCTCCGATTCACAAAAGAGGTCTCTAACACAAAGGCACATTTTTTAGATGTGACATTGAATCTTACTGACAGTGGATCTATTGTGTCGTCCCTATACAGGAAACCGGTGTGGAAAAACACTTTTCTGACCTTTGACAGTATGCATCCTAGACATGTGTTCTATGGCATTGTCAAAAGTCAATTCGTGAGAATACAAAGATTGTGTAGAGATGAACACTCCCTTCACATGGAAGCAGACTTCATGGAATCCCTGTTCGTAGATAGGGGTTACCCTATAGATATGGTCAGAAACATTAGAAATAGTGTCTTGAGGGATACTAGCTGCCTAGGCACGCCATCTCAAGCGACGAATGTTGTTATGTTGAGTCACACGAACCATAGAGATGGATATAAAACATCTGGCACAGATAATACTTTAAGATTCACCATTAAATTTACTAGTGATATTAATAATATACAGCAAGTGGTTGCACGTAATTGGAAAGTCCTAGTTATGGACCCCCCAACCAGAAGGCTTGTTAGTGACAGACCCAGGTTTCTTTATACCAATAGTGACAATTTAAAATTGATCCTGTGTAATGACCATATTCAGATGTGTAAGTCTACCACTCCTATGATTCGGACTCCAGGCACTTATGCCTGTAACCATTGTAGTAGATGTGTTTATATTAGTAGAGTCCAAGATTTTCATCATCCTGTTACAAAATTTATGTTTGTTCCCAGCATTTATGCCACATGTAATACGAGGAATCTTGTCTATCTTGCCAACAGTCAGTCCTGTTCAGCCTTTTATGTAGGTCTAACGAAAAGAAGGTTACAGGATAGAATATACAATCATTTCTACGACATACGTAAAGGCAATGAAACCAATGCATTAGCCCGACATGTTTTAGAGTATCCTTCTCATGTGTTTCATTTTAGGGTTTTACAAGTAGTGAAGATAAACCCTAGGGGTGGTGACACTAGTAATGATTTATCTTCTGTTGAGCTAAAGTGGATTATAATGCTTGGTGCCCATCTAGCTCCAGGTTTGAATAATCAGATATCTATTAAACCTGTCCTTGAATCTAGACGGTCTTAATACTGTTTATACATTTTTTACATTTTTTTACATTTTCTACAATGCCTACTAGATTGGTTATTTACTCTAGGATGGTGTGTTTCATACATTAATGTGTTTAGATATCACTTTTGTATATATCCATTTTTGCATTTATACTTTTGTTAGTTAAACTAATGCATTCTTTATATTAGGCTTTACAGATAGGCTATTGATTGTATATTGATACGTTTTTTTATGTGTTTTTTTTATCTGGTTATATATTTTGTTTGTATTTAGATGTATATTTCTTCATTGAACCTGTATACATCTTTACGTATCTAGGAATAATATATCACTTACTGGTTAAGTACATGATGTCCTGAAATGAAGACTTTTCATGTAGTTTTTATACAGTTTTTAATGCACCCATGTTTTTACGTAATTTCATAGTGCTCTGTAGCGTAGCTTACTTTTCCATCAGCTGGACGTTTTAATTAATGTATTAATTGATTTTTTAATTGAATGATTTCCCGTCCTTGGAAGTATTTAAGTGCTTGTTTTTTGTACAAAGTTATCTGATGAAGCGTGGGTACTCCTACGCGAAAACGCTTATCACATTTTTTTATGTCAAAATAAAAAAGTTTTTGCTTCAGCTTAAGAACTCGTTTGGATTTTATACTTTCTGAATTGGATTATACATCGTGGTTGGATCTTCAGTTTTCTAGTTTGTTTCACTTGGTTTTGTTTGGCTGAAGATCCTTTCAGCGGTCTGGTTGCTTCTGTTTTTTACATTAGACTTCAAGACATTCACATATTTCTATATTTGGATAATTGTCTTATTTTTCCTGACTATTTTCCCAGTTGTCAAAAGTCTTTAGTAGGTGTTCAGAATCTTCTACTCAGTCTGGGGTTTCAAATGAACTTTCAGAAACCTCCTCTCATCCCCTCTCACAGAGCTATATTCCTGTGATGTCTGTTACATTTTGCCTTGAGAAGAGCTTTTCTTCCTCCAGACAAACTAGTGGTATTTCAACAGTACTTCTTTAGTTTCTCCAATCAGGCACTGGTAACTTCAAAGGAATCTCTCAGGACTCTGGGTCCAAGACTAGGTACTGATGGAGATCAATAATTATGGCCCTCTGTTTCTCAGTATCCTAGCTGGAATATTTGTCTCTATGTGTCATATACGAGTTTATATCAGCCTGTCAATTCATTAACAAAATTCATATGCTTGAGATCATGTGGTCAACAATGTAAAATATTGCAAACTAACTAAGCAGAAACAGAGTTACATGGAGGTTGTGGTACAGTGGGGATCGGGGAGTGTGCCCTTTTCCCATCTGCAGTGTGATTTCAGACTTAGAATATAGAATTAGTAGGGGGGGTGGAGTACAGGGGGCTTGCCCCCCCTGCTTAAATGCTGTTTCTGTTTTCTACTTGGTGTTTGAAATTTTACATTATCAGTCATATGTTCTCAACCATATGAATTTTGGCAATATAAAATCTTGACAATCTGATATAAATCCATAATATACATATCATACATAATCCTTGGAAGGTTTGTACATATTAGATGTATTTCACCTAAAATAAAATCTGTAATTAAAAGAAAACAAGTTTGGTTCACAAGGTTTTGACTTATGAAACGTGATATGCATACTCTGAATTTTGCTAGTTAAATATTTTTTTCACTTTCTCCAGGTGTCTCAAGTGTGTTTCTTATACTAGCCAAACACGTTATTAGAATCAATTGAAGGGCATGCTAGTGAAACCAAATACTGAAATACAGTTCCTATCCTAGCTGAAATTATTTCCTAGAATAGTGTAAATCACTCCACATGCCTTTTTAACAATTAGCAATAGATTTTCATTGCAATCAAACTTGGTAACAGCAGCTATGCCTAAGTGTTAGTAAAAACTGACAGCTTTAAGTTCAGAACTATTTCAAAATTATGGCTGATTTTTTTTCTATATTTTTCTCAAGGTTACTGATAGTATCTCACACAGCACTCATTCAATGAGTTCTGAAAATTATTAATGTCACTCTCATTAGATGTTGAAGACTCCATCTTGAAGTAATTCATAACTCTGCTTAACCAATCATAAGCATTGATTTACTAGAATGGTAATGATAAATAACAGTGCATCCATAAATATCACCGTATTACTCCTCAAAATAAACATTTCCAGCACGAGTGATGGCCTTTAAAGAAACATCAAAGAACAAGATGATCGATTAATTTCCAGATAGTTACAAAATAATTTGTTGAAAAGGCCTTTAAGTTGGATCCCAGATAGCACTGAGCAAGCACTGTCCTTTCTGGTTGGGATCCATTTACCAGTCTTATATTAGGTCATCAGATGTCCCCTGTTGCTCCTCTGAAGTTAAGGAGCTCATTACATAAATATGGTCTTCCAGGTGGGATCTACCAACAGCAACCTTCCTGGACTTTAAATAAATTATTTAGGATAATGAATTTGCTTCGGCTGACTTCTGATCCCCCACCCCCTACCCAGCATAATATCATTATTTTATTATTCCTAAAGCCGTATAAAGAGTTTGTCTTTCATGAAAGCTCTCATCATATTTATGTTGTGACTGCTGAATACAAACATTTATTTGTCACTTTATGTAAAAAGGATTGGGCTGGTCATCATATGCTTGATCTTTGTTGACCAAACAGGAATTATTTCTGGCAAAAAGGCTACAAATAGTGTCAAGAGGATGTTAGGAATTCTTCTGCCTAGTGCAGAATCTCAGAGTATACCATTCTTTGCAGGGCAGACTAGCCCTAAAAATAAATGTGATAAACTTTCATAGGCTAATTTTTTTTAAGATGCTTGGGAAATTTGAGATTCCCTGATTCTCCTTTCTAATTACTTCCCTTAAAATTGTATATTTATTGATCATTTGGATTTATAATGCTTTGTGTGTGTGTGTTTGTGCATAACTACCTATTTATGTGAACATTGGCTCTAGATAAGTTTTATTGTCAAAGTGACACCCCAACCCCATGTGCTAAAATCGGAAAAAGGAGTTGTGGATATATGTATATCTATCTGTATAATTTAGTCACCAAACAAATAATTAAGAGAAACTGAACAAGTCTCAATTGACCAAAAGTGCATAAAGAAACAGCATTATATTTTACTTCCTGTAGAACATACAAAGTACAGGGTTTTCTGGAGAATGGTGAATTCTTCCATTGTTGACCCATGGTAAATATGAATTCCTAGACTAAGTGCAGCTCTAGTTTGGTGGTTGCTGCTCGATTTATTTACTGGTGAATGTTACACAAATTTACATTTCCTGCATATATATATATATATATATATATATATATATATATATATATATATATATATATCTATGGGTCCTGGTCTTATGAACGAAAGTATGTTTCATCGAAACAGACATGATCGAACTCACTTTCACAAAAGTGCATTTTGTCGAAAATGCACTTTTGCTGAAAGTTAAGTAAGCAAACAGTTGTTTGCATGTAGATTTAGTTGTACATCAACATGTACTGTTGATTGTACAACTAAGCAAACTGTTGCTTAGATCGCGGTACAGCAGGGATAAGGGAATGTTCCCTTTTCCCCACTGTAGTGCGATCTTGGAGTGAGAATATTAAAGTGGGGGGTGTGGGGGGCACAGCCACCCACAAGCCCCCCTGCACAAACGTGAGTACTGTTTTATTTTTTAGTTTTTTTGATGTTTTCTTTTTTTTTTTTTTGCGAAAGAGCATTTTTGATAAAATTCACTTTTGCGAAAGTGAGTTCAATGTATGTTTCAATGAAACATACTTTCGATGTATTAACTTAGTCTATATATATATATATATATATATATATATATATATATATATATATATATATATATATACGTGTGTGTGTGTGTGTGTGTGTCTGTGGAAGGTTCCCATTTGACTTGTTCAGTGGTTGTTGCTGTTGTTGTCTTTCGGCTTTTCCCGGTTAGGGGTTGCCACAGCGGAACTCCGGTCCGCTAATGATTGGCAGTAGATTTTTATGAACGTTGAGATGCCAGCTCGATGTTCAACCTTCCATGAAGGCACGCCCATTTACGCATGTGTTTCGAATGCCCCCCCAACCACGGGGAGGACATGCAGACTCCACACAGAAGGCACTCCCCGCATTCCAGCCAAGAATCGAACGGGAGAACATCTTGCTGTGAGGCAACAACGCTACTGCTGCACTACCATGGCTGTTGACTTGTTCAGTGGTATTATTAATAAAAATGCTTTTAGTAATGTAATGTATGGGGTTGTGGTTAGGGGAGGGGTTTTGTTAGGGTTAGCACATATGAGTTAGGTGGTGTAGGGGAATGAATATGTGCTAACATGGAGCACCTTACTCATATATACTAACCCTAACCCTTATTTTACACATCATGTTACTAAAATCCATTTCTCTAACAGTACCACTATTCAGATAAAGTACATCTAAAACTCTGTAGTTGGTTTCTCTTTTAATAATCAGAAAAGGAGACCATTTATTTCCTTTCTTGTACAGTTTTCTTTTGGCAGTATTAATGTCAAATAAGTGTGTTGCTGACATACAGGTATCAACATAATATATATATATATATATATATATATATATATATATATATATGTGTGTGTGTGTGTGTGTGTGTGTGTGTATGTATATATATATATATATATATATATATATATATATATATATATATACACACACACACATATATATATATATATATATATATATATATATATATATATATATATATATGTGTATATATATAAAATGTGTGTGTGTGTATGTGTGTGTTTGTTTATGTATTGATGTACAGAATCTCAATCTGAATGGGTTTAGAGACAATAGATGATTTGTCACAGCTGGACAAGAATGTGATTTCCATCCATCTTAAGATGATTGTTTACAGAATTTTCAGTTGTTCAAATCATAATCCTGAGCGATTTTTGAGATTTGCTCTTCTCCAGGTTTTCTGTGTTTTTTTTTCAGCTTATTGGTAATCAACATTTTGAGTATCAACATTTCAACAGGGAGCCTGACAGAAATTGTGTTAAACCTGAAAATTTTGCTCTGATGGGTTCCTACTCCGGGCCAGCAATCGATGAGATGCAATCTTCACCACTGACTATGGTGAAAGATGGTCACTAAGAGCAAAGATGGATTCACACAGTATTTTCAGATGCAGCTCCCTGCACCAAGCACAATTTCCCTTAAGAGCACACAGGGAGCATGCTCCAGACCTGGGGTTGGATTCTCTTTCTCTCTCCAGGCTCACACCAAACACCATACTGACCACTTATGAGCTCTGTGTCCATGTTCCTCAGCAGCTGACATCCACACTTGGACATTTGAGATTTACACACACGCACACACACACACACACACACACACACACACACACACACACACACACACACACACACACACACACACACACACACACACACACACACACACACACACACACACACACACACACACACACATGCACACACACACACACACACACACACACACACACACACACACACACACACACACACACACACACACACACACCTGGGAAAAGCTGGCACAGATTTACTAGATGTACCCCTTTCTGTCCAGACTCTGAGGTAATCATGCTGCCACCAGTCACCTACCCTAAGGCTGTTACAAAGGGTACCCAATTATACTGTGTAAAATTACTACTAATACAAATGGTAGAGTGTGACCAAAGCAGAAAGCTTTCAGGAGCAGCTACAGTGTCTCTAAAACAAGCATAGGTACTCTCAAGATGTTAAAGTGTATTCTCTAATGGGCCAGCCACAATGAAATATATTAAAATATTTAATGATAAATAATAAAATAGAAAACAGGAGAATGCTGAATACAATAAACAGTTTCAACTACAGAGATATAAAAATAATACAGTTGAATAGTTGCTCACAGCTGCAGAAAACAATACTAAACTATTCTCATGAAATGTCCCTGACTAACAAAAGAATTACTGTTCTCTGACTGCTTACTAAAGCAAGGCAAGCTGATGTGTGTTACCATGGCAAAAGCCAGATGATGTTTTGCTTTGTCCGTGGGGATGTGTGTTATATATAACTTGCTGGAAATCTTTCCTGTCAGATCCTAAAGTGCTGCTGCAAGAGTTCCAAAAAAAACAGATGCCGATTTGAGGATGACATCACCTCTGGTCACCTGACTCTAGTATAATACACACACAGTGCTTTGCTAAGATCTGTGGCAGCATCTGAAAGCTATAACATGATTTCAAATTTTCCACCCTTCCTGGGTTCTCTGATAAAACATACGCATTTGGTCAGTTGCAACAATACAACCTAATATACATGTATATATTCTTTGTATCCAGCAGGACCTACCGCTTATGCATTTTTAACACAAACAACTTTACAAATATATTTTTAACTCAAAACATCTGTACAAATACATAAAATTCTTCACAAAACTCCAGCTAGCTGTGCTGACATATGTACACATGTACTGCCCTACTCTCCCTGGCACAGATGGCACTACCTCATAATATCATATCTCTCCCCCCTTTGAAAACTCAAGCTAGTTTTTCAAGTGACCTTGAAAAATTGTTGCTTGAGGGAAATGGGCCTGTCTGGGAACACTTTAACTTGTACCCCATCTTGAGAGCTCATCTGCATTGGCATGGCTGACCCCACTATGGTACCACACTGTCATGTCATATGCCTGCAACCCTGGACTCCAGCTTAATAGCTTGGCATTTTGCTGGCTGGCTTGATGTAGCCATGTTAAGGGATTGTGGTCTGTAACCACACTGAATTTCCCACCATACAGAAAGGGCTGAAGTTTCTTCAGTGCCCATACTATGGCTAGACATTCTTTTTCTACAGCTGCATAATATTCCTCCCTGGGTTTGAGTCTATGGCTGAGATATACAACTGGGTGCTCTTCTCCTTTTAAGGTAACCTGTCTGAGTACAGCCCTCACCCCATAGTTATAAGCATCCTCCTGCACAACAAATTTTTTGTTGTAATCTGGACTGACTAACACAGGGTGTTCACCCAAAGCCCCTTTAAGCTTTTGGAATGCCTGCCATCCACTGCAAATACTCAGCACCAAGGCCTCCCTATCATGGTAAGGCTTCATGATGTTAACATGTACAGTTTGTGCCCCTGCCTCCTGCCTGTCAGGTTTACCATGTAATTAACTTCCCTGACCTTCCTTACCACTTTAAAGGGTCCTTCCCAAGCTGCCTGCAGCGTATTGTGTCTGACAGGAATGAGCACCGTAACCTGCTGTCCCAATATATACACTTGGACTTGAGCATTCATGTCATACCAGACATTTTTCTGCCTTTAGGAACCGGCCAGTTTCTCCTGGGCCAAGTCCATGAGCTCCCTAACCCTTGTCCTGAAGTTTAGGACATATGCCACAACAAGCTCCTTCATTCACACTCACCCTCCCACTCATCAAGAATCAATTCTAAAGGCCCCTTCATCCTATGCCCATACAGCAACTCAAAGGGTGAAAAACCTGTGGATTCCTGGGATACCTCTCTGTATGCAAACAGCAGATGGAGCAAATATTTGTTCCACTTTCTCTTAAACTGGTCTGAAAATGCCTGTAGCATGGTCTTTAGTGTAGAGTTTAACTTCTCCACAAGACAATTATTCTGGGGTGGTTTTTAGGTGCTTCACTCCACATCACTTTCATCAACAACCCAGCAGGTCTGACATGAAATTGGTACCTCTGTCAGTCAGCATTTTTCTCAGGAAACCTACCCTACTAAAAATCTCTAACAAAGCATTTGCCACCTTCTCTGCCTCAATAGAGGACATATTCAGTTACTCAGGGTAACTAGTAGCATCATCTACTACCACCAGGATATAATTATTCTCTGTGGAACTTGGGGTACTCAGAGACCCCACAATATCCATAGCTACCCTCTGAAATGGCTTCTCAATCACAGGCAAAGGCATCAAAGGAGCCTTGAACATGTCTCCCTCCTTGCCTACCTTTTGGTACTGCTCATATTTCCTGCAGTACCCTGTTTCATCTCTTGCAATCCCAGGCCAATAAAAGTTCAGCATAATACATCTCTGGGTACCCTTTATGCCCATATGACCTGTAAAAGGAATGTCATGGGCTATGGCTAGAAGTGCCAGATGGTAGGCTCTGGACACTATCAACTGCGGTATTACCTCATGTTCCCAGCTCCCTTTCCACTCTTCTGACTGTGGTACCTCACTGTCAGCCTGGGTACTACCACTCACCTCTGCCCTTGCAGTCTCCATGTCCACGGGAACATCAGTAGCTACCAACATCTGTGGTTCACTTTAAGGCTCACTGCTACAGAATAGCTCCCCTCCCTGAAATAGCCACCTCATTAGCCTCAGTTTCAGGTGTGGGGTCTAGCTGGGTCTCCCCCAGGATACCTGACCAACATGCCTGTCTCCAAGCCTGACTACATGTAACTGCATGCACACAAGGTACTGCATTATCAAAATAATTCCCTATCAAGCCATCTGTAGGGATATCCTCAAACAAACCTACCTACTTGCTTCCTTTTCTACCCCCGAGTCAAGGAGAAACTTCACCAAATGCATTTGGAATGGGATCCCTCCTAAAGCTCTGACTGGAGTGGACTGCCCAAGCAAGTACTGCTCCTCTTTAACCACTGCAGGCTTCAGAATGGTTATGTCAGAGGCTGTGTCTCTCTTAGCAGTGGCCTATCTTCCTTCTACTAAGATAGGATACAAACTTTGGTGATAATTTGGTACCCCTGTTGTCTCCAGACAACTTACCACTGGCATGCTGTTATTCCCACTTGCTGACTCCTTCACCTTTTGTTCCCCACCTTGCCTCAGTCAACATTTGTATGCTACATAGCCTCTCTGGTTACATTTAAAACATCTAACCCTTGTTCCTGGCTGTGTACCTGAACTATTGGCTTCCCCCTATTACTGGTGTACTCTGTTGAATTGGTTGAGGCTGCCAACCATGTGTTCCCCTATAATCATGTGCAGCACTGGGTATCCCCTTCTTGTGCAGTGATGCCCTGCTTGCTAAGTAGAGATCCCCTTTTCTGTCCAGCTCATCTGCAAAGTTGCACTCCGGGTCTGCCAACCAGATTCTCATGTCCTCAGGCAAAGTGCTAAGAGATTGTTCCCTCACCAAAATTTTTGCCAGAAGTGATCTGACACCCACTCACCCACCTATGAAAAAAAGTGCTTAACTTAACAATATAATCACATATACTTTCATCTACCTTGCATCTATGCTCACAAAGCTTTTTTCTGTATGCTTCAAGTGTTAACTTAAAACATTCCAGTAAATGTTTAACTTTCTCATAGTTTAAGCAATCAGTATCAGACAATTTAGAAACAGCAATTACAGCTTTACCATGGAGTAAGGGGGTCAGGATCTGTAACCAGAGCCTTTGGTCAACAGTATACTGTTTACATACTCTTTTTCAAATATATGAATGAAACTATCAAAATTACCACCCTTTGTAGACTGTGGAAGAAATTTAGTGACCTTTATTGCTTCTGGGGTTTGGTTATTCCCTTCCCCATTACCTCAATGACCCTAAGAGTCAACATTCCGTCTCATGTTGGCATTGTTTCTCCTTTTCTTCAGCCTCCAAATGCCACAGTCTCTCATTCTCTTCAACCTCTAAATGCTGCAGTCTCTCTGCGGATTCCAGTTCCGTCTGCTTCTCCAGTTGTCTGACCTCCAGTTCAAGTCTGTTTAACTCCCGATGGATTTTTAAGTCCTCTGAGGAAAGGGTGAACTGTTCTGTTTCTGAAGACTGCACCTCCCCATCACCAGACTGGTTGTTGTCTGGGTTGCTGGTTTGTGCTGCAGCTGTGAACAAGACTGAACTCATTTTCTCTTTAGCCAGTTTGGCATGCACCAGTCCTTTGGCTTCACACACCTTGGCCAATTGGTTCTTTGTCAGCTTGCTATAATCCTCTGCTGACATTCTTGCTTGATTTCCCTGACTAAACTAAAAAAGAAATAAAACTGTTGTGAAAATGAAACTCTGTATGTTTCCCTTGTGGCTGCTGAGAGTACACACACCTTAAGTGACAACTGCCAACAGGTTACTGAAGTTCAATTAACATCCCACCCAGCTGCCACCAATATTTGACGGGTTCCTACTCAGGGCTACGAGACTCAATCCTCACCACTGACTCCAGTGAGGGATGGTCACTAAGATCAAAGATGGATTCACACAGTATTTTCAGATGGAGCTTCCTGCACCAAGCACAATTTCCCTTAAGAGCACACAAGGAGCATACTACAGACTTGGGGCTGGACTTCCTTTCTCTCTCCAGATGCACAACAAACTCCACACTGACCACTTGGGAGCTCTGTGTCCCTGTTCCTCAGTAGTTGACACCCATACTTAGATATTTGAGTTTCACACACACATTTTCACAGGAGTCAGTCCCAGAATGAAGAGCAACACAGGAACGTTGATTTCGTAGCTCTAAATGATTGCGGTAGCAGCTTTAGAAGCCAACATTTTGAAGTTGAAATGACTTCAGCTCCAACATTTCCATTTTGAAGCATGTATCAGTAGGAAGGTAATTCCGCGTGGTCTTTGTGTTTTGAAGATGCCGACCACTGGTGAAACCTATCCGGAGTTGCTGTATCGTTGGCAGCAACTGAATCTAGAGGTGAGCTTCAGTTACATGTCTCTCTTAAATGAGTTTTTTGCTCCTGAAGAGAAGAGTTTGATAGAGTTAATTCAGAAACAACAAACAGATTTATATGCATGCTACCTGGAGACTTAAGTTGAAGCGTTGATGGAACATCTTTTGGATAGTGTCTCTCTTTTTGAGAGACACTTGGAGCAGAAGAAGCATAAGCTTCAGAGGGATTTATATGACTTTTCACAAGGCCAAGTTTTTACTTGGCCGAGAAACATGAATCATACTATTCAGAATAGACAGTCTAGTCATAATGGCTCAACTAATGGTCAATTGTTTGAATCTGTACCGGACCCTTTAGAACCGACATCTATTTGTAAAAATGTATCAACTTTTAAAAGTGCTGTAATTAATGCTGATGTAGATATGCATAATGATAGGGATATCTTAAGCAATGTTAATTGTGATGGAATTATTTCCAATGTGAGTTTAAGGAATGAAAACTTGGGTGATACTATACATACTGGAGTGAATTGTAATTTTACTGAATCTAATGATAGACAATGTAGAAGATAGTAAAGGGTCTATTTTGAACCACAATTTGACCCCAAATTTCCATTTTGTTGTTGAACCAGTGGTTCGTAGGAAAACTACTAATAACAGTAGTGGTAGTAGGAGTAGTAGTATGTACTCTACCCCTTTCCCGATTTTCAACATGCACAGTCGGGGCAGAAGTTGCTCCATGAGCAGGGGGAGACAAAAGAGAAAAGCTCCAGTAGGAGATATAAAGGGACCCACCCTGAAGAAGATGTGGGAGAAGGTAGTGATGACCTAGTGTGGAATTTATCACATAGACCGTTAGACAAGTATGAGTTGGAGGTCCTGAATAAAGGGCTATCTTTTATACCAACCACTTATAGTAATTTTCCAGATACTGTATTAGATGTCAAGTTGTTTGCACGCAACGTCCAATTGAAATTGCTATTTGATAACGTAGAAAGCAATACCTATGCCCCACAATTATGGAAACCTAGTGTATTTGTTCCCAATTTACATCATTTAATGGATGCATTTTGCAAAACTGTAGAAGAAGATTTATATATCTGTTATAAAGATATACGATCTAATAATAATAAACATAATCTATCTTGCCAGCAGAAAAGGGCTTTAGTTAACTTGAGGAAAGATAATAACATATCAATTAGACCAATGGATAAAGGTGGCCCGGTAGATATTTTAGATAGCAAGGACTATAAATATTATATGCATGAAATGCTACAGGACATGACGTTTTATGTACCAATTAGGGATAGTGATGTTCAAAAGTATGTGTCTAAGGTTTACAGTACACTACAAGGTCTTGTTACAAGTGGAGTTATTACTAATGGAGTGTTGAATTCTTTGTTGGTAGAACATCCTTTAATTCCAACTATACAAGGACTTCCATAAATACATAAAGACCCTGTGAAACCGCCTATGAGACCTATAGTGGCAGGTAGGGGGTGGGTTACTGAGCCCCTCTCTGTGACTGCTGAGAAAATGTTGAGACCTGTGGTTAATTTAAATCCAGTTATCTTGAAAGATACTAAACCATTTTTACTTGATTTATATAAAGAAACAGTGAATATACCTGATAATTTACCATGTATTTTAGTAACTATGGATGTTAAGTCCCTGTTTACGATGATACCTAATCAACACAGCATACAATGTATATATCATTATTTATCCAACTACACTGACTTTTTAAATACAGAGATTGATCTTATTTGCAGTTTACTAAGAACAGTGTTGGAGAATAATATATTCATAGCTGACAATTAATTATTTTTCCAGAAGGATGGCGTGGCTATGGGCACTTCATATGCCAATAGCTACGCCAACTTTGTTATGGCAGTGTGGGAAAAGGATAAACTTTTTCATCTACCCAGTTACAAAGAGTTTGTTATATTTTACAAGCACTTTGTAGGTTTGTTTTTTCTCTGGAAGGGCAGTGAGGCTGACTTGGATAGATTTTTTGGATTAGTGAATTCTCTCACTGATTATTTGAAATTTACCATCACTATGTCTCGACACAGTATTCCCTTTTTAGATGTATGCATTGTGTGTCTGGCTAATGGTAAATTGAATACAGGGATTTACAGGAAATTGTGTTATAAGAACACATTATTGCATAGACACAGTATGAATCCTGGTTACATTTTTAAGAATATAGTAAAAGGACAGGCTATTCGAGCTTCTAGATTGAACCCAATACAGTCTAATTTTGAAAAAGAACTCACTGACCTCAATGATCGGTTAGTTGCTAGGAAATATAACGATAATGAGATAAGTTGTAGTTTCCTAAGCACAGAGAATATGAGGTCTAGTAGAGTTGCCCCTATTTTTCGGAGGAAGGTGATAGTCAGTACTTAGAACTCAGTAAATCTGATAATTTTAATACATCTAAACAGAAATTATCAATGTTTTTTACTCATGATTTTTGTCAGATTAAAGATATAATTTATAAACACTGGAACCTATTAACTATAGACCCTCTTATTAGGAATATTGTAGGGGAACAACCACAGTTAAGAATAAGAAGAATTTACTCAGACTTTTATGTCACCCTTTTAGTAATATTCATTCATCTCATGTTAATTCATATTTAGGAACCAGGCCATGCTATAATTGTAATTTTTGTTCTTTTATTTCTGAATCATTCAATTTTGTACACCCTAATACATTACAAATACACAAATTTGATGTAACAGCTGATTGTAACACCAAACATGTGGTTTATCTTACTATGTGCTCCTCATGCCCTGTCTTTTATGTGGGCAAAACTGATAGGAGACTCAGAGACAGGGTGAGAGAGCATTTGCACCAGATAAGCATTCAGTCTGGTACCAATGCACTCTCAAAACATACTTTAGCTACTGATGCCTCACACGTGTTTAAGTTTATGGTGATGTTTGTAAATACACCTAGTTTGAGAGGTGGTGACGTCAGGAATTTTACTGAGATGAATGAAATGAAATGGATAATTAAACTCCAGGCACATCTATATCCTGGGTTGAATGAAAAGATTCCCGTCAAGCCAGCACTTAGAAAAAGGAGGTTGACTTTTAAATAAAATAACTAGTTATTTGTTATTTGTTATTTTTTATATATGCATTTAAATGTTTCTTTTTTATATATAGTTGTTTCTATCTTGATGCTCTTGCTTATTGAATGTGAGCATTTGTTGAATAATTCGTTTTTAGATAAGTGTTTTGAGGTTTTATGCTGTAAATTTATATATATTTTAGTAAATTGATCTGACGTTTTCACTCAATTAAGGTGGTGGAGTTTAGCAGGTTAATTGACATATATAAATAGAGCGCGTTTTTATCTGTGTAATATTACTGAGGTCTGAAGAAGTCACTTTGGTGAAAGTGCTTACCTGTTTTGCAAACGTTGAATAAAAGAATACTATTTTACCTAAGGGTCCAGCAAATCATTTTTTCAAACGAAATTACCCGAATAGAAGTTGGTTTGAATAGACACATTTATGGTAACTGATATTTACTGCCATAGGTTGCTACTGAGCATACTTTACTGTTGTTTGACTTTTATTGCTTTATTAGTGCTCAGTGACATTTATTTCCCAATGGTGTTGGTTATCTATTGTACTTTACAACTTTACAAATATATTTTTAACTCAAATCATCTATACAAATCAGTGTGATACTCAAATAATATAAAATTCTTTACAAAACTCCAGCTAGCTATGTTGGCATATGTACACATGTACTGCCCTACTCTCCCTAGCATAGATGGCAGTACCTCATAACATCACACTTGCCACCATCCTTTTATTATCATTGTGAAGAGGAAATGATTTTTACATACATGGATCAAATAAGGCAACTGTCTGCCTTTGTCTGTGGAGACAGAAGTGACTATGAAGCCAGTTTATTTTGCTTCTAGTCAGTTTGGCCTTCCCATCGTGAAACAAGTTACTGCAAACTTAATTGCATTTTGCATTGGATTTTGTTAAGACCCAGTGGGCAATTCTTTAAAGGAGCCTCTCAGGGTACATTCTACTAAAGATGTGGCTAGTTCTTAATTGTTTTAGAGGAGTTTTCTTAGATGTGCTTTGCAAAGTTCACACTTTGGTCAAATGGTCACCAATGCATACTTTAACAAACTGGATTTTCCAACACTAGGTGATTCCTATTTTTGAACAGTACATACATCCAGAGAAATAGCAGACAGTGGAAAACAAGTCACAGTGCTCATTTTTGCAGTGGTCATGAATGTGCAAAAGTAAGAGGAAAAAAGTAAAAAAGTGAGTAAAGTTTGAGACCTCAGAACCTTTTGTGTGGGCTTACTGTTTTACATGGTATAAAATACCAGCAAGGGGTGAGCTGCAGAGTATACAAACACTTTCAATAAACATAAGAATTTCAGGTCTTCTTTGAGCATAGGCAAAATGTGCCTATAGTGCAAAGAATATAGCAGCGTGGAGTTCTGCCCTGGAACAACAATTTTCATTGTACTGCAGATTATAGAAATTTTGTTAAATGCAGGCCCACTGGCTATAGAATCTTTACCTGGTTGCTATGGTATAGCTGCAGTGAGATGTGGAATGCTCTTGGTTCCAGAGCATGGTTTTAAGACACTCCAGTCTGGGGTCTTCAATGTCTAGCTTCTTCCCGAGTCCAAAAGTTACTGAGGGCTCTTCTGTATATATTCTTTCTCTCTCCAGGTTTCAGGGGGTGATGTCAGGGCTCTTCTGTTCAGATTCTTCCTATCTTCTGGTTCCAGGTGGTAAGGTTACTGCAAAAGAGGGTGAGATAGCTCTTTGTCTGGCTATATAAAGGGCTGGAAACTGGGAGGGATCCGGTGGAAGGACAGTTAATCAATCTGCTGCAAGAGGGAGTGGTGCCATGGGGCCTGGGATGGGGTTAGATGGTGTAAGAGGCTGATGTAATCAATATGGGAGTGGGCTGTCAATCAAACTGGGAGGCTAGAGTTTGGCCACCTTTTCTCACTCTTAGTACCATTGTCCTAAATCAGTAGTAGGAAAAATAAACACATGTCAAATAACTGAAAGTTGATGTTTGTTTGTGCACATCATGAGGTAAAAAAAAAAAGAAAACACTTTCAAACCCATGCCAGTTACTTACAGATTTGTACATGTCTAGACATCACACATGGAAGTCTTTCGGCTTTTCCCAGGTAGGGGTGCCACAGCAGATCATGGGTCTTCTAATGATTGGCATTAGATTTTTACAGTGTCAAGTTGCCAACCTGGCACCCAACCTTCAAAGAGGGCACACCCACACACCTACCTGCATGTCTTTAAAACTCACTCGACAACAGAGAGGACATGCAGACTTTGCACAGAAGGCACTCCAGCTGAGAATTGAACCGGAAAACCTCTTGCTGTGAGGTAACAATTCTAACTGCTGCACCACAGCGGCTCATCACACATACGCCCCCCCAAAAAATTATAATCTGGCTTGTTTTTCATGTCATTAGTTCACCACATAAACCATGTTAATGTAGATGCAGTGATTTACAAATGTAATTACTTGACTGACTTTTTCATGTTAACATCAGCAATAGGGGTTAATTAACAGTTTATGTTGAAATCCTGGGTTTGGTGTTTTATTTTAGTTGTATGATTTATGGTTTAGTTTTCTGAGTGCAAGCACACTTTTAATGGAAATGCTTGAGTTTAGACCGGGGTGATGGTGGGCTTCCAGCCATATCTTTTTTCATGGACAAGCTCACTATGGGTCCACTCAAAGGAAACAGAAATGCAATCCTGGAAAAAATGGAGTTGAGCTGTCAGATCAAGATTGATGCCCACTACCACCCCGGTCTAAACTCAACCATTTCCATTAAAAGTGTGCTTGTACTTGCTCTATATCAGTACTATTTAACACTTCTGTGCTGCATTTATTGATTTTTGTTGAATTTATCACTGTTTTTCAGCCAGCAGTTGTTAAAGAGATGTCATCTAATCATTACTGTACTGTTTCACTAAATATTTTTTTATTATTTCAAATAAGATGTCTTAAACATTACATGAAATAAAGATAAATAACATATTTACAATTCTAAAACATTACTAACTTCAAACCATTATATAACTATTTACATTGGTGTCTATGCAAATAACATTGAAATTCTATATTATGTAAAGTTAGAAACATAAGATGATATATCTTCTTTGATCTTTTTGAGTATTTCCAGTACTTTCATCCAAGAGTAATAGTAAGAAGTAGATCTTTTAGTTCTGCTCTTCACTGTTAATATTTCCATGTGAGCAACTGTTGTTGTTAAAGTCTCAAATTCCTTGAACATAGGCGAAGCCTCATTTTTCCAGTGTATAGTTATGATTTTATGTGAAATTGCCAATAGTGACCATAGGATTTTAGTGTCTTTTTTTGGTACACAGTTTGGAATAGGAGAGTTGAATAACATTAAATACTTTGTTAATTGAAAATTATCATTATAAACAGCCTGAAAAAAATAGTTAATGGATTTCCAGTACATATTGAGACATATACATTCATAAAAACATGCTGCCAAACTGCTTTTATCTTGGTGTGGCATCTCCAACATTGATCTTCAACAGAATACATTTTGGCTAACCTATGTGGTATATAGAAACTTCTGTGTAGATATCTCCAAGTGAATAATTGCCAGTATTTTGATAATGTAGAAAATTTGGAAGATTTTAGGATATTACTTTTTTCTTCTTCAACTGGAGGATGGTTGTTTATTAAAGTATAATAATCACAGTATGATTTTTCATGATAGTTCTTTGTTTTTTTAACAATTTTATAGATATTAGACAAATAACCTGTACCCTGATAAGGCTGTTTTGTGATAAGAATAAGATATTCAATGAGTTTTGGAGCTTCATTCTAACTGAAGGTTGCATTTGTTCTATTTTATTTATAAGAAAATGCCTTAGATTTTGTAAAAACAGCCAATTGTCTTTATTTATATTATAATTATAAATTATCTGTTCCTTTGTTAGAATTTTCCCTTTCTCTATAAGTTGATGCCAAAAGAGTAATGTTTCTTCTTTAAGTATATTTATTTTAGATATTTGGAATGTATCTAGAATATTTGGTGTAAAAGCTATAGGGAAAATAAGAAAAGTCCAAGAATTAATATTTGGTATTTTGTTTATATATGTTTTGAACACTGAAAGTGTAGAGCTTATATAGTTTGATGGCAATTTATTAATATTATTCCTTTTCCCTAAAAAATAATCTTTTAACATCCATATAAGGGGTGATGGTATTACTGTTAATTTGTCTTGTATGTGATTATAATTGATTTCTATGTAAATCTGCTCATGGGCTTGTTTCCATATAGGTGTGTATGAATTATTTAACCATAGTGTTATGTTTTTAATAACAGATGAGGTAATATACAAATCAATATCCGGTAAATTAATTCCACCATCTTCCCAATCTGGCAAATGTTTATTTAAGGCTATACGGGGTTTATTTGGAAACCATAGAAAATTTAAAATTAGTTTATTGTATCTTTGAATAATATATTTGGGAGGTGGCAATGAAAAATTTTGTATTAAGTATAATATTTTGGGAAATATGATTATTTTAATAAGATATAATCTGTCTGCTGTTGAAAAGATATACCCCGGGATTCATGAACCTTGCGCCAGGCGCCAGCATAGCGTCGGCGTTATAACGCCAAATATGGCTGCTTAGCGATTCAGGTATGAATGAATCCCACGTGCACTACCGGCGCGCCGGACCGCCTCGCCCGGCGTAGGTATGCAAAACACACTGTGTGCGGTATAGCACCATGCAAATGAGGGCAAATAGCGATCCACGAAGTGGCGCAGGCGAAGCGTAGGACGCGGCAATGTAAACCAAAAAAAAATGGTTTACATTTACCCAAACATACCGGAGGAGTAACGGAAGGCTGTCAAAGTCAGGGATCATATAGGTGCAATATGCCAATGTGGAAAGGCACCGAGAATGTCCAAAGAAAATATGCACAAAATGTAGAAAATGACATAAATGACACGTACGTAGAAAGAACAGCAGACCCCCGGGATATGTGCACAGAAGTTGCAAAGCAATGAAATAATATGACAATGTCCTAAAAGAGCAGTAGAACACAAATCAGCTGCACAGCCACCACACACCATAGTATGTATGTAAAGCTGCAACCCCAGCGCAATGGTTGTCAAGGAGTGGTGGCGGTGTCCGCGCCGTAACCATGTATTAGTAGTCAATTCCATGCAAATGAGGCAGATAATAGTGAATCGCAAAACGGCGGCGTAAGGATGGTGCAAACGGCGAGCGGTACTACACCGAGGAGTGGCCTACACGAGATACATGTCAACCACAGAGGGGTGTGCCACTGTAGGAGGAAGGATATTGGAGGTCAGCAAATCTGGGCTGTACAATGCACATCACAGCATCACGACTGGCGTGTTAGGAAATAGATGCGCTGAGAGTACGTAATGCGCATACAAATGCATGTGCACGAGTATGACTACGTTCCCTAAACCAGTCATGTGACGGCCTCACCATCAACAACCACGGATATAGGAAGGTAATGCGGAGAATACGAGGAAATGCGGAAGCAGTGTAAATGGATCCGTAATGAGTCCAATATAAGGAAGCGCGCTAATG